>NW_021604599.1:3606711-3612240 GCF_004785775.1 Grammomys surdaster | reverse complement strand
GAAGGAAGGAAGGAAGGAAGGAAGGAAGGAAGGAAGGAGGAGAAAGAATGATTTTTTGGGGGGTACAGGTTAGGTCAGTTGTCAGAGAGCTTGCCTACTAGGGTGCATGAAGCCCTGGGTTCAATCCCTAGTTCCACATGAAAACTCAGCATGGTGGCACGGAAGTAAAGGGGATCAAAAGCTCAAGGTTTGCAACTGGAAAAGATAACCTCTGTGGTTAAAAGCACTGGTTGCTTTTCTAGAGAAAGAGGACCCAGGCTCAATTCTCAGCACCCACATGGTGGCTCACAACCATCTAAATCCAGTCCCAGAGGACCTAAAGCTCTCTTCTGGGCTCCTTGGCACTGTATGCACAAGGTCCACAGACTTATCTGCAGGCAAAAGACCCACGTACAAACTAATAATAATAATAACAATAATAATAATAATAATAATGGGGGAGGTTCAAAGCAATGTTCAACTACAACGAAAGAAATGAAGGAAAGAAGGGAGGGAAAGAAAAATGAAAGATAAAATAAGCTCATGTATATGTATATATGGAGTTCCATATACAGAGATATGGACCTCGATGGCAGTGGTTACTAGCACTGGCTGCTGGTTTCTGAGCACCCGCATTGGATGCCTGTAATCCCAACTCTACAGACTGTAGCACCCTCTTCTGGACTCCAAGGGTAACCTGTACTCTTGCGCACACACTCAGATATATACATAAGTAAAAATAATAAAAAATAAATATTTTTTTTAAAGATTTATTTATTTATTATGTATACAGTGTTCTGCCTGTTTGTACACCTGCAGGCCAGAAGAGGGCACCAGATTTCATTATAGATGGTTGTGAGCCACCATGTGGCTGCTGGGAATTGAACTCATGACCTCTTGAAGAGCACTCTGTGCTCTTAACCTCTGAGCCAACTCTCCAGCCCAAAAATAAATATTTTTAAAATGATGTTCAGTTGCGTTCATAATAAAATAAATGCCAACTAAAACTGTAGTTGAGTAAGGATAGAAAAATGGGGAATTATAGGGACATGAGAAGAAAATAAACCCTGACTATAGAGCCCTGTCAAACCTCTCATCAGCTGAGAATTAAGAGTTCCACACGGTTCACATGTCCGTTGAAGGCTGCCAATTGAAATGTACTACTTCTTGTATTTAAAAGTATTTTCAAATGAGATCATTGGAATAGCAGTGAACCACTTGTAAAGCATGAGCCTGTGTAAACTGGAAAAAAAAAAAGGCCCCCTTTCTCTCCCAAATGTTTCCTGGAATGCTCACAAACCAGACAATTAATGTCACAGTGAAAGCATCTGAACTTCCAGGCTTTTACCTAAGCAGCTGCAACCGTTTCCAGAGCATCCGGGGAACAACCCTGTGGTCTTATTAAAATTCTTTAGCTTCACCTAAAAGATAATGTCAAAAGTCATCCAAATCTGGCCAATGAAATGGCTCAGCAGATGAGGGGGGTTCCTCATGTAGTCTGAAGACCTGAGTTTGAACCCCAGAATCCACATGGTGGGAAAAGAGAACCTACTCCCACATGTTGTACTTTGACCTCCACACACACTTTCGGCACGTGTGCACCCCCACCCCCACGCATTAACTTTTTTTAATCACCAGACTCCTACACACATATAGCTGTTATCAAGACAATGACTCCTTTGAGAAAGAAACGCCCACACTCTTGGGTGTGTCTGTTTCTTTCTCTGAACTTTCTGTTAACCTACACACACACACACACACAAACTTGTTTTAATCTAGATTTTAAAATCTCTTTTAGGGCTGGGGCTGTAGCTCAGAGGTGAAATGCATGCCTAGCCTGTACAAAGCCTTAGGTTTTCTCTCTAGGATGATTGGGGTGGGGGTGGGGGTGAGGCTCTTTTAATAAACAGCTGTTTTGAATCGGCTCATTCTGAGATTGTTCTCTGCCATCCTGGGAAGAGAGAGGCCTCTGAACACAACTGCCCAGGCTACAGAAAGCAGGAGCATGGTGCTGAGGCTCGGCCTAAGACCTGCCCCTGCTGACAGTGAATTGCGCCAGGTTAGCACAGACCTGGAAGTGAAGGACGCCTTGTGTGGAGAATACAGTGGAGAACAGGTGCTCGTATTTTATTAACGGGAATGAGAAATGACACACTCCGCAGAGAGGGAGACTGGACAACATTTTGCGAGATTTCATAGATACCTATCTGTTAAGTCAAAAATCCCATTTCTAGGACTCTCATCTCAAAGAGATTCTAGTAAACTCGGCACGTTGGTACAGGTTTACAACCAGGACTTTGTGACTGAAGCAAGAAGACTGAGAGTTCAAGACTAGCCTGGGCTACATAGAGAGTCCCTTGTCTCTGAAAGAAAAGAAAAGAATCTTGGCAAAAACAAAAAACCAACCAACCAACCAAACAAACAAACAAAACCACACATAAAATCATTCTTAAAGCTTGAAACAATGGGAGACTTGTGGGGAAAAAAATCCAAAATCTATTCATCATAGATGGCTGTGAGTGATCTATTTATATAGCATGTGAAAACAGCTGAGAAATAGCCCTGTACACCTGTGTACACCATATATACTTAAACTTTTTTTTTTTTAAGACAGGGTTTCTCTGTGTAGTTCTGGCTGTCCTGGAACTCACTCTGTAGACCAGGCTGGCCTCGAACCCAGAAATCCGCCTGCCTCTGCCTCCCAAGTGCTGGGACTAAAGTCATACGCCACCACCGCCCGGCTACCATATATACTTAAAGTAGTCAAACCAAAAGAAGAACTGACAGCCACATCTCTGTTAAAGACCTTAGAAAGCTAATGACTGAACGTCGCGATCTCGGAGAGTAAAACTGTTGATGACCAGGCTCTGGGGAGACATGTTCGTAAGTAAGAGCACCAGATATACAAACCTGAGGACCTGAGTTCAGATCCCCAGCACCCACATGAAAAGCCAGGTATGGGCACCTGCAACCCCAGCACTGAGGAGGTGAGGGTGGGGTGTGGAGACAGGTTGATCCTGGGGCCTGCTGTCCAGCCAGCCTAGTGAAAACCAGAGAGTTCCAGGGTCAGATTCCTTTGTTTTAAGGGATTAAGGCAGAGAGCAAACAAGGAAGTCACCTGACATCCCTATCTGGCCTCTGTGCACCCAGAAGGGCATCCCTATACACACACACACACACACACACACACACACACACAGAGAGAGAGAGAGAGAGAGAGAGAGAGAGAGAGAGAGAGAGAGAGAGAGAGAGAGAGAGACAGACGTGTGTACAAGCACACTAATCTACACATCTTTACATACACAAAGAATGTTACAGACTTGGCTATTTTTAGTCCTTTTCGAAGCCATGTACTGCCACCCACCCTGTGTCTGACCCAGGATGTATTCTTACCAGACCACTAGTTTCCACCAATCCAGAAGTTAGGATGTTATCAGACCACATCTGCGACCTATAACAAAGCTTCCCTGCTTTGCTATAGCCTGCTTTCCTGTTGTCTCCACCCATGTATTTGCTAACAGCCTTGACTTATGACTTTGTTCCGTAATTAATTCATCTCATGTGGCCCGTTTGCAGTGGGATCTATCTTTCTGGTCTGCTTGGATCCATGTTCCTGGGCTGTGGTCACTCATATTTGGTTCCAGAATAAATTATCCCATTTGAGGCAAGAACTGCATTTTGTATCAACATCAGAAGAAGGGAGTGACAAATTTCTCCATATCCCTAGAGACTAAGAGTGGACATCCAGAAGAAGTCTGTTTATGATTCCAAATAGCAGCCAAGAACATATATCTGTGGAGAAAGTCACATAGACATAAAAGGAATTCCAGGGACTTGATCAGATCAGATGTGGGCAGGGAGTGGTGTCATACAAAGAACGGGCTGGGCTGGGGCTCAGTGGGAGAGCCCTGCTCATTCCCAGGAATGCAAAACCAATACAAAACAAAAGGACTCAGAAGGCCAGGGATGTGGCTCAGTAGATGGAGATGCTTGCTGCCAGTACTGATGACCTGGGTTCAACCCCCAGGACCCACGGGGTAGAAGGATGCTGAGAAGTGGACCTATAGGACTTATACCTGCTTTTTATATTCAAAACTAAGTCAACCCAGGGCCCAACCAATGGGAGCCCAGAGCTCATCTGCAGCCAGAGTTCAAAACACAGCAACAACACCCACATCATACCCCCACCCCCATCTTACACTAGCAATCAAAACCAAACCTGTGAGCTGCCTACAATTGCTCTGGGATTTTTGGCTGGGCAGAGCTGGACCTGTTTTCATGCCTATATTCCCTTAGTCAGTGGTTCTCAACCTGTGGGTCTCCACCCTTTTGGGGTTGCATGTTGGAGAGGTGACGTCCTGCATGTCAGATGTTTACATTGTGATTCACAACACTAGCAAAATGACAGTTATGAAGTAGCAACAAAATAATTTTATGGTTGGGGGTCACCACAGCATAAGGAACTGTATTACAGAGTCACAGCACTGGGTAGGTTGAGAGCCATTGCCTTGGGTATATATAGCGGACCTAAGTGGGAGCCTTTTGGAGGTCTCGTCACGTGTTAGCTGCCTTTCTACAGGAAGCTCCTTTCCTCTGACTTGGGGAGGGCTCTATCTCCTATCCAGATGGCCTAGATGTTTATCCTGGTTCTAAGCTCTCATCTGTGTTTCTGGGTCTGAACATTCAGCTCCAGCAAGTGGCAACAGCGTTTGGCACAGCCACTCTTGCCTCAGTGGCACACAACGAACCCTTTTGTTTCCTGGCTGACAAGTCTATTCATCAGTGGGGCACCCCTCTGGATTGAGGGCAGGTTCATGTGAGTCTGCCTCGTAGTCTTCTTGAGTCTAGACCCAGACAAGGGTCATCAGCCACAGTGAGGTGGCCGAGCTTCCTTGGCATCCCCAAAGCCTCATCTCATGTCACCTCCACTAACATGACATTGGTCAACAGCATCCATGGACCGAACAGAGGAAGATATCCTATCCTGGCTGTACTCGGGCAAGGCTTGGGAGAAGACCATGGACTCAAGAGTCCAAAACACACAGGAGTGAAAGATTGGGATCGGAACATGTACCTCTAGTGAAATGACAACTGATGGCATTACAAATAATGTGTTATTAGAATAGGGACTATAGTTACATGTTATAAAATGTAGCATATAGTTATATAATTATCACACTATGTCTAATTATTCATAATTTATAAGTGAGTCTAATTTATAAATAGTATATGAAGCTATGAAATGGTAACTAACATTTACTGAGTAGTCTGTGCTAGACACTTTAAACACATACTTGGAATAAATGAGCTCATCCAGCACAGCAACCCTGAGAAGGAGATAGTATTACAACTGACATTTCACAGATGAGCCAACCAAAACACAAATGGGTGAAAGGAAAAACAGAGCACACAGTAGATGACATAGGACAACAGTGGTAAATAGGAACATTGTGCGTTTTCATTTTCACTTTTGCCTCCTCCTCCTCCTCCTCCTCCTCCGCCGCCGCCGGCCCCGCCGCCGCCGCCCCCGCCCCCACCCCCCGCGGGGGG
>NW_021604599.1:3596627-3606611 GCF_004785775.1 Grammomys surdaster | reverse complement strand
TCCTCCTCCTCCTCCTCCTCCTCCTCCTCCTCCTCCTCCTGCTGCTGCTGCTGCTGCTGTCCCGTCCCCCGCTCCTTTGCCGCCCAGCTATGCCTCTCCCACTGTGCTCTGTCTTATCACCCAAGCCAGATCTCCTGCCATGTAGCCGAGGCCCCTCACTCTGGCCCTGGCCCACTTACCCATCACTGACTGCTACTGTCAGAGGCTCCTTCATACCTCAGATCTGCCTGCTTCTCACTCTCTGCCCTTATCCCAACTCAGGACTTTGACACTTCTCTTCCTAAGGTCTGCTGTTGGTCTAGCTGCTGTGGAATTTTGGTAAAAATTGTTTTTAAAAAATGTCTACAATCCCGGTGCTCTGAAGACAGAATTGTCTGGTTTTCACGATCCTTTGTTTTCGGACAAGAAAAATGCTAGTGTGTGTCTGTGCACACTGTGCTCGGCTGTGGCTCCTCGTGCTACCTGCGGATGCAGTGGAGTCCTAGGCTCCGTTGCCTTTACAGATTTTTCAGCTTTTCTATTTACTTTTTCCTCAAACTGTCCCTCAAGGACTTCCAGAATCACCAAGATAAGTGGTTCTCCCCTTCCTAAAGTTGTGACCCTTCAATATAGTTCCTCATGTTGTGGTGACCTCCAATAATAAAATTATTTTGTTGCTACTTCACAACTGTATTTTTGCTACTATTATGAATCGTAACGCACATATCTGTGTTTTCTCACGGTTTTAGGCAACCCCTGTGAAATATCCCCAAAGGGGCCGCGACCACAGGTTGAGAACTGCTGAGCTAGACATTCTGTTTAAAAACACAGGCTCTCAGGACCCATTCTACTAAAAGGCTGAAAGTCTGAATTTCATCTCAGGATGATTCCAACTTGTGCCTAGTTTAAGAAGCACCACACTAGGCAAGGTAGTGATGATATTTCTTTCACTGAGGAGAGTGGCTGATACTTCACCAACACATTTGACTGCGTTCAGAATGGATGGGTGACATGAGCTGCCCCGCCCCGTGGCGGTGCCCGGCCAATGAAATTCAGTTGCTAAGATTCCACTACCAGCAGGTGGCGCTGAATCGACGTAAATGCAGTCCCAGGAAATATTTTACTGGAAATTCTAGCCTCAAATGCAACTCGATTGAATTCTATTTTTCCGTACTTATTTCGTCTGTAACTCTCACTTGTATGAGTAAGTTGTTTTCTGAAGGCGTGCTTTGAATGAGAGAAGCCAGGGAAAGCAACCTGACAAGGCCTGGGAGGTAATGAAAGGACTGGATGGACATTCCGAATTGTCCTTGCTTTCATTCTCTATGAGCAAGCACTGTGTGTTGTGAAATTACTCAAAGACACAAATGAATCTGCCATTTCCGTAAGAGTGCAGCTAGCCTGTAATTTCTGTTAGTCATCTATTTCCTTTATGGGTGTTTAATTGGACTAACCTTTTAAAATCATTTCCCTCACAAAGCTGTCTGAGGGGTTGTCTTAGCTGTCGTCTTTTGAGATGTGGGACGTCAGCCCACAGTTAAAGGCTGGGGCCCCATAGCCAACGCCTCTTCCCCTTCCCCCAAAGGGCATCTGTGTGCAAGTGACTGATAGGGCTGGCCTGAGCCAACAGCCAACTATCAGGCAAGGCCATGGCCCCAGCTGAACTGTTTTCTTCTGCAAGCAGACCTTCAGCCAGGGGCCCTGAAGGAGGAGGAACCATCCTGAGGCGCTTGCAGTCTTTCCAAGGCTCCAAGCCCAAAGCAGAGAGATGGGGGGCTTGAAGGAGGAAGCAAGGAGTCTACAGCACAGACCCCGTGTGCAGGGCGCAGTTCAAGGGGGTCACACGGTTTAGGGGGCATGCATGGAAGAAATAACTATCAAATTTTGCATGGCCAGGAATAAACCGACAGGGGCGTTTAAAAGAGACGGGGTGGGGGTGGGTGGGGGGAGGTGCTTATAAGGGAGAGCCAGAACTAGCATAGAGTTCACGAAAAAAGAGAGGATAGTAGGGAGGGGAGGGAGCGGAAGGGAGGGGAAGGGGAAGAAAGGAGAATCTACTAAATTAAATGCTTGTAATGACTGGGCAGTGGTGATGCATGCCTTTAATTCCAGCACTTGGGAAGCAAGGGCAGGTAGATCTCTATGAGTTCAAGGCCAGCCTGGTCAACAGAATGAGATCCAGGACACCTAAGGCTACACAAAGAAACCTTGTCTCAAAAATACATGCATACATACATACATACATACACACACACATACATACTGTGGTGACTAATACCTTGCATGCTGAGTTTTGAATTATACAATTTAAAATAACAAAAGAGTGGATACAGTTTCTCTTTTTCTTCCTTGAATAACCTGGTGTACAGTTAGATGGGGGCCAAGCAAAACAGGCAGCCAGAAGCCCGTGTGACCCAAACTGACTCGTAGCGAGCGGGGTGTCTGGTTTGTAGGGAGTCTGGTATGAGCACCAGAGCCCAGGTGGGATTAGGGTATCGGTGCAGAGAAGCAGTCTGATGTGGGGCTTTCCTATCTAAGTGAAGAGAGGAGGCCTTCTCTAAGACTGTGCAGACAGATGTGCTTGGGTTACTGGGTACAAGGCTTCTCATTCCTGAAGAGTTAATGTGCAACTAGAGAGAAAACTATAGGGAAAGCTGCATGGGGTTGAACCAAGAAGCATCGAGTACAATGTGCATGCATGTAACAAATCTAGAGGAATGCCCCAGTCATTACATGGTCACATCCATGTAGTAACAAATCTAGAGGAATGCTCGAGTCAAGCTGTTACATGGTCATGTCCATGTAGTCCTAGTTTTCTGCACTCGGGGGTACAGGGGACGACTGGGAGGGGGAAGAGGGAGATCAACTGTGCTGCATTCTGGTTTCTAAACAGAATCATTAAAAGGACCAAGATCCCTTAGGTTGGAGGAATGGCTGAGTGTAAGGCTAAGGAAAGTAGCTGGGCCAGGCTCCTCGGGGCACCGAGGCAGGATTGCAAGTTTAAGGTCTTTCAGGACTGTAGTAGGAGACCTTTCTCAAAGTGAAAAATAAAACAGGGATCAGAGAGATGGCTCAGTGGTTAAGTGCACTGGTTGCTCTTCCAGAGGTCCTGAGTTCAGTTCCCAGCAACCATTCCCAGCTCAGGACAGTTTGTAATGGGATCTGATGCCCTCCTCTGGCATGCCGGTGCACATGCAGACAGAACACTCATATATGTTAAATAAATGAAACTTAAATAAATAAATGAATCTTAAATAAATAAATAAATCATTAAATAAATAAATAAATAAATAAATAAATAGCCAGGGATATGGTTCAGGAGGAGAGAGCTTGACAAGCATGCATGAAGCCCTTGGTTCAAGCTCAACATTGTAAAAATAAAGAAAAATAAAGAAATCACCAGTACCGTAAATAAAACAAAATAAAAATAAACCTGAAGCCAGGCAGTGGTGGTGAACGCCTTTAATCCCAGCACTTGGGAGGCAGAGGCAGGTGGATTTCTGAGTTCGAGGCCAGCCTGGTCTACAGAGTAAGTTCCAGGACAGCCAGGGCTACACAGAGAAACCCTGTCTCGAAAAACAAAACAAAACCCTGGAAAATCTTGTGCCAGAAAGTGCGAAGAGAGGGATGCTTAAACTAGTCACAACTATTCCTACTGGCCAAAGCTGGGACAATCTGAACACCAACGGAAATGATTTTGTAATTAACAATCCACATTTATATGAAGTAATATGAGGAAATACAGAGATGTTTTGATTTACAGTATCATTGTTGACTGTTACCAAATGCGTATTTATTACAAAAGAAAAAAGTGATTTACAATCAAGAAGCCTAGTGGATGCCACCTTAATGATATCATTGAAGTACAAAGCTCGGTGGTCTGTGAGAACATGGTTGGTTCTTTAGCATTCAGCCACAGAAAGATATAGCACGTGAGTCTAATCATGAGAAAATACCAAACTGTGGTCTCAAAATCAAGGTCATGAAAGACAACAACAGCAACAGAAAAGTTAAGGACTTTTCCAGATTGAAGGAGACTAAGGATGAATGTCAACCCCATGCAGTGTGTGATCCTGAACTGGTGCTGTGAACATGTGACAGGAACAGCAATGGAACTAAGAGCAACTGTATCACATTAGTGCAGTTTTCTCCGATTTTCCTAGCATTGATACAAAAACACAACTCTTGCCTCAAAGGCGTAGATATAGTTTGTTCTGAAGTGACCAGGACCTAGGAATACAGACTCAGGTTATACCAAATCCCTGTCCCATATAGAAGGAGCTACATACGCTTTGTTTGTTTGTTTTTAGCAGAACAAAGAACACAGTCATACATAAATCAAGGTCCTTTTCTAAGGTATTAGTGGTCTGTTAATTAGGCAGTTAACAGCCAAGCCAGTGGTCTTAGCTGTAGGCCTCAGATGCTATCACATGAAACTCTGAGAGACGAGGGAAAGAAGGCTCACGTGGAACCTCCTGACATCCCCTTCCTTATAAGGTACAACAATGGAGTCCTTGGTTTCCGTTCTTCAGTTCCTCTTCTGCCTTCCTTATCTCAGTAACTGGCACTGCCCTTTGCTCAAATTGTTTACTAGAAAACTGGGCGTGGTCTCCAGTTCAGCCCCTCCCACTTGTCATTCAGTCCGTCAGTCAGTCCAGTCGTGGCTGCCTCACAGCTCTGTCTTCACTATGACCTTCTTCCCGCTTCCACACAGTCCAAGCTGCTGCCCAGAGCGTTGGAGCAGCCTTTTCCCGCTGCTCTAAACGGTCTCTCTACCTTTTCCAAACTGCAGCTCACCCAGCAGTCCAAGTAGACACCCCCTAGGATTCCTACCCCAGTGCTCTGCTCCAGACTGTTTTACATATTTATCTTGTTCTCTGACTGCCCCAGCGGGACAAGGATTCTTGGCCTTGGCTGTTCACCCTTCATTCTCTCTGGCCTAAAAGAATAGGTAAATACATAGGTTTGGATTGTTTTGTTTTGTTTCTCTCTCTCTCTCTCTCTCTCTCTCTCTCTCTCTCTCTCTCTCTCTCTCTCTCAAGATTTGTTTACTGTATTTATATGAGTATACTGTCACTCTCTTCAGATACACCAGAAGAGAACACCAGGGTTAATTACAGATGGTTGTGAGCCACCATGTGGTTGCTGAGAATTGAACTCGAGATCACTGGAAGAGCAGTCAGTGCGCTTAACTGCTGAGCCACCTCTCCAGCCCCTTGTTTTGTTTTCATTTGCATTTTTGAGACAGGATCTCTTTATGTAGTCCTAGCTGTCCTGAAGCTCTATATGTAGACTAGGCTGGCCTTTGAACTCACAGAGATTCTCTCACCTCTGCCTCAAATGCTGGGATTAAAGGTGTGTGCCACAATGTCCAACAGTGAATAGATTTTTTTTTTAATATTAGGCTAAGGAATTTTCATTTGAGTCACCAAGCATCGAGCACCTGACACATATCAGAGAAAAGGATGAGGAGGCTGAAGAGCATTGACTTTGGTCTCCTTTTACTGACCGTTCTCCAGTTGATGTGAAATTCTAGAAGTCAGGCTGGGATCGAATAGAGACCATTTCAAAGAAAAATCCACAGAATTTCCTGTCTTTTTTATACTTTATGTCTGTTGCTGGAGGTTGAATGTAGGGCCTCATACACCCTAAGGTGCACTCAGCCCCCGAACCACCCCTTCATTCTGCCCCGAACTTCCATCTTCTCGAACATGATTAAGTTTGGCAAACCAGAAAAAAATGTTGTCTCTTCTCTTGATAAAGGATCAAGGAGGAAGCTCACATCTGAAGGGAAGAGGAGGAGCTCTGTTTTCAGACACTTGGAGTCTGAGGTGACTCAGATGTTCCCTGTGGACCCCTGAGAGATGGGAAGTGGGAACACTCTTGACAGTTGTAAGGGACTCGATGATCACGGGCCTCAGTTCCAACGTCCTTGTTCAAAGATCAACGAGAGGAAATGAGTCCCACGAGTCTACCAGAAAGAAGGGCCCTAAAGCTCTCAAAACTCTAAAGCCTGTTAAACAAAATGTAATGACATAGCCAAAGGAGTTCTGAATTATACATTTTACATTAGGTATGATCATTAATAGGGTATGCTATATAGGAAGTATTGCTCTGTTAAATTTTCTACTCTTGCCGGGCAGTGGTGGCGCACACCTTTAATCCCAGCACTTGGGAGGCAGAGGCAGGTAGATTTCTGAGTTCGAGACCAGCTTGGTCTACAGAGTGAGTTCCAGGACAGCCAGGGCTACACAGAGAAAAACCAAAAAAAAAAAATTCTACTCTTCCCCCACCCCATTTTCTATTTTTTTTCCAATTTGTGTCACATATCTATAGAACATTATCAAGCTCCCAGTAGCCAGCCCTTTAAAGAAAACTGAGTCATTCCCCACTCCCCCCCCCCCCCCCCGGAGCTTCAAAACCTCAGCATCTTTATCACAATCTTTTTTTTTAATTTGTATATTTTATTTACATTTCAGATGTAATCACCTTTCCCCATTTTTCCTTCCACCCAGGAATTCACTATCCCATTCCCCCCCCTCCTGCTTCTATGAGGATGTGCCCCCACCCACCCTCCCACTCCCACTTCCCCACCCACGATTTCCCCCCACTGGGTGTCCAGCCTTCATGGGACCAAGGATCTCCTCTCCCACCTATGCCCGACAGGGCCGTCCTCCCCTACATATGCAGCTGGAGCCATGGGTCCCTCCCTATGTGCTCCCAGGCTGGTGGTTTAGACTCTGGGAGCTCTGGTTGGTTGGGATTGTTGCTCTCCCCATGGGGCCACAACCCTTTTCAGCTCCTTCAGTCTTCTCTCTCACTCCTCCATTGGGAACCCCATGATCAGTTCAATGGTTAGCTGTGAGCATCTGCCTCTGAATATGTCAGGCTCTGGCAGACCTCTAAGGAGACAGCTATATCAGGCTCCTGTCAGCATGCACTTCCTAGCATCCACATCAGCATCTACCTTTGGTGACTGCACATGGGATGGATACCCAGGTGGGACAGTTTCCAGATGGCCCCTCCTTCAGTTTCTGTCCCATGCTTTGTCTCCATATTCGCTCCCATGAGAATTCTGTTACTCTTTCTAAGAAGGACCAAAGAACCTACACTTTGGTCTTCCTTCTTCATGAGCTTCATGTGGTCTGTGAGTTGTATCTTGGGTATTGCAACCTTTTGGGCTAATACCCAATTATCAGTGAGTGCATACCATGTATGCTCTTTTGTGATTGGATTACCTCACTCAGGATGGTATTTTCTAGTTCTATCCATTTGCCTAAGAATTTCTCGAATTCATTATTTTTAATAGCTGAGTAATATTCCATTGTGTAAATGTACCACATTTTCTGTATCCATTCCTCTGTTGAAGGACATCTGGGTTCTTTCCAGCTTCTGGCTATTACAAATAAGGCTGCTATGAACATTGTGGAGCATGTGTCCTTGTTATATGTTAGAGCATCTTCTGGGTATATGCTCAGGAGTGGTATAGCTGGGTCCTCAGGTAATGCTATGTCCAATTTTCTGAGGAACCACCTGACTTATTTCCAGAGTGGTTGCACCATCTTGCAATCCCACGAACAATGGAGGAGTGTTCCTCTTTCTCCACACCCTCGCCAGCATCTACTATCACCTGAGTTTTTGATCTTAGCCATTCTGACTGGTGTGAGGTGGAATCTCAGGGTTATTTTGATTTGTGTTTCCCTGATGACTAAGGATGCTGAACATTTCTTTAGGTGCTTCTCGGCCATTCAAGTTTCCTCAGTTGAGAATTCTTTGTTTAGCTCTGTACCCCATTTTTAAATAGGGTTATTTTGTTGTCTGGAGTCTAATTTCTTGAGTTCTTTGTATATATTGGACATTAGCCCTCTATCGGATGTGGCATTGGTAAAGATCTTTTCCCAATCTGTTGGTTGCCATTTTGTCTTATCGACAGTGTCCTTTATCTTACAGAAGCTTTGTGATTTTATGAGGTCCCATTTGTCAATTCTTGATCTTAGAGCATAAGCCATTGGTGTTTTGTTTTCCCCTGTGCCCAGGTATTCTAGAGTCTTCCCTACCTTCTCAACTATTAGTTTCAGTGTACCTGGTTTTATGTGAAGGTCCTTTATCCACTTGGACTTGAGCTTTGTAGAAGGAGATAAGAATGGATTTATTTGCATTCTTCTACAAGTTGTCATGGTTCTGCATGGTTCTTCAGTTGAACCTGCACCATTTCTTGAAAATGCTGTCCTTTTTCCACTAGACAGTTTTAGCTCCTTTGTCAAAGATCAAGTGACCATAGGTGTGTGGGTTCATTTCTGGGTCTTCAATTCTATTTCACTGATCTTCCTGCCTGTCTCTGTACCAATACCATGCAGGTTTTTGTTGTTGTTGTTGTTGTTGTTGTTGTTGTTGTTGTTTTATCACTATTGCTCTGTAGTACAGCTTGAGGTCAGGGATGGTGATTCCTCCAGAAGTTCTTTTATTGTTGAGAATAGTTTTTGCTATCCTGGGTTTTTTGATATTCCAAATGAATTTGAGAATTTCTCTTTCTAGCTCTGTGAAGAATTGAGTAGGGATTTTAATGGGGATTGCATTGAATCTGTAGATTGCTTTTGGCAAGATGGCCATTTTCACTATATTAATCCTGCCAATCCATGAGCATGGGAGATCTTTCCATCTTCTGAGATCTTTGATTTCTTTCTTCTGAGACTTAAAGTTCTTGTCATACAAATCTTTCACTTGCTTGGTTAGATTCACACCAAGGTATTTTATATTATTTGTGACTATTGTGAAGAGTGTCATATCCCTAATTTCTTTCTCAGCCTGTTTATCTTTTATCTTTTGAGTAGAGGAAGTCTACTGATTTGTTTGAGTTGATTTTATCACAATCTTTAAGTTAGGATTCTTTTCGATAGCTTCTGGTCTAGACTGTTTCTTTTTTTGGGGGTGGGGAGAGATCGTCACAGATGCCTTCAATGTCTCTCATTCTTGTATGAATCTACAGTCATTGATACCACTGCAGACAAAGCTTTGCTGCCCATAGCAGCCTGTGGCTACATGGATCATGGGATTTCCACATGTTTTCATTTCCACATGTTTTCTTGGATCATAGACATCGACCTGTCTCCCACAGCAGCATGGACTATGGACATCAGTATGGCTTGTTGCAGCAGGAAGAATCACAGACATCAACATGGCCTCTGGAGGTGGCATGGACCACAGAAGTCTTTCAAGGAGACTTAATCCAGAAAAATGAACCATTCATTTCAGGTAATCTTGTTGTTCAGAGTCAGTGCAGTTCGGCAGTGTGTCTGGTGGGAGGACCTGTGCAAAATTCAGGCTGCTGCACACCACCCTGCCCTTGGCACTAGCTACCCTGTCAGTACCCTGGGCACAACCATCATACCTCACAAGGGCAGTGAGGTAGCCCTGGATCACATCCCCACAGCAGCGTGAGCAGCCAGAGAAGCACCAGTTTCTGCTCCAGCACTGCAAGCCCTGAGTGGTAGCACTGGCCTAGTGGGCGGGGCCTGAGGACCAATCCTATTCCTTGCTCCCATACCTGTCACTTCTGCATCTCTAGATCCGCTTCTCTCTACCACTCCCTTCTGCCATCTTTTTTTTTTCCAAGCCTATGAAATCACGTTTAAAAAAGCATCTTCCCATAAGACTTGCCTTTTTTTAGTCGTTCTGGAGATATTGTGTACTTGCAGGCGCATCCTCCAGTGCTACAATTCCCTTTGAAGCATCTGTGGGTCTCTCAGGTTCCTTGGAGTGGCCCTGAAGCTTCGTGGGTGCTGGTGGCCACTACCATCTTGAATGAGTGCTGGAAATGCTCTTCCCTCCCCTTTTACTACTTTTTAAAAAAGTTGTTGTTCCCTTGAAATAGGGTCTACTATGTAGCTAATGCTGGCCTATAACTCATTATATACACCAGAGGGCCCTTGAATTCATAGAGATCCTCCCTCCTGCCTCTGCCTCCGCCTCTGCCTCCGCCTCTGCCTCCGCCTCTGCCTCCGCCTC
>NW_021604599.1:3591666-3596617 GCF_004785775.1 Grammomys surdaster | reverse complement strand
GCCTCCGCCTCTGCCTCCGCCTCTGCCTCCGCCTCTGCCTCCGCCTCCGCCTCCTGAGTATTGAGATTAAAGACAAGTGCCACCACAATTTGTGTTTCCCAAATTCTCATTCTCTCTCTCTCTCTCTCTCTCTCTCTCTCTCTCTCTCTCTCTCTCTTGTTTTTAAGACAGGCTTTGTAGCTCTGGTTAGCCTGTACAGTTTAACATATCCTTGGATTTGTGGTAATCCCCCAGCCTTAGCCTCCTGAGTGTCAAGATCACAGGTGTGCCAAACCATCCCTAGGACGGCATATGTCAATGGAATACTTCAGAAATTAAACTCACTTTGTTGTGTAGTTCTGAGTGAATATCTTTGGACAAGTACTGAACATGTGTAGGCACAGAAATTAGAAATCTTACCCCCACCCCCAACAAACACATGTTTTAAGATTTCTTGGAATTCACTGCAGCTGTTTGTCCTTCAGATAGCCTTGGTCCCAAAAATTACCCAGCTGAAATTATCCAACAAACTAGCCCGTTGTCCAATACTCCCTCCCTAAAAGCATATTTTGGGGAGTTTTCCTTTGTTGTGGTTTCAGGCCCAGGGCTAAGTATTAGCCTTTCTTCTGGATGTGGTTTCGATCATATAGAGGACTGTTATATCAAAATGCTTTTTATAGTCTCTGCATTACTGTGTTGGGGATTCCAGTCTACCAGTTCCTGCTTTTATAGGACCATTTCTGCAAGGGAATCTAACTGTTGTTTTAATTCGGAAATGGAGACTTCTAGGTCCTGTTCAGCAGACTTCTAGGTCTGTTTAGTTTGGAAAACATCAGAAGACATACATTTAGTCAAACCATTAGTATATACCTACCAAGTAGTCTCAGAGGTCCAGTAATGTTGTTATGCATATAAATTAACCCATAAGGCAGAACAGCAGGCATCAGAGTAAGGGGAAATGCCTAGGTTAAACGTTTTGGATATTAGACAAGTTTTAGCCCCTTATAAGTCCTTTAACATTAACTTGGGCTGGCCCCAGTCACTGTGAGTTTTGTTTGTCAATGGGCTAATGATCTGGTCAGTTCCTATTCCTATGTGGTACAGGGGCTGGGTGTCTAAGCATAACCAGCAATCCTAGCTGACTTTTTGCTGAGAATGATAACTCTATCCTCAGGGTCCTTTCCTGTCTGATAGCTGAACAGAGTCTGATTCGATAGTTTTTTCTCATTTGCCAAAGGCCAGGATCTTTAAGGGAAATTTTCAGGAAGCCTCAGTTTTACAACCCCAATGTTTGCAATGGAAACTCCCTTGTTAATGGCAAGCAAGGGCCCCAGTTGAAGGGCATGCATAGCATTGTAAACTTTGTATTTCTATCTCAAAATATAAATTCCCATACCTTTTCCTTTCTGTATAAAACCAGAAACTTAAAGTAGACACTTAAAAGTCACACTAGCTAATATCTTCGCTGTATCTATCTGCCTTTCTCAGGTTCCAGTCCAGGCCTGAGGGCAATGGGGCTTGGACCATGACCTTACATTCACATCTGTGGTGCAAAACATAAGACTCAGGAGGAGGTAGACAAGCCAGTGGAAGGACCTGGGGCTCCATTAAACCTTCATTTCAATGGGCCCATAGTCCAGAGACAGTTCGTTTTGTCCATTTGGCAGGAATACCAAGAAAGGCTTCTCCTTTCTTGGCCTGGGTGTGGCAGACCAATGGTGTAATGGCAGTTGTCTTCACTGTGGTAGGAGTGAAGAGAATCACCATATAGGGTCCTTTCCAGGTTAGCTTCACACCCTCTTGGCTATTCATTTGATACCATTTGATCCAGATGGTATCACCAGACGCGAACAAGTGGAAACTGGAGGTGGACTTGGAGGTTGGCTGGGTCTCTCAGTTTAATGAGTAGCCTGTAAGGAGGACTGGAGAGCCTATAGTGACTCAAGAAAGAAAAGGTTAGAGAATTCTGCCAGCTGCTGGTTTCTTAGCCTGGGAAGCAGTTGGGGGAGGTCTTCTAAATATAATCTCAGAGGAGGGCAAATCCCTCACTATATGGGGTGCAGTGGGCTAAAGCAAAGCAAAGGAAGGAGGCCTGTCTATCATTTGCTGGATTCTAAGGAGAGTTTTGTTAGGGTTTCTTTTTACATTCTGTTTAGTCTTTTTACCTGACCAGAACTCTGAAGTCTATATGTACAATGAAGCACTTAATCTGTGTCTAAAAGTTTTAGCTATTTTTTGTTAAATTTATTTATTTATTTATTATTTGTAAGTAAACTGTAGCTGTCTTCAGATACCTCACAAGAGGGCATCAGATATCATTACAGATGGTTGTGAGCCACCATGTGATTGCTGGGATTTGAACTCATGACTTCTGGAAAAGCAGTCAGTGCTCTTAACCACTGAGCCATCTCACCAGCCCAAGTTTTAGCTATTAATTGAGAGGTTTTGGCAATGAAAGCCAGGCCATTTCAGACCCCATTGCTAGGGGGAGGCCAAATCAAGGGAACAAATCCTGGAAGAACTTTTTAGCTACAATTTAAGCAGTTTCGGTCTTAGTGGGCACGCTTCTAGCCATCTAAAAAAGATATCTATAAAAACTACCAGCATTTGGTGAACTTCTATCTGTTGGTTTTAAGGTTTTTCAGTCTTTCTATACA
Source organism: Grammomys surdaster (assembly GCF_004785775.1). Taxonomy (NCBI): domain Eukaryota; kingdom Metazoa; phylum Chordata; class Mammalia; order Rodentia; family Muridae; genus Grammomys; species Grammomys surdaster. Next base: position 3,593,981 of record NW_021604599.1, on the reverse strand, counting down.
CACTGAAATGATTTCAGAAGTTTGCAATAAAAGACGAGCCAGGGAAACTTTGGTTTATTACTGAAAAGTAGGAAAAGAAATAGGATAGTGATATGGATTTTATGTGTCTTCTAGAGCAGGCTGGATCTTGGTGAAGTCAATTCTCCCAGAGTTCACTGGACTGTTGGCCTCTCATTTGGACTCCTATCTGGGAAAGGGCTCTTGGTTTTTGAGTCTCTTGAGCACAAACCTGGCATCTGGCTGAGACACTAGACTGTCCAGTCTAGGTATAACATACCTTGATCTGAGCAACACAGAAAGATTTTGGACCCCAGATGAATAGTCGGGTAAAGGTCGATTACCAACAGTTTTGCCTGTTGTCTCTTTGAGAACGGTCTTACCCTCTGGTGTCCTCCATCAATCTATGGGTTTGAGCTATCCATTTTTTTTTTCCTTTACCATGGAGTCTCAGGAAGTACCAGGTCATGGTGTGTTATCAGAATATCAACAGGCTCCACTAGGCTTAGGGCCAGTCCTGGTATGGCCAGGTCAGAAGCCCAGCAGTAGAGGACAGCAATTTGTAAGGGAAGTCAAATGGCCTCTAGGAGGACCAAGCAAGATTTTTTTTCTGTTGTTGTTGTTGTTTGTTTGTTTGTTTGAGACAGGGTTTCTCTGTGTAACAGCCCGGGCAGTCCCAGAACTCACTTTGCAGACTAGGCTTCAAATTCACAGAAATCTACCTCCCTTTGCCTCCCAAGTTCTAAGTTTAAAGGCATGTGCTACTACTGCCTGGCAAGCCAAGAATTTTTAATACCTTTTCCCCAACAGTGAGAAGCCCTCTTACTCTATAGATCATACCATGGACGTGCCCAGTAGTCTGATGGCCTGTGTATATTCTGGTGGACTTTCCTTCTCCCCATTGAGAGCCTGGGTCAGGTCAATCAGTTCTGCCCTCTGGTCTAAGGTACCTGGCTTGGGCCCAAATAGTTTCCACTAAAGTAACTATTGCAGCTCCCAAGTACCTGGTTTCATCTTTCATCTCCTGACAGTCATGGATGAACAACTGTGTCACGGGCAAGAGGGTAGATCAATTTGTGACAGGGAGTTTCTCAAACCATACTCGAGTGGGCCAGGAGTAGGGTCTGAGGCTGGGTTACACAATCATTACACAGATAAGTATTCCTTGGAGTGGGAGGCGGCCTCAACCATGTTGTGGGGTGCTGTATGTGTAAGATCTTGACCCAGAGTTAACTTTTTTGCTTTTCTTCATTAAACTAGCAATAGCCACCACAGTTTAGATAGGCAGGGCATCCTGTAGCTACAGGGTCCAATCACTTAGACAGGTTTGTCACAGGGTGTTTTCATGGCCCCAAAGTTTGGCTTAAAACCCCCTTTGTCTTTTGTTTCATGGACAATGAGATGAAAAGGTTTTGAGAAATCTAGAAATTCTAGGGCTTGAGTGGAAGTCAGAGCTGTTTTTAAAGCTTCAAATGCCTTTTGTTTTGCCTGAGTCCCAGTGAGGGATTCAGAGCCCCCACCCCCACCCCTTTGTGCTGGTGTCTAGAAGCTTGCTACTTCCCTAAATGCTGGCATCCAGAGGCAGCAATATCCAGCTGCATCTAGGAGCTCTCAAACCTGTGTCTTAGTGTTTGGAGGTGATGTCTGAAGGATGGCAGAAGTCCTACTCTATGACAGGCTCCTGTTGCCTCTCCTTAGCTGGTAGCCAAAATAAGAAGCCTTCTGCAAAGCTGGGCTTTGTTTGTTTGTTTGTTTGTTTGTTTGTTTTTGAGACAGGGTTTCTCTGTGTAGCCCTGGTTGCCATGGAACTCACTCTGTAGACAAGGCTGGCCTTGAACTCATAAATCCACCTGCCTCTCTGCCTCCCAATTGCCGGGATTAAAGGCATGAGCCACCACTGCCCGGCAAAACTGGACTTCCTTAGCTGGCCTTCTGTAGCCCAGGGTCTGAGACTCCTACACAGTCTTTAAGTGACCCTTTTATAATCTCCCCTCTCCAAAAAAACCTCTGATCAAGGGCAAGAAGTCTTCACGTAATGTATTTAAATCCCAGGGCAACCTCGTCCAAGGGTATGTTGCCTGATGTAACAGCCCACTAGGTCTGTCTATTTTAAAGCAAAGATGGGTTGACTTACCTCTGCCAATGGGAGGGTGAAGAATGCATCTTTCAGGTCCAAGACAGTGAACACCTGCTTCTCTGCAAGAATCAGACTCATTGTCTCAAAAACAAACAAACAAACAAACAAACAAAAACAAACAGACAAAAACAAACAAACAAACAAACAAACAAACAAACAAAAGATTCAGACTCATGGAAAT
>NW_021604599.1:3578965-3586666 GCF_004785775.1 Grammomys surdaster | reverse complement strand
GAGACAGGGTTTCTCTGTGTAGTCCTGGATGTCCTGGAACTCACTCTGTAGACCAGGCTGGCCTTGAACTCAGAAATCTGCCTGCCTCTGCCTCCCAAGTGCTGGGATTATAGGCATGCCTCACCACTGCCTGGCCTTTCCTTTATTTTTAAACAAGGTCTTATTATGTGGTCCCAGCTGGCCTTGAATTCTTGATCCTCCTGCCTCAGCTCCTCAATGCTGGGATTCCAGGTTGCATGTTGTTCTTTCAATTACAGAGTGGAGACCTGGCCGATGCCTCTGGGTTTCTTCACAGTTAGCAGTTTTCCAGTGTCTTCAACTATACTGAGGTCTCGGGTCTGCATAATACAGAGCTATATTAAGTAAGGACTCTGTTAGGCTCGGCCTGTGGTTCTCCACCTTCCTAATGCGGTGACCGTTTAAAACACTTCCTCCTGTTATGGTGACACCCCCCACCACCAGCACCACCACCGTCAAGTAACTTGCTACCTCACTATTATAACTTTTTTCTCTTATGATTTGTGATGTAAATATCTGTGTTTCCAGATGGTCTCAGGTAGCCCCAAAGGGTCATTTGACCCCCAAATGGATCTCAACCCACAGGTTAAGAACCACAGGCTAGGCAGTGCAATTCCCACATCTCTGCATCTAGAAACAGCCAAGATTCCTCCCTTACTCTGCTTCTGCTTCTATGTCCATAGTGAATGGTTGGTTTGCTGCACTATGGTGGGTTTTACTCCATTTAATCTAATGAAGCAGATTGTAACCAGAAAAATACTGGTTATCCTAGCAGAAGGAAAGTTTTCCAGTCTGCAAGTGACGCAGGTAACTTCTGCTCATATTTTATAGGTCAAAACAAAACAAACAAACAAACAAAAAACTTAAACACATGGTCACTGTCCTAGTCAGGGATCTCTAGAGGACTAGAACTGATGGGGTGCGTCTGTATATAGTAAAAGGGAATTTGTTAAATGGACCTATAGGCTATAGTGACCTATAGACCAATAATGACCTATAGGCCAGCCAGTTCCAGGGGGTCCAACTAATCCAACAATGGCTGTTACTTGACAGAAAGGTTAGGGATGTGATAGTTGTTCTGTTCTCAAAGCTGGAGTTTTCAGCTGGTCTTTAGTATATGTTGGAATCCCAAAGAAATAGGTTCTGATACCAACAAAGGAATGCCTCAGTAGCAGGATACATGAATTTGCCCATAGGAGTATTTGGTGGGGATTTCTATGCCCCTGTTTGCTCCCAGATATCTGCAGGGTATTTCTATGCCCACTTTACCACACATAGCTCCCAAATAAAAGACACAGAGACCTGGTGTTTTTATTAACAAGCTGCTGGCACTATGCTGGGCGAGTTCTGAGTTATTCTAACCCGCTAAGCTGTTAATACCCAGCTAAATGCCCTGTTGCTTGTCATCTGAGGCTTGCTCCGGCTTGCTCTGCTCCATATCTGTGCTCCTTCAAGGAGACCTCATGGCAAATCCTCCTGGTGTGCCTGCATGTGGTCTCTCCACACCTCTCTTCTCTCTCTACCTGGGACCCTCTCACTGGGATCCAATCGATGTCCCACGTCTCCTGCCCTCTCCTGCCCAGTCATAGGCTGATGAGTTCCCTATTAACCAATCAGACATGATGGAAAACAACTTTTACATAACATTGAGTCCAGAGATGCTTGGCTATGCCATCGTCCATACTGTAGCCAGCTGTCTGGGCACAAAAATCAGCATCTAAATATACAGTACACAAGACCAACGCTCCAACATTTGCCAGCGACATGAAGGCAAGCAGGCAAAAGCAAAAGCTTCCTTCTGCCATATCCTTCTACGTTGGCTGCCACCAGAAGGTATGGCGTAGATTTGGGATGAATCCTGCCACCACAGATTTAGGGCGGGTCTTTCCACATTAAATGATCTAATCAAGAAGAGTCTCTCTCTCTCACAGATGTGCCCAGCTGCTTGGGTTTTAGTTGTGAAAGGACAACACTAACCCCCATTGTCCCCATTTAAGGACCAGGTTTGATTTCAGAAGAAGGCCATAAGACACCAGCTCCAGGGACAGATCATCAAATCCAGAATGAGATCATAAAACCCTTTCTCCAAGAACAGCCTGGGGATAACACAAAAATGGGGAAATATCTTATCTCAGGATGGGCCATTTGCCGGACAGCCCTATGTCATCCTATGGTTAAATGTTCATGACCTAGGGATCCAGACCACTAGCACTGTGACCCCCTAGCACCCACCAATAAAATTTTAGATTACCAAATCCTTCTAGAGAGTTCCCATGGTCCCTTATTAAAAAAAAGTCTGTGTGCTTTTGTCTGGAGACACCGTTTCAAAAGAAAAAATGGTTGACCCCCCATGCATGCTGGTTCTTTCTGCTAAATGAACACTCTTTGTCTTTACATATTTACTGTCTGTGTCTGAGGTCTTCCTTCAGCAATTTTTGGACCCCTAAGGTTGATTCCAGGTGTAGCAAGCTGACAAGCAAGATTAGTCATCACAGTCACATAATCATGTGGGCTGCAAAAATTTAATTAAGTAAATAAATAAAATCTGATTTTAATGGTTAAATAAAAAGAATATATCAATCATGTGATATCTATCTATCATCTATCTATCTATCTATCTATCTATCTATCTATCTATCTATCTATCTATCTCTCCTCTGACAGAGTCTAGAGAGATGACACAGTAGTAACAGCACTTGATATTCTTCCAGACAACCCTGGTTTGATTCCCAGAATTCACATGGTGGCCTATGCCTAACTCCCTGTAACTCCAGTTCCAGGGCTCCAACACCCTTTCCTGATTTTCTTGATTACCAGGTATGCATATACTGTTCATATAGAAATGCAAGCATACACTCAGACACATAAGATTTTTTTTGAAAAAAAAAACTTATGAATAGAACTTTCGAAACATCTCATTGGGCTTTGGAACAATTTGTTCTTTGTTCTCTCAAGTAATTTCGACATTATTTCAGTTAGTGGACAGAAAGTTATAATCCCTGGGGAAGGTTGTCTGAACTATAAATATTTATGACTAGGAAAAGGCAAATTTCAGAGGCGGAAACTAATAAGAATCCATGTGTCATGGATGGGATAAGTTTTTTTTTAATTTTGATTTATTTTTAGATTTGTTTTAGTTTATGAGTAGAAGCTTGCCCAGTTTTACAAACTCTTTGCGGTTTTGCCCTGTCCCATGCAGCTGTGTTCAGACACGGGATGTCTCTCTAGCCTGCATTCAGAAATAAAGATGCACAGAAAAGACCCATGGCCAGCTGCCCACTCAGATCATACAGGTACAGGAAGAAGGGAGGATGGAGCCCCTGATTAGGCATCTTTGCTGCAGAAGCAACCAATCCCTGTTCCCAGAAGATTGTAAATACTTTTGTTTTGTTTTGTTTTGTTTTGTTTTGTTTTGGTTTGGTTTGGTTTGGTTTGGTTTGGTTTGGTTTGGTTTTTCGAAACAGGGTTTCTCTGTGTAGTCCTGGCTGTCCTGGAACTCATTCTGTAGACCAGGCTGGCCTCGAACTCAGAAATCCTCTTGCCTCTGCCTCCCAAGTGCTGGGATTAAAGGCGTTTGCCACCACCGCCCGGCCGTAAATACTTTTAAAAAAATGTATAAAACATATAACATGAGGGATGCTGTCTTGAACTGATTATTGTTCTAGTTAGGGTTACCATTGCTGTGATAAAACACTATGACCTGGGTCTGGAGAGATGGCTCAAAGGTTAAGAGCACTGACTGCTCTTCCAGAGGTCCTGAGTTCAATTCCCAGCAACCACATGGTGGCTCACAACCATCTGCAATGGGATCTGATGCCCTCTTCTGGTGTGTCTGAAGACAGCTATAGTATACTCGTATAAATAAAATAAATAGGTCTTAAAAACAAAAAACAAAAAACTATGACCAAAAGCAAGTTGACGAAAGACTCAGAGACACCCCCACTCTCACTGTTAGGAGTCTCACAAAACCTCCAAGCTAAACAACTATAGCATGTATGCAGAAGACCTAGCGCAGACCCATGCAGGCTCCATGACTGTTGCTTCAGTTTTTGTATGCCCCTGTGCGCCTTGTTTAGTTGATTCTGTGGGCTGTGTTCTCCTGGTGACCTTGAAATCCTCTGGCTCCTACAATCCTTCCTCCCACTCTTCTGTGGGATCCCTGAGCTCTGTTGTGGGTGTCTACATCCAGTCCCATCAACTGCTGGAGGAAGCGTCTCTGATGACGACCGGGCTAGGCACTGATCAATGAGCATAACAGAATATCAGGAATCATTTTATTAACTTTTTTTGTCAGTAGTGTTTTGTTCTACCCTAGGTCTCTGGACCATCCAGCTTCCGGTTCCTGGCTCTCCAGGCAGTGTCTCCCTCTCCTGGTATGGGGCTCAGGTTAGACCAGTCGTTGGTTGGCTACTCCCACAAGCTCTGAGCCTCCATTGCCCCAGCACATCTTGCAGGCAGGATAGGTCAAGGGTTTTGTGGCTAGGTTGGTGTTCCAGTCCCATCACTGGAAACCTTGCCTTGTTATAGAAGAGGGCCAATTCAGGCTCCGTATCCTTTATTACTAGAAGTCCTTGCTAGGGTCACCCTCATATATTCCAGGGAGTATCCACTGAATTAGGTTTCCGTATCACCCTCTAAATGTCCCTCTATTCCAGTTATCTCTCCCCATACTCTTACCCTTTGTCCATCCCTTCTCCCTCTGTTCCCACTCCCATCTTCTCTCAGCCGGCCTGCAAAATCTATTCTATTTCCCCTTGAGAGAGATCCATGCATACCTGCCCCCACCCCTCCTCCCTCAAACCTTCCTTGTTACTTAGCCTCTCTGGTGTGTGGATTGTAGTGTGTTTACTTAACAGCTAATATCCACTTATGAGTACATATCATGTTTGTCATTCTGAAGCTGTCAATCAACTCTCTCAAGATGATTTTTTTCTAGTTCCATCCATTTTTTTCTAACCACTGAGTACTACTCTGTTATATAAATGCACCACATTTTCTTTATCCATTCTTCAGTTGAAGGACATCTAGGTGGTTTCCTGGCTATTATGAATAAAACCACTATAAACATAGTTGAGGAAGTGACCTTGTGGTAGAATGGAGTATGCCCAATAGTATAGATGGGTCTTGAGGTAAACTGAGTCCCACTTTTCTGAGGAGCCACCATAATGATTTCCATAGTGGCTATGCAAGTTTGAGCTCCCATCAGCAGTGGAGAAGTGTTCCCCTTGCTCTACATCCTCAGCAGCATGAGTTATCACTTGTGTTTTTTATCTGTGTTATTCTGACAGGAATATAAGATGGAATTTCAGGGTCGTTTTGATGGAGTCATTTTGATTTGCATTTCCCTGATGGTTAAGGATGTTGAACATTTTTCTAAGTGTTTCTCAACCATTTGAGATTTATCTAGTGAGAATTTTCTGTTTAGTCTGTACCTTGTTTTTTTTTTTGGGGGGGGGGGGGTCAAGACAGGGTTTCTCTATGTAGTCCTGGCTGTCTGGAGCTCACACTGTAGACCAGGCTGGCCTCGAACTCAGAAATCCTCCTGGCTCTGCCTCCCAAGTGCTGGGATTAAAGGCGTGTGCCACCACTGCCCGGCTACTATTTAGTTTGTTAATGTCTACTTTCTTGAGTATATATATTGGATATTAGCCTTCTGTTGGATATGAGGTTGGTGAAAACCTTTTCCTATTCTGTAGGCTGTCAGTTTTGTCTTATTGACAATGTCCTTTGCTGTCCTTTGCCTTACAAAAGCTTTCCAGTTTCATGAGGTCCCATTTATTAATTGTCGATCTTAGGGCCTGCAATATCAGTGTTCTGTTTAGGAAGTTGTCTCCTGTCAGCACAAGAGACATTCAAGGCTGCTCCCCACTTTCTCTCCTTTTAGGTTCAGGGGTCTTTAATCCACTTGGACTTGAGTTTTATGCAGGGTGGTAAGTATGGATTATTCTACATGCAGCTTTCCAGTTAGACCAACATCGTTTGTTGAAGATGCTTTCTTTTTTCCAGTGTGTATTTCTCACTTCATTATATAAAAAATCAGGTGTCAATAGGTGTGTGAATTTATGTCTGGGTCTTTGATTCAATCCAATTGATCATCCTATCTGTTTTTGTCCCAATACCACACAGTTTTTATTACTTTTGCTCTGTACTACAGCTTGATATCAGGGATGATGATTCCTCAGAAAGTTCTCTGATTGTTCAAAATTGTTTTATCTATCTTGAGTTTTTTGTTTTTCCATATAAAATTGAATATTGTCCCTTCAAGGTCTGTAAAGAATTGTGTTAGAATTTTGATGAAGATTGTCTTGAATCTGTAGACTGCTTTTGATAGGATGGCCATTTTTACTATGTTAATTTTACCAATCCAAGAACATGAGTGATCTTTCTATCTTTTGATATCTTCTTCAATTTCTTTCTTCAACAACTTGAAGTTTTTGTCATATTAGTCTTTCACTTGTTTGGCTAGGGTTGTCCCAAGATATTTTATATTATTTGTGGCTATTGTGAATGGTGTTGTTTCCATGATTTCTTTCTCAGTCAATTCCATTTGTCTTTGTCTATAGGAGGGCCTCTGATTTTTTTTTAATTTTTTTTAGTTAATCTTGTATCCAGCCACATCACTGAATGTATTTATTAACTATTAACTGTAGGAGTTGCTTGGTAGAATTTTGTGGTTTCTAATGTCATCTGCAAATCATATCATCTACAGATAATAATACTTTGACGTCTTCCTTTCTAACATGTACCCCCTTGATCTCCTTCAGTTGTCTTATTGCTTTAGTTAGAATTTCAAAAGCTATATTAAATAGATATGGAGAGAGTGGGCAGCCCTGTTTTGTTCCTGATTTTAGTTTATTTGCTTTGAATTTGTCTTCACTTTGTTTAATGTTGGCTATAGGCTTGCTCTATATTGCTTTTATTGTGTTTAGGTAGGTCACTTGTATCTCTAACCTCACTAAGACTTTTATCATGAAGGGGTGTTGGATTTTATCAAAGGCGTTTTTGGCATGTAATGAGATAATCATGTGTTTTTCTTTAGTTTTTTTAAAAAAATATGTGGATTACATTGACTGATTTTTATATGTTGAATCATCCTTGTATCTCTGTGTTGAAGCCTACCTGATCATGATAGATGATCATTTTAATGTGTTCTTGGATTTTGTTTGTAAATATTTTATCAAGTATTTCTGTATCTATGTTCATAAGGAAAATTGGTCTGCAATTCTCTTCCTTTGTTGAATCTTTGTGTGGTTTGGGTATCAAGGTGACTATAGCCTCATAAAATAAATTTGGCAATGTTCCTTTTGTATCTATTTTGTGGAATAATTTGAGTAGTATTAGCGTTAGCTCTTCTTCAAAAGTCTGGTAAAATTCTCGAATAAATCCATCTGGCCCTGGGAGTTTTTGGTTAAGGAACTTTTAATGACTACTTCTATTTTCTTAGGGGCTATAGGTCTATGTCAGAGTTCAGCGCCAGCAGTATGTTCAGTGATCCAAGGAGGGGCTGTGGGGTTGGTGATTAATGTAAAGCAGCCACACACTCACACACACTTGGTGGATGAATTGAGCTCCACCAAGCTCCAAGATCTTTGTTCTTTCTCTTAGCCTTTTTATACAACCTAAGACAAATATCTCTCTCTCTCTCTCTCTCTCTCTCTCTCTCTCTCTCTCTCTCTCTCTCTC
>NW_021604599.1:3571641-3578955 GCF_004785775.1 Grammomys surdaster | reverse complement strand
CTCTCTCTCTCTCTCTCTCTCTCTCTCTCTCTCTCTCTCTCTCTCTCGGGTTTTTCGAGACAGGGTTTCTCTGTGGAGGCCTGGCTGTCTTGGAACTCACTTTAGACCAGGCTGGCCTCAAACTCAGAAATCTGCCTGCCTCTGCCTCCCAAGTGCTGGGATTAAAATCGTGTGCCACCACTGCCTGGCGACAAAAATTCTCTTTGTGAGAAAAAAAGATTACCTCATAGCCACAACTTACATATTCTCTAAAAACAACCACTGTTGGGGTTTGTGAATTGCCGCATAAACCACTCAGACACCCATCTCAGACAAATAGGGATGGTTTATTGAATGCCACACCTCGAGACTGGGACACGACTCAGGCTCAGAAGCTGAACCATGACCCAGAGTTAAGGGCCAACAGGGCTTTTAAGCTTGAGATCTACAAACATTTGTGCCAAGTTATTCCACCAATCAGGACTTATGGATAGGGGTATTCCCTTTGGAGTATGTCTTTGATGTACACTTATCCTGTTCCCATTGATTGGGGTATTTAAGTGTGGCAGGGGACTTGCCTTGTCTAACAGTTATGTCTAAACTTGTTAACCAGGATGGGGCCTGTCTAACATTCATGTCTTAACTTGCAACCAGGGTGTCAGTTGCAAGTAAATCTCTTTCTGCCAATTAGAATGTCAGTTAGGAAGATCTTGAGAACTTAAACTTACCTTGACCCCCTACTCAAAATGGAAGTTATGTTCCAAATAGTTTCTTACATTGCTTATGTTGGGGTCCATCCCAGATGCAGATTATAAAAGCAAATACCATAAAAGCTTATACACAGGTGAAGGAAATGCCACTGGGTTTGGGTCCAGGATTATAGTGGGCAACTATGCATAGCAGTTCTACTGACTTCAATCAGATTAATTTCCAAGAACACAGAACATAGCAGAATATATAATCAACTTGGGGATGAGAAAGTTTCCTAGAGACAGTAGAAACATAAGAAAGTTTCCACCGGACAATGGTGGCGCACTCCTTTAATTCCAGCACTTGGGAGGCAGAGGCAGGCAGATTTCTGAGTTTGAGGTCAGCCTGATCTACAGAGTGAGTTCCAGGACAGCCAGGGCTATACAGAGAAACCCTGTCTTGAAAAGTAAAAAGGAAAAAAGAAAAGAAAGTTTCTTTATAATGGCAGGCTAGGTAGGTAATGGTTACCTAGGCCTAAACATTTTACATAGACCTTAATGTTTTACCTAGGTCTTAACATGCTATCTAGGCATTAATATTTTTCCTAGACCTTAACACTCACCACAAAAACACATTCTTCCAAACAGGTTAATTCATTACACAAGAGGAAGTTACAACAAGATTACTGATTGTGTATTCTTCTTTTGAAACTCATACCTAACTGAACATTTACTGTCTACAAATTTACCTGTCTACAAATTCACCATAACTTCAAAAGAAATAATTTTGTCATTGATTAACAAAGTTTAAGCAAGCCAAGTCTACAGTAGCAAATTTTTCTCTATGTTTAGCTGAAGACAATTTGTATTTACCAAGAAACAGATCATTTCCCTTACATCTTATTTTTGATGTCTTATTGAGCTAATCTGGCTAATTATCTATTCTCTATTCTTACACTCATAATAGAATTATTTACTCTTTGTTCATAACCCTGTCTTTTCATAGTACACACTGAAACCTGGAACCACATCCCTAGGTCACAATATTGAGGAACTCAGACCCAACCTAGAATGAATGATTTCTTTCATCATCCACTTGTTCCAAGCTTGTTTTCTCTTCCAAGTACAATTGCACGCTGGTAATGCATGAAAGCTTACTGTATTCCTTTTTTAACCTATGTAACACTCACTACTCTCCAAAAAGGGGCACATTTTACTGTCAGTCTTACCTTTGTTATATTTTCCTGGTAAAAACAACTTAAACCATCTCCTTAATCTTTCTTATCAGCTGTACTAACTTCCTAAAATTATTTAAATCAAATCAGGAATTCTGTAAAACCATTAATTCACCTAAGCAAAATTATTTTAGGAAAGTTCATCTTCATACTGATGTTCAGGAGAATTGCCCAATAGAGTGGGCTATCTCTCATGAAGCAATCACACCACGCTATAGGTAGTGGGGTTCTCCCTATGCCCATTCACACCGTGCACATACAGGAGGACTATGGCGATAACAAACATAAGAAGACACACCAGCAGCAAGAAGCAGTCCAGAGATGAACTCTCCCCTCCTGCCCTGGGCTGTGCCTCTTTGGGGTACATTCACTGATTACAAAATGGTGGCATCTCTAGGAAGCTCACTTGCCCACTAAAGTTCCTCTTCCACGACATCTGCCAGGTCTATTTAAGTTGTTTACTTGATCTGGATTTGACTTGGATAAATGTTATCTAAACCAAGTTATTCATTTGTTTTAGATTTTCCAATTTTGTGAAATACAAGTTTTTTAAGTACAGCATAATAATTCTTTGGATTTCCTTGGTGTCTGTTGTTATTTATTCTTTTTTATTTCTGATTTTAGGGCATAGATATTAAGAATTAAAACGTCATCTCAGCAGATTTTTTTTTCCTTTAATGAGTATGTAGTGCCCTTCCCTCCCTATCTTTCCTGATTTGTTTTTTACTCTGAGGTAAAGTCTTCCCTTGATGCTAAGGTGTGTTTCTTTTATGTAGCTGAAGGGCAGAATCTCTTTTTACATCCATTGTGTTAGTCTGCGTCTCTTTATTCGAGAGTTGAGCCCATTGCTATTCAGAGATATCAATAATAATTGTTAATTCTTATTATGGTCATAGTGGTGATGGTGGTGGTGGTGTGTGTGTGTATGTGTGTGTGAGAGAGTGTGTGTGTGTGTGCTCATGTGCACAGATGTGATTCCATTCTCGTTTTACTAGTGTGAGATTATTTACCTGTGTTTTTATGGTTATAGTTAACCTCCTTAGATTGGAAGTTTCTTTGTAGTGTCTTCTATAATTTGTAGATATTTATTGTTTAAAGTTGACTTTATCATATTCCATGACTTTATCAGGGAATATCCTGTTTTCTTCATTGATTGTGATTGAAAGTGTTGCTGGATATAGTAGTTTGGGCTGACATCTGTAGTTTCTTAGCATCTGTAGCCTTCTGGCTTTTAGAGACTCCATTGGGAAGACAGGTGTAATTTTGATAGGTCTGCCTTTATCTGTTATTAGCTCTTTTTCTCTTTCAGGTTTCAATATTCTTTCTTTGTTCTGTATGTTTATTGTTTTGATTATTATGTGGTGATGGGACTTTCTTTTATAGTCCTATCTATTTGGTATTTTGTATGCTTCTTGTGTCTTTATAGACATCTCCTTCTTTAGGTTATGAACTTTTCTTCTATGATTTTGTTGAAAATATTCTCTAGGCCTTTGAGTTGGAATTCTCATTCTTCATCTATTCCTATTATTCTTATTTTTGGTCTTCTTATAGTGCCCCAGATTTTCTATATGTTTTTTGTCAGAAATATTTTAGATTTAACATTTTCTTTAACTGATGTATCTATTTCTTCTTCTTCTTCTTCTTCTTCTTCTTATTATTATTATTATTATTATTCTTTAGTTTTTCGAGACAGGGTTTCTCTGTATAGCCCTGGTTGTTCTGTCTTGGAACTCACTCTGTAGACCAGGCTGGCCTTGAACTCAGAAATCGGCCTATCTCTGCCTCCTAAGTGCTGGGATTAAAGATGTACGCCACCACTGCCCGGCATATCTATTTCTTCTATTGTATCTCCAACACCCAAGATTCTCTCTTTCATTTCTTGTATTCTGTTGGTGATGCTGTCAGCTTCTATGTAAGTTCCTGTTAACTTACATAGAATTCCCTCAGGATGTGTTTTCTTTATTTTTTCTAGTTCCATTTTTAGGTCTTGGACAATTCTATTTGTTTGTCAGTTTATTCAACTGTTTTTTTTTTTTGCCTTTCTTTAAAGGATTTCCTCATTTCCTCCATATTTTTTTAAAGGACTTTTCTAATGTCTTTAAAGACTTCTATCATCTTCTTTTTCTTGTGCTTCAGCTGTGTTGGAATATTCAGGGCTTGCTATCATCCGATAGCTGGGCTCTGGCTGTTGCTGGTTATGTTCTGACACTGGCATTTAGGTATCTGAGTTTGGGCTGATTACAGGTCTAGGCGCCGATTTGTGGGTTTGTCTTTGTTGAACAGATGTTTTGCTTCTTGGTTTTTGTTTCTTCTCTGGTCTTATGGCCTGTGTGGCCTATGGTTGAGCATGGGGTCTCCACCTGAGTTGAGGACTGGACTTCAGCTGGTGGTGGGCATGTTATCTTTCTGAGCAGGGTTCTCTGCCCAAATTGAGGGTTGGAGTTCTGGTGGCCTGTGTGGACTCTGATCCAGCAGGGAGTCTCTGTGCAAGTTGGAGGCTGCTACATGGCAATGAAGAGGGAGGAGGGATTGGGGATAGTGTTGGGGTAGGACACCGAGAGAGTGGATGAAGTCTGTGGTGGGCAGCCTACCTGAAGTTCTGGTGGCTGGTGTGGCCTTTGGTTCAACAGAGTGTTTTCCACTGGGTTGAGGGCTGGAATATGGCGATGAGGAGCAGTGGAGGAGGGATTGGCAATATGGGGGGGGCCTAAGAGAGTGGAGAAAGTCCATGGTCCAACCTACCTGGTCTTCTGGAAGGCATGGCCTGCAGGGGTGTCTGCCTTAAGGAACCAGGAGAGTGGGAAAGATCTGTGGTAGCTGGGCCACCTGGTTGTCTAGTCATTCCTTTTTCTTCTCTCTCTTTTCTCTTCTTTCTTTTCTTTTTCCTCTTGTTTCTTTTCTCTTCCCTTCCCTTCCCTTCCCTTCCCTTCCCTTCCCTTCCCTTCCCTTCCCTTCTCTTCCCTTGTTTTCTTTTCTTTTCTTGATAGGGTCTTACAATGTATTCTGGTGGTTTGGAATTCTCTATGTAGACCAGGCTGGCCTCAAATACACAGACCCACTCACCTCTGCTTCCTGAGTGTTCTATAACCTATACCTCTTCCTATAGACTGTCCTGGCTTTGAACTCACAGCAATCCTCCTATCTCAGCCTCCCCAAATCTGAGATTACAAGTGTGAGCCACCACACCTAGGAGATTTGAACTATGTTCAATCAAGAAATAATGTCATCTGTTAGGGTAAGGTCTGATGAATGACTTTGGCTGTATGAATACAAAATAGTCATACTCTAGATATGTTGGATCCTTATCAAAGCAATTCATGAATATTTAAATTGTGTTGTGCTTCTGATTTGTGATCTAATAAAGAGGTGTTTCAGAAAAAAATGGCTCTATATAATAGTAGAACCATAGACAATTTCTTCTCTTTCAAATTTATGTGTATGTGTGGGTGTATGCCACACGTGTGTGGGTGCCCATGGAGACTGGAAGAGAGCACTGCATCTCCTAGAGCTGGAGTTACAAGCAGTTGTATGCCATCCCACTTGGGTTCTGGCAACCAAACATAGAACTTCTGCAAGAGCAACGAGCCCTCTTAAACCACCGAACCATCTCTCCAGCTATGCCCATGGAAAAGTGCAGTAGCGGATCACTCCTTCACTCCCCTGGAATGGATTAGCTCCTCCTGATCTGAAGGACATGTAGCAATTTTCCTTCTGTGCAACCTCCTCTTCTGGCTTTGGAACAATTTGTTCTTATTCAGTGAGAATCATCTCAATGTGGTTCATGCCCTGAATTAATCCAGCCATGAGCTCTGTAAATTCAGTAGTGCATCTTAGGTGATAGAGTCAAAGACTAGAGAATCATCATCTAAACCCTTAAGCTCAGCATTATTCTCTACCTTTTAAAGCATGTGCAGGAAAAATTCAGCACTCTTTTTGGTCACTAACCCTCTGTCTAGCTTCACGGTCTGGCATGGGCACACCTACCAAGTCTATCATCACATTGCCAGCACACATTGCTTCTTTAAATTGACATCTTTCAGGACTGCAAAGCTGACTCAGCAGTAAGAGCACTGACTGCTCCTCTAGAGTTCTGTTACCCGCACCCACATGACAGCCTGTTGCCCTCTTCTGGCCTCCAAAGTCACCAGGCACATACATGGTGCACACACATGTGTTGGCAAACATTCGCACTGCAGAGGCAGGTGAATGAGGCCTGCCTGGTCTACAGAGTGAGCATTACACAGAAAAACTCTGTCTCAGAAAAAAAAAACTTTCAGATAGTTGGTGGCTTTTCATATATATATATATACTTTATGGATTGAGCAGTTTTATGGGTGTTCTTAAAGTGAACATCAATCTTTGAATCTCTTTACTTGTATGATTTTGTAGGGTTTTCTGGGTCAAGAGAGTAGTGAGTACCAGCTTCACAGACTGGGTCAGGCCACTTACAGGAAGAGCTGTTCTTTTTCTTCTCATCCTTGTCATAATAGACATGACCTAATAAATGTGACTCAATACCACATAAATACTCTCAGAGTCCATGCTGTCTGTGGCAATGCCAAGTGTAGCAACTTCTGGAGATGAAACAAACACTCCCCACAGCAACGATGACACGCTTCAGGGCTTACTGACTTAGCTAGCAAATGTCGCTGGCATTTCTCATGTTTCTCCTACTAGACTGTTCTTACTATGGTTTTATTAATTTCTAACCCAACAGTTACGCACTTTATTGAGATTAAAGCCACATAACATAAAATTCCCAGTTTTTATGATTTCAAAGTGCACAGTTGATTGCTTTAAAAATGTATATTCCCGGTGTTGTGTAACAGTTATGACTTTCTTAATTCCAGAACAAGTCTGACATCCCAGAACCGACTTCACACTTCCCATCTCTCTCAACGTTTATCCCCTGGGAACTACTGCTGCTTGACTTTCTTTCCATGTGTTTGTTCTGTTCTGTACATTTCCTATAAATGGAATCAAAATCTTGTGGCTTTTTCTATCTTGCTTTTTTCCCCCCTTTTGCCTAAGGTTCTCTAAACTTATCGATTCTGCAGATGTGGCAAGACCTCATTTCTTCATCATTATATGGAACATGCTCCCTGCCTGTTCACTAGGTGATGGACATTTGAGTTGCTTTCACATTTTGGTTTTGACAAATGACATGTATAGCCTTTGAGACTGAACCCAGGGCCTTGCACATCCCTCACAGTTGCTCTTCCACTGAGCTGAGACTCAGCCCTTAGCTCTTTGAGACAGTGTCTCACACTGCATCTCAGGCTGATCCTTCTGCCTCAGTCTTAAAAGTGCTGGATGATACTCATATGCTACTGTATTCTGCTGTTTTGTTTTGCTTTGCTTTGTTTTTGCTTTTGCTTTTGCTTTTGCTTTTGCTTTTGCTTTTGCTTTTG
>NW_021604599.1:3505472-3570472 GCF_004785775.1 Grammomys surdaster | reverse complement strand
TTATTGCCGTGAAGAGACATCATGACTACCACATTTAATTGAGTCCAGCTTATAGTTCAGATAGTTAGTCCATTATCATCATGACAGGAAGCATGGCAGTGCACAGGAAGACATGGTGCTGGAGGAGCTGAGAGTTCTACATCTGAATCTGCAGGCAGCAGGAAGAGCGACAGTGGGCATGGTGTGAGCATTTGGAACCATAAAGCCTACTCCTGGTGACACACTTCCTCCAACAAGGCCACACCTACTAATAGTGCCACTCCCTATGAGACTGTGAGGGCCAGCCTCATTCAAACTACCATCAGAAAAGATACTTTGTGTGTATGTGACTTCTTTATTTTTTACATTATTGAAAATTGCTCATTGCCCCATAGCAGGTTTGTCTTGGAGAATATTCCAGGTATTAAGAGGAATACACACACACACACACACACACACACACACACACACACACACAAACACACACACACATTATATATATGTTGTAAATGCATTTTCCCCATAGGATAAAAACCAGGGCTTGCTCAGTGCTCTATCCCTGGACGATTCCACCAGCCCTATTCCATCACAGTTGTGTGAGACATTCTACATTCACATGCACCTGTTGGTTCTGCTTGGTTTAGTGTATTCTTCAAGTCTATATTTTTATTTCTTTGACATAGAGTCCATGTAGCCCAGGCCAGCCTCAAATTCACTGTGTAGCTCAAGCTGACCTTGAACTCATGGTGATCCTCTTGTCTCTGCCTCCTGAGTGTTGGAATTATAGGTAAGAATTACCAAATCAACTTCCATTTTCTTATTTGGTATAGAGAATAGAAGCTTCTGGATACAAAAGTCTCTTTGTTTTTCTAATGCTGTACCCTTTTGTTTCATACATTTTGGAGTTCTGTGATATATATGTATATGTATATGTATATGTATATGTATATGTATATGTATATGTATATGTATATGTATTGGTTTTTCGAGACAGGGTTTCTCTGTGTAGCCCTGGCTGTCCTGGAACTCACTCTGTAGACCAGGCTGGCCTCGAACTCAGAAATCTGCCTGCCTCTGCCTCCTTTAAGTGCTGGGATTAAAGGCGTGCGCCATCACTGCCCGGCTAATTATAATTGTTATATCTTTTTGATGTGTTGATCTTTTATCTTTACATATCTAATCTAATCATGGAATCCTAGCCGTGAGTAGATTGCTTGTCTTATTCTGTAAGTTTCTATGTTTAAGTAGAGAGTTCTATGAATTTGTGTAAGTGTAGACAAGTGCATGCCACAACATGTGTATGGAGGTCAGAGGTCAACCATGAGTATCAATCTTTGCCTTCTACCTTGCTTGAGACAGGATCTTTTTGTTGCTTGCCATTCTGCATTTGTGAGCTTCTGGGGAATTGCCTATCTCCACTGTAGGAGTTCTGGAAAACAGACACATGCTATTGTGCCCAGCTTAATGTATGCTCTGGGGATTGGAACTCAGATCCTCACCTTACACCACAAGAGCTTTTCCCACTGAGCCATCTTTATCAGTGCATTTTGGCTTAGCACAATTACTCAATAGAAAGCCACATGTGTCCTTTGGTTATTTATTATCTGTATATCTCTTAGTCTCCCCCTCAATTCTTACGTTAATATCTAATTGTGTTACACGGATATACATACATTCTATCATTTTAATTCTTTTGGCATTTATCTTACTGTACATTTTTTGAGTTATTTTCTTAGTGGTTGCACTTGAAATCAACATGAACATATAGCAATCTATTTCAAATTAATTATAACCTAATTTCACGAGTATGGTTTATCAGTCAGAGTTCTAGAGAATAACCAAGCTTATAGAATAAATCTTTCTTTATGTAGAAAGGGTTTTGTTTTGTTTTGTTCATGATTTACAGGCTGTAGTACAGCTAACCCAGCAATGGCAGGCTATGAATGGAAAGTCCAAGATCCAGTAGTTGCTCAGTCCGTGAGACTGGATATTGCAGCTGGTCTTCAGTATACTCTGGGATCCTGAAGACGTAGGCTCTAATGCTGGTGAAGGAACGGGCTTGCTAGCATAGTTAGAGCAAGCAGGCAAAGAGCAAAATCTTCCTCCTTTCATGCCCTTATATTAGACTTCCAGGAGAAGGTGTAGTCCAGATTATATACAGATTAAAAATCTGGATTAAAGAAGTGTCTTTCTACTTTAAAGATCCCTTTTAGAAGGAGATCGGCTCACTGCAAACTAAGCTGAAGTCCATTACAGCTGTGCACTCTGTTTTGGAGTTTTAGTTCATTACAGTCAAGTTGACAACCATCACATAAAGCTTTACTTCTACCATTTTCTTCTTCCTCTTCTCTCTGCTGTTGTTATTATTATAAACCACAGCTTTATTCATTGTATGTATATCAGTGGAGATTCATAACTATTGTTTTTTCAGTTGTCTTTTGAATATGATTACGAATAAAACCAAAATTGCAAGCAAAAATACACGAATGCCATTGGCATCACATATGCTTTTCTGTCATCTGGTTTGAAGTATCATCTACCATTCTCTCATTTCAGCCTGAAGGACTCTGCTTTCAGGTAGTGTGGCTCTCCTGGTGACAAGCTTTCTTGGCTACTTTGTTTTGTGGTAATTTTGTTGGATATAATTTTTTCCATTTAGTTTTATTTTGTGTATGGGTGTTTTGTCTGCATGTGTGTCTACTGTGTCTATGCGTCACTTGCATGCCTGATGCTCCCTGAAGTCAGAAGAGGGTGTCAGATCCCCAGGAACTGGAGTTACATACAGACGGTTATGAGCCACCATGCGGGTGTTGGGAATCAAACCTGGATCCTCCAGAAGAGCAGTCAGTGCTCTTAACCAGTGAGCATGTCTCCAGCCCTGAATACAAATTTTATTGACAGATTTTTCCCTCTTGTCACTTTTGGAAGTTTTCCAGTTTGTGTTTGGTCTTGATGGCTCCTCATGAGACACCAGCTGTTTGCTTTGGCCATAAGCTTCCTCTCTCTTGCCACTTATAAGGTTCTTTGTCTTTTCATAGTTTGATAATGTTGCATCTTGATACATATAGCTCTGAGGATGTTCTACTTAGGATTGGTTGAGCTTCTTAGAGTCACGTATTTAATCAAAATTGTAAGCTGTTGCCCACTGTTCAAATATCTGTTCTTCCCTTTTTTCTCGACTTACTCTCACAACCTCAGTTAAGTGTAGGTTATAAAATTTTAAGATAACTAATTGGTCCTTTTTGTCTTTTATCACTTCTAAAAGCATAGTACATAGGCCAGAAACATCACTATCTCCTGGGAAATTATTAGACATATAAAATTTCAGGCATCACCCAAACATACTGAAGAAACTTTGGATATGAGTCAGCCTGGGTTTTTTGCTTTGATTTATTTATTTATTTATTTATTTATTTATTTATTTATTTATTTATTTAATAAACTGTTCAGGCAAATTTTAAAGTTTGTGTGTGTGTGTGTGTGTGTGTGTGTTTGTGTGTGTGTGTTCAACATGCATGTGGAAGTCAGAGGACAGTATTGTGGAGCTCGTTCTCCCCCTCCACCTCTGTATGGGTTCCAGGGATTAAACTCAGGCTGCCAGACTTCCCTGCCCAGCTCCTGCACTTGCTGAGCCATCTTACCAGCTCTCCCTTCAAGGGGATTTGATGTATGCTGATGTTTGAGTCAATGATTTTGAAGCTTTTGGTTTTACTGATTCATCTTTCTTTTATACTTCTCGCTCTCTCTCTCTTTTTTTTTCTCGAGACAGGGTTTCTCTGTATACTCCTGGCTGTCCTGGAACTCACTCCGTAGACCAGGCTGGCCTTGAACTCAGAAATCCGCCTGCCTCTGCCTCCCAAGTGCTGGGATTAAAGGTGTGTGCCACCACCGCCCGGCTCTTTTGTACTTCTCAATTAATTGATTAAGTAATAATTCTAGTCAAGTTGTATTTTTATTAACTTGCTATGCTTTTGAGAATACAGTAAAATGTTTCTCTTCTTATTGTCATGGAAATCTGTCTTATCATCAGAAACTTCTTTGGATGCAAAGTGTCACACTCTGGGCCTGCCTTCATTGAGCACAAGGTCACTTACTCAGAAGTGATAAAAGGCTATACAGAATCAGCCCAAACATAGTTATGAGTAGTCATTGTAAGGGCTTGAGGTCATAGAAACTCACGCTAAAACTCGAGCAGAATAGTTTCAAACTGAGGCAGAAAAAAAAAAAAAAAAAGAGCTCTGGGATCCCTGAAGCCTCGAGGAGAGAAGATGAGAAATGGCAGGCTGTGTGTGGAAGTGTGGTTTTTAAGCAGCTTTGTCCATGTAGTAGTAAAAATTATTTCTATTCTGGCTCCTAAACCCAGTGGTGGCTTAGTCAAGTAGACTGTTTGTCCTTACAAGCATAGAAGTGTTCCAGAAGAGATCGCAGAATGAGGTATATTCCATTTACCATTTAGTTAGGCAGAAGACTCCAGGAACAAATTAATAAATTGTACAGAATGTAAACATGGGTGGAATTCTACAGAGCTGTGCTGTTGTAAGCTTCTATTTACTTACAGGCCAACTTGAGATCTATCTTGGTGTGAAGAGAAAATAAGATCCCATAGGCCAGGCTCTCAGTGTGGAAACTGCTGGCACTCACTCTGTAATATCATGCGAACATTCGTCGTGGCTTGCTGATTCGTTACTGCTCAGGGATGTGTAGTTATGGCTTATCTAAACTGAAACGGCATGTCTGTACCACAGTAAATGATTTTCAGTTATTTATTCTTGTGTAACAAATCACCCAACCCCGTAGCTTAAAACATTGGCACTAATCAATCTGTGGCTCTGCAATGTGGGTAGGACTTGGTGGAACAGCTCATCTGTGCCTCAGATGGCATTAGTGAAGGTGTCTCCAAAGACCAGTCAGAGGGTAGGTGATGAGTGAAATTATCTGCAGGCTTACTTGATACCCTCTTTGGCATTTGATTCTGGCTGCTGGGCCAACTAGCTCTCTTCTTTCTATGTGGATTTTGCTGCATTCCAGCTATACTGAAGATGGTCTCCCCTGACCCCCTGAAAGTTCAGAGGTCTAAAAGAATAGACAGCTAAATGGATTTTTCATTGCGATTCTGCCATTTACTGTGTTGCTTACAGCAAATTTCCCCTTCCCCTTCTAAACCTCAGTTCTCGAATTTTATAAGTCAGGACTTATTCTCAATTGCCCAGAAGATGCTGAGGCAAAAATTAGAGTGGACATAATTTATTTGAAAGCTATTTCCAGCACATATCAGAAAGAAGCTGGGAAGAGATACAGGGAAAGGAGCCAGGAAATGGTGCTTAACCAAGAGGATACCACAGTCGGAAACTGGAGCTTAAAGGACACTCCAGAGTTACCTCCCAGGATGCGTAAAGAGAGCCTGGGTATTTCCATATCAGCTCCAGTCAGTCATTGCTTGAAGACTAGGAGGATACCCCAGTACTATTGGCCTGCAAATTCTAGGTGGGCTTGAAAAACCTAGAAGCAGAGGTGAGACACTGCCGGAATAAAACTCAGCAGGTTTGCATTCAAAACAGTGAGCTCTGAATGGATGTGAGCATTCTTTATTGAATAATATTTTTTCTAAAGATTATCGGGTAATTAAACGAGATAGCATTAAAAAAGAAAATGAAAAATCCATTCCTGATGTAAAAGTATTCCTGGTGCTTCAGTATTCTTCACAACAGCACTTAGAGGAGACTCTTAAGGGTCTTGGAGCTTTTCCAATGCTGCCTGTCAGACCGCGCTTAGCTGTGTAAAGGCAGTCTGACAGAACAGCATTGTGGTAAGTGGGTTAGCCACCTCAGTGGATTTCAGGGCTGGTCCATAGTCTCGGTGCTTCCTCATTCACTGCCACCTTTTAGATGTTCCTCCGGGGTTTCCTTGTCACTCTCACCCGCTTAGGATGGCCCCTCTTTATCTTTCTCCAGCTTCCACTCCATTCTCCACTGTGCTTTCTGGGACTTAAGGTCTGATATTACAGCCCGTGAACGGCTGCAAACCTAACACTAAGATACTGCGTTCCTAAGTTGGTAGCCATTTGAGTTTTTTAATGGAGGAGTGAAACAATACAATATTTAGGAAGATTTTGGAGTGCAAGTTAGGATGACAGGAAAGGTGAAAAAGCAAGACACCCCCACCTATCCATACCCTGTGTATGCCCGAGCATGTATGTCTTGAAGTTATTGCAACTGTCCATTTTGAGTCTTGCGAGGTGACAGATCTGTCTTGACACCTAACTCAAAGAATATAAACGAAGGGGCAGACGAGAAAGGGACCAAAGCGAGGCCCCTCATTACAAAATAAACAGTGGCCTCTAGTTCAGGCAGCCTCTGACAGCTTGGCAATTTCCCAGGAGTGAAAGACGGTAGGCTACAGCTCAGAGGATTTCGGCTCAGACCCAGACCCCGCGCCAACAGGGTAAGCGCGCCAATCTTGTTCTCTTCGGTAACAGGAAAACGCGGGAGAGGCTAGCATCCTCGCCCGAGGCTGCCGTGGGTACGATGCTAAGTACCAGCCAGCTGCGGACACCCAGGCGGAGCCATTGCCTCCTTTAGCGCATAGGCCGTGAAAGTCGTGCACAGACAGACCCCCACCGTGTCTGGGCGCCAGGGTTTCCCCGCAGCGCTACGCCTTCTCTCCTGCCGCGCGCTGTTGCTGGGGCCCGGGCACCGCCCTATTTCTCTACCGGCCAATAGCGACGCGGCAGGAGCACCGCCCAGCTACAGCGCAGACCAATGGAGACGCAGAAAGGGCAACGCCCAGCTCCCCCGTGGGCCAATGGTAGTGTGTCCCGGCTCCCGGGCCGCCCCAGCCAGGCGAGGAGGCGGGCGGGCGGCCGCTGGCTCCGCCCCGCTCCCCTCTGACCCGGTGTCTAGTCGCTCTGTCTTCCTGTTCTAAACCACGTGGACGCGCCGGGGGCTGCTGTGGCCCGGGTCGCGCTCCCCGCTCCCCGGCCTCTGCGGACGGCACGCACATGGCGACCCAGGCGCACTCCCTCAGCTACGCGGGATGTAACTTCTTGCGCCAGAGGCTAGTCCTGTCCACCCTGAGCGGGCGCCCGGTCAAGATCCGCAGGATTCGGGCCAGGGACGACAACCCGGGCCTCCGAGGTGACTTGGGAGGGTGCGCGAGGAGGGGGCGAGGGTCCGGGGTCGCAGCCCGGAGTGGCCACTGGGCGCGTGGGAGGGATGGTGGTCGGGCGGCGCGGGAGACAGATCCGTCTGCGAGCTGCGCCACGCGTGGAAGGATGCCCTGCGGCTCCTGGGCACGGATAGTAAACAGCTACACGTTTTCCTGGCTAGCTTGTTGCTATGAATCGTAGGCATCGCCCACTCGCTTCCCTCTCTTGAGTCTCTTGCTTTCGCCATAAACCTCCCAGGAGAAAAAAACAGTTTATTGGACTAACAAGTAATGATTGAGTGAATGGACAGACAGACATTGGATAGAAAAGTAGTTTCCCAATCTGATCCAAATCAGGTCTCTGAAACCGCTGCCCCACTTGGACACCAGTTCTTGACGCCATTATTTATCGACAGCCCCCCCCCATCTCTTCGGGAGTGTTTTATAAAATTTTATTTTTAAATGATGCGCTATTTCTACTAGTCACCGATGTGCGCAATAGAGAAGCTTTGAAATGGGGTTTTGTTTTGGTTTTTGAACCGGGGTCTCATGTTGCCCAGGCTGGCCTCAAACTAGGTATGCAACTGAGGATGCCCTTCAACTCTTGTTCCTTCTTCCTTTACCTCCCGAGTGCTGGGATTACAGGCCTGCTACAGAACGCTCAGCCAAGATAGTTTTTATGTCGTAGACCTAGTTGTCTTGACTTAAGGAAAAGGAAGGCCAAACAATAAACTGCAGGCTTTAAAGCTCTTACTGATTGATTTATCTGTCTCATAAGGGTTGAACCGATCATTTGAACCCACGTCTCATTAAATGGCTTTGCCGCTGTTCCCCTAGAATTTAGATACATGTTCAAAAGTGTCTCCTAGATCACTCCAGATTGAGACAGTTGAATCAATTAAAACCAAAAAGGGAAAACCTGTCTGTAGCCTGAAGGTGGAGCTGGGCTGTAGTTGGCTCAGGAGACCTCCTAGTCAGTACGTTTATTTTTGCAGAGGGTTTTGTACTAGACTACTAGACCATTTCATCATCTGTCTGAATGTTTGTTTTTTATAATTTCATTGCTACCACTCTTAAAGTTTTGTCCATGGTGATGGAAATAGAAAGGTAGGAAAGAAAAAGCTAGAAGGCTTAGTAAGGTGATGAGTAAAGTGTCTTCCCGGAACTGCTGGGCTTGGCGACACAGACTTGTATTCCCAGCACTCAGTAGGCTGAGGCAGGAGGATCCCAAGTTCAAGGCCAGCTTGGACTACACAGTGAGTTTTTGTCTTAAAACAAACAAACAAACAAACAAACAAACAAAAAAAAAAACCTAGGAAGCAGAGGCAAGTGTGTGTCTCTGAGTTAGAGGTTCGCCTGGTCTACACATATGAGTTCCCACCTAGCCAAAGCTACATAATCAGACTCTGTTTCAAAAATAAAAAATAAAATCATTTAACAGAAACAAAAACTGAAAGCAAACAATCAAAAAAACCTCAGACGTTGAGGAGAGACTACTAAATAGGTTGTATTCTTTTCCCTCAAATCTCTTACCTCCACCGCCTCTGCACCCCCAGTTTTAAATCTGGTCCGTGGGAGAAGCTATTGATTGGGCTGCTTGGTTGTGTTTTCAACTCCAGATTAGCCTGGAGACTTAGCTTCTGCTATGGCCACTGCGAAAGGTTTGTGAGGTTTTTTTCCCAAATTAATTAATTAGTCAATTTTGATCAAAAGTGCTTTAACCTGGAGACCTGGGCTTTCTTTCACAAATATGTTGCCTATAAGATAGAATTCAGAGTTGGCTTGATAGGTGCCTTCCAATACAGTATTTCAATGTTTCCAGGAGCTCGCATGTGAGTTCCTGTTTCTTTCAAAAGCAGGACTTTGCCCCTGGCTTTTTTTTCCTGAAAGACTGAGGGATTATGGTACCTGGGGAGGCAGTACTAGCTGGTATTTATGGGGTGCACCACTGTAAAATGTAATTTGCTTTACCCCATGTCTCAGGGTTCTTTTGGTGTGGCACAGAACACTCTGACCAAAAGCCATCTGGGGAGGAAAGGGTTTATTTCAACTTCCAGTTTTAGTTGATCAGGACAGGAAGTCAGGGTAAGAGCTCAAACCAGAGACCAAGAAAGAAAGCTGCTTATGGGCTTGCCCTGTTTGTTTTACATACCGCGGGACTACCTGCCCAGGGAACATCATCACAGTGGGCAAGGAAATGTACTACAGGCTTGCTGTGCTATAGGCCAATCTGATGTGGATATTTTCTGAATTGAAATTTCCTCTTTTCAACTGACTCTAGTTTGTGTCAAGTTAACAGTAAAACCTAACTAACACACCTTCTCAAGGTACTTATGTAACAGAGACTGCCGTTTGAGGTTTTATGCTGGCTTAAGGGTTTACTGTTTGGTTACTTACAGAGGGACCTAGTTCCACATCTCAGCTTTAATTTACAGACTTAACATGCCTGTGAATACATAAATAGGTCAAATATGCAAAATATACACATATACATAAACACATGTATGTGGCCTTGGACGCATGATTTGGGTTCATAATTCAATCTTTGTGTGATGCTTTGTATTTGCTTGGCCCAGGGGTGTGGCCTTATTGGAGTAGGTGTGGCCTTGTTGGAGTAGGTGTGTCACTGTGGGAGTGGGCTTTAAGACCCTAGTCCTAGCTGCCTGGAAGCCAGTCTTCCACTAGGAACCATCAGATGAAGATGTAGAACTCTCAGTGCTGCCTGCCCTGTGTCTACCTAGATGCTGTCATGCTCCCTCCTTGATGATAATGGACTGAACCTCTGAACCTGTAAGCCAGCCCTACTTGAATGTTGTCCTTTATAAGACTTGCCTTGGTCATGGTGTCTGTCCACAGCAGCAAAATGCTAAGACATCTTGGTAGCATCGTCCATCTCTGTCTGCCTCTTCCTGACTCAGATTATGGAACTTGGAAAAAACTCATAGAGAATACCCAGTACAGTCTCCAGCTGGAATGCAAGGACCAGTCCCATACCCCCAATGGTGTTTCCTTAAACCTCTCAAAGGGAATGAATGTGGAGGGGGCTGCCTCAGGACCTTCAGAAGTTTATTGAGCCTCATATTGTGCAAGGCTTTGGGGAGGGGAGTCTAGATAGACATTGGTTGCATTTACACTCTGGGAACTTGTCCTCTAAACAGGAAGAACTTGAGTGGAATAACATGGTGAGTGCGATATCAAGAATATAGTGTGGTGAGCAACTCAGTGGACCCAGAGTAGAGAATAACCTGGCAGTTGTAAGGACCCATACATGCATTTGGTTGTATATACGCACCCACCCTTACACAGAAAAGAAATGTCAAAACAAAACTCATTTCTGAGCATCAGGTTTTTCTGTTGCCAAAGAGGGGTCATGGAGTACTACCTGCGCTATGGGATTTCTGTGAGGACTAATCCTTAGTGAGCAGGAGGAACAGACACAAGCTGGTTCATTAAGATTCTACTGAGCACTGGGTAAAGTTGTGCTGTCTGGTGGCCCAAGTCTTTCCCTGCTGTCATTGGAAATGTTTAAATATTTAAATTATGTTGTCCTTTGAAGTTTGCCTTTTAAGTGCTGATTTCTACATATTTGCATATTATTGGCAGTTTTGTCCCCTGGTATGTTGACTGTATTTAGAGACATTGTTTTAGATGCCAGTGGGGGAGTTGTCAAGTAAGGAGAGCCCAAGAAACTGTTAATACCCCATAATACACAGGATGGACCCCACTGTCAAGAACTTTATTCTGTATATTAGCAATAATTCTCTTCAAGTGTCAGTACTGGTGCTGAACAACTCTGTTCTAGTAGACTTGAATAACTAAAGCTTTTTTAATATAATTTTTTATTGACTCTTTGGGAATTTCACATCATTTTCCCCTATCACCCTCATTTCCCAGTCCTTCCAGATCCGCTCTCTACCCTTGTTAACCCCCCCCCAGCAAAAGACAATGAAAAAGACAAACAAAAACGTCTTACTGACCCCACTGAGCCCCTCTGTCGTTGCAGCACAGCCTTCTCTAACATACAGTGGTCCCGTCTCAAGTTCTGCTGTGCATGAATCCACTGTTTCCTGCCTCTCCGTCACCTATGTGTTCCTTGTAGTGGCATTGGAAGCTGCAGTGTGTCTGTCACACAGTGCACCCTTTTTCCCAGACAGCTTTACTTGCAAATGCACATTACAGTGAGTTGTTGATCTAGTTCAAGCCCTCTGGCATCTGCTACATCATCAATACTGGACCCTCACCAAGACTCCTCTGAGATACCTTACTGTTGCCCTGTGTCATGGAGGTCCTGTAGGTTTGGTTCTGCAGGATCAGCCCCTTCATGTGTTCCAGCAGTTCATAGATGGGGTAGATGTTGGGGTGGGCCGACTCAAAGCCTTGGATCTGGGTCTGGGTGGTAACTGAGTTAGTTGGTCATCCCACCAGCTCTCCCATGCCCACACCATTGGGGCCAGATCTTCTGTACTGCCCCTGCAAAGGGTAGGTAAAGCTTTTCTTTATACTCCAGATACTTAAGAGTAGCAGCAGGTATTATTAGAACAGCCCAAGGAGCTAGACATGGTAGTATCGTTATACTACCATGGAGAAGCCAGTCTGGGCTGCAAAGGAAGACCCTCCTTGGTTTCAGAAGTGAATGAAGACTCAGGCCATGCCCAAGTCCTGGGACTTCAGGCAAAGAAATGAATCTGTTAAATAAAACTTCCATCTTCTGTGCAGAGAGGTTTAAATAACGGGAAGGAATTGGACTCAAAAGAAAGATGATCCTGGGATGGTTCCAGTTAACTCCGTAGAGACATCTGGTATAGTGGCATGCACCTGCTATAACCCCAGCACCCAAAGTGGAGGCAGGAGGTTAGCTCAAAGGCCAGCCTGGCTTACTTAGTGAATTCTATGTCAGCTAGGCAAAGTAGTCTTAACTTGTGTCAAAACACTAAACAAAACATAAGCAACAAAAATACAATCACATGCAATTTATATTTCACTCTTGAACACAACAGCCAATTATACTGCCTCATTATATTCTCCATGTCAGAGGAAATAATATTCTGTTGTTGTTTCTGCCATTTTACTGAAGGTAAAATAGCCAGGGTAGCTGAGTGATGAAAGTCGGTGGGTTAGAGTTTATGTCATGAGGGCTCCAGCCTGAAGGGCTCATTTTTCTGTTACAGACGTTGGGTGTTCTATGTTAGCATTATAAAGCACCTGTCCCAGGTATCTCTGTCCTCTCTCCCTACCCTCCCTCCTGTGGGGTGTCTCTGTGTATCCTTGGCTGTCTTGGAACTCACTCTGTAGATCAAGCTGGCCTCAAACCCCTGATAGAGATCCAGAGCTCCACCTGTCTCTACCTCTGAGGCGATGGGATTAAGGGCGTGCAATCACCTCGCCTGGCTTATCCTGAATATCTTTACCTCTGGATTTCACCAGGGCCTAAGGAGTTCACTAGGTCTAATGTAATGTGAGTGCTAAGAGGTCTGAGTCCTAGCTGCTGTGGCAATACCTGGGAATATAGATTCTGTGACCACCCAGTCAGATCTCTGCCTCCCTGGCCCTGCAGCACTTATAAGGAAGGTGATTCAGAGTCAGCAGTGGACTGGCACCATTCTCCTTGGGACTTGAGTGACGTGAAGCCCATTGAGAAGATCTCTCTGCCTTGCTCTGAAGGCAGAGACAACTCCTTCAGTTTCTTAACAAAGAATATTTTCCTGCCTTAAACGACAGCCCCCATCCCTCCTTGTGACTCCAGTCCCTCTTCTTACCTACCTTCCTGCTGTGCACACCTCCTCCAGGAAACTAACAAATCAAAGGGAAAAGGGGAAAGTTGCTCATCCGGGCCCTCAGTACATCACCCCATTGTCTTCCTTCTCATTCTTCCTAGTCTGTCTCTGGTTCCAGTTTTGTCATTAAGAAATGTAGATGATTGAAAATACTGAGTGTAGAACATTTATATGACATTCAGCAAGGATCCCTCATGAGTGGCTAACTTTTGATACAACAGTATTTGTTGTTCATACCTTAGTCAAAAAACATGGTAATTTAAGAAAGTTTAAGAGTTTGTTGGGCTGCATTCATAATTATCCTTGGCAGCATATAACTTGTTGTAGAGTGAACAATATTTTAAGTTTTTTTTTTTTAATTTTAAAATTTAAAAAAAATTCCTGAATATGAAAATGAAATGAAAATACCACTTTTTGATCTCTTTTTAAATTTACTTTTGAAGAACATCTGGCTCATTTCTAATTTTGAACTATTCTTCTGCACAGTTGCTCGACTCCTTTGTTCTAATGTGTATGGGTGTTTTGTCTACATGAATGTCTGTATTACTTGGGTGTCTGGTCCCTCAGAGGTCAGAAGACACAGGAGACCTTCTGGAACTGGAGTTACAAATGGTTTTGGATCTTTATGTGGCTTCTGGGAATGGAACCCGTGTCCTCTGGAAGAGCAGCCAGTATTGTTAACCACTGAGCCAGCTCTCCAGCTCACTGGGCTGGTTTTTAAGAGGACCACAGTCTTCCTTTCTTTGGTTGTAAATGCTGGGTTGCATGGTAGTTGCCTCTTTCATTCTTTTGGATGGTGCCAACTCTCTCCGTGTGGGTATGAACCACTTTATGTTCTCACCAGCAGTGCACCAGTGCTTCAGTTTCTCCCCATCCCTGACAACATTTGAAATGCTTTTCATTTTAGTCATTCTGGCCCATGTTTACTATGCAGCCATTTTTCACTTTATTAATTTGCATATACCACCATATATCTAATGTTTTCTGTGAAATGTCTTCATGTCATTGCCCATTTTAAAATATGACTGCATTTATTCTTGTGATTTTTGGATGTAGCTTACAGGTAGAGCCCAGAATATTTGAGGCTCTGTTCTTTGCACTCCCTCCTTCCTCCCCCTCCCATGGTCACAGAGGGGGGGAGGGTTAGGATAGGTCTCTGTCTCAGTGAGTTTCTCTTATTCATTAATTTGACTTTTGCTTATATCTGTTATTTCATTCTCTAGTTTTGGATTTATTTTGTTTTTTTTTTTCTAGATTCTTCAGGTGTTTAGATGATGACGTCTCTTTTCTAATAACAGCCAGTGCCACACTAACCTGCCCCATTCAGTAATGCTTTAGCTGTATCCCACACATTTTGATATATTGCATTTTGGTTTTCTTTCAGTTTGATGTGATTTAAAATGTTTCCTTTGGGACTTTCTTGTTGACCCATGGATTGGTTATTCACTAGTATGTTTGACTTCCTAGTGTTTAGATTATTTCTTGCTTTCTTTGTGGTGCTGATTTTAACTTTATTATAGTATGAGGACATCACTATGATTTTAACTCTTTTAAATTTGTTTAATTTTTAAGTCTATTTTGGTATAAATTTGTGGTCACTTAGAAGAACTGTCTATTCTGCTTTTTTGTTGGTTAGAGCCTTGCCAATGATAGGTCAGTGCTAGTTGGGACACACCTTGACCAGGAATGCCTAGATGTGCAGATCCTTGGCCCTTGCTTTAAATGGCCATCTCGCTTAGAATCCTGAAGCCTTGGGTTTGCTGAATTCTTTACCTCTCTTCCCAATGTAAGTATGTGACTAGATCTCTGCTTTCCACTTTTAATTTGGCTCTTTTAAGCAGCTTATTAAGGATGGGTGACTGGATTTGACTTGGGGCACAAGTTGTAACTCCGCCCTCAAGTCCAGTAACAAAGGTATCTCAGTACTTAGAATCACAGTGCAGTGCTTACCTTACCTCATGCCAAGGGAGCTCTGGTCTGTGAGAAATGCAAAGATGGTACAGGGAGGACAGAAGGCGTTTTGAGAGACAGCATATTCCCAAAACTTGCAGTATTTTCTTGAAGTCATTCTGTTTTATGAGGACTTATTGTTGGTCTCTTACTGACTTTTCAAATTAAACACAGGTACATTCTGTATATAGAAAAAAAATTATATTTGGAGCGCAGCACCTCCTGGGTGTTTTAGCAGGGATTTCCCCTTGTCTAAGGAAGATTTCTCCATTCTTGAACTAAGGCCTCTATTTTAAAAACAAACCCTTTGTTAAATTTAGTAAATGCACCATATCTTTCAAAACAGAACGTACAGATCTGAGTTTTATCAGATGCTCTTTCACTAGTAGACTCTGTGATTTCCCCCTTTATTTAAGTGCTTAGTGCTGTAGTTAGTAGTAGTGTAGTTATTCTTTTTTAATAATTTATTTTTATTTTATGTGCATGTTATTTTGCCTGCATGTATGTCTGAGTGTCTCAGATCTTGCGGTGAACCTGTGTCCTCTAGAACATTTAACTGCTGAGCTATCTCTCTAGCCTATAACATAGATATTCTTTCTTTTTTTTTTTAATGATTTATTTTATATATATGAGTACACTGTTGCTGTCTTCAGACACCCCAGAAGAGGGCATCAGACCTCATTACAGATGGCTGTGAGCCACCATGTGGTTGCTGGGAATTGAACTCAGGACCTCTGGAAGAGCAATCAGTGCTCTTAACCACTGAGCCATCTCTCCAGCCCAACATAGATATTCTTATGTTTCATCTTCAAGGGTTTTTTGTTTGTTTGTTTGTTTTCTGTTTTTATTAGAAAAGAGACAATGACCCAATCTGACTAAGGAGCATTCTTACTGGAGTGGGTAGTTGAAAAATCCATGATGATGATGATGGTGATGGTGATGATGATGATGATGATGATGTGTATCTGTTTTCTTAGGTATTATTTGGGGGTTTTGATCTGTTTTGCTAAATTAGTTTGTACTTGAGGTTATTTTGAAAATTAATGTTCACTATTGACTTGCAGGAGCCCTCTTGTATTCTTTTTTTGTACTTTGGAATATGCAATTTGCCAATAATTGTATTTTTCTCTGAATGTTGAAAAAGTTTCCAAGGACTTCGCCACTGCTCTTCAGTATTGATCCATTTTCTTACTCTTTGGGTCTTTTTGTGTCTTTGTTTTGTGTTTTGTGTACTTTCTTAATTATAAATGTAGTAATAGAGGCTAGTGTGTTACAAAAGCTCTTACCCCTGGAGGAGGGTGGAGCCAGCGGAGTTGGTGAAGTTCTTGCAAGCGTGAGAACGTGGGTTTGGATCCTCAGCATCAGGGTTGTTGATTTCATTTCTTTCAGTTTCATATGAGAAAACCAAATTACACAGAAAATTTGCATGTATGAGCAAAATTGTAGTTTCATATTTATGTTATAAAAGTAATACTTCTTTGGGGAAACTTCTTATGATTCAGAATTTAAGCTAATTGGTGTAGATTGCACACTTAATTCCTAGACCATAACATTTCCATTTCCCAGAGGCAGTCTTCCAGACTTTCCCATAAGCACTCAGTTCATCCGTGACTTGCTTTTTTTTTCGAGTGGTAACTTTTGATTTAGGGAACCCTCCATACACTTTCATGGTTTCTGTTTCTGTTTAAGGTATTTTACTACAATCTGTAGCTTTTCCTTTCTCCTCAAGAATGTCCTGTCTCCTTAAGAATTATGCAGGTCAAGAACTTATAAAGTGTTACATAATCTCATATAAAGGATATATTTTTTCTTAGTGACTGGACGTCTCTTAACTGAGAACTGGGAGTGTTTGTAATGTCTGTCTTTAGGACTTAATGAGGAAAAGGACAGCGATGATTTACTTAATCATCTATTGTCTTGCTTTCCGGTTATTTTCTAAAGAACTCGAAACCACATTGAATATGTTCCTTTTAATCCTTCTCTTAATATACTATGAATATTCCTTTCAACTGTTATTGTTTTCTTTTCCAGTTTTTGAGGCATAATTTTACTCTGTAGCCCATGCTGGCTTAGAAGTCATTTCTTCCTGCCTCAGCCTCTTTGAGTTCTGAGATTACAGTCATATCCTGCAGTTCAGGCTTTAAAACATTCTTTTTGTTGTTGTTTTTGTTTTTGTTGTTGTTGTTGTCATCGTTGTTTTTTTGTTTTTTTTTGTGGTTTTTTTTGTTTTTTTCGAGACAGGATTTCTCTGTGTAGTCCTGGCTGTCCTGGAACTCACTCTGTAGACCAGGCTGGCCTCAAACTCAGAAATCCGCCTGCCTCTGCCTCCCAAGTGCTGGGATTAAAGGCGTGTGCCACCACTGCCCGGCGCTTTAAAACATTCTTAATGACTGAATAGTATCACAAAATTTGATATTTTGTGAATGACGTGAATTAAAGAATGATTGTGTGAAAAAGTAGTTGCATTTCATGTGATGTTTTATGCACTTAAAAACATATACACATGGTTTGTTAAGGGACAAACCTCTGACTTCATTTTGGTTCAGTTTAGAAAGGAGAAGGAATTTAGAGTCTGTTTTCTAGGTTCAACTCTCTGAAAAGCCAGTGTTACTAACGTTTGTCTTTTTCCAGGCTCTGTTTTTATCATAGCCCCCCCTTACACACACACACACACACACACACACACACACACACACACACACTCATGTTTTCTTTACATAGTCATCTCTTATTGTACCCTGGAGGTGACTCATTCTGGTTGAGCACACTGCTGTGGATATGCTAGTCCAAGTGCTATTTGTAGACATTTGAGTTAGAATAACTTGAAATTGGAGCTGTTAAGTATAGTTCATTGAAATGTACTCTTTTCAGGTGAATCTCTGAGTTTGAGGCCAGCCTGGTCTACATAGTGAATTCCATGGCATATATACAATATTATAAATATTATGATATATAATATATTATATATATAAATATATTATACATATTTATAAATCAATGTTAAATATATATGATATAAATAGATATTTTACATACATATATACATACATGCGTGTATGCATACATATACAGTGAGACCCTAAAAAAGCAAACAGGATCTGTAAATTAGCTCCTTTTTATTTTGTATTTATTTTGCTTTTTGAGACAAAGGTTGTCTGTCTAGCCCAGATTGGCTTTAAAGTCGGGTCCTCCTGGCTCAGATGGGAGGGCTGATGAGCCTCGTGTTAAAGCATAAATAGGAGCCTTCAGGATGATTCGGGAGTACTTAATACAAGCCTCAAAGGATTGACGGGCAGTACTGTAAGACGTAAACAGTGCTTAGAAGATTGTACCATGAACCTGTGTGACCTCATCATCCAGGACAAGAAATAGACTGTGTCCATGTCCATGTCCTTCCAACTTTTCAGTTGTCTGCTGTGTCTCTGGTGGCAGCCACATCTTGCCCTGAGTTACACTGTGTATTCCCAGACAATGTAGCAACACTGTGCTTGGTTTTGAAATCTTACCCCTACGTTTTTCAGCCCTCTGAAATTTTCGTCCCCAAGGAGTTCCAGGTGTGGTAGGTGAGTGGGCAAGAATCTTGTGTATCTTGGCTGAGGGTAGGGAACTGCTCTGTTGTTAGGACACTTGATCTTTTACACCAGGTGATGGAGCTGTGCCTTCACTGCTGGGAGCACTCTGGAACTGCTCTGAGGCTGGCTTTCCGTGCCAGCCTGCCATGACCCAGGATGATCCTGCCTGGAGCTTTTTTAAGGTGCCATTCTCTTCCTACTCATGTTCCTGCCAAGCAATGGCTTCTAACTGAGGTCAAGATTAAGAGCACCCGAGGATTGCAAAACAAAATGATTTTAAATTCACTCCCTCCCTTTCTCCCTCCCTCCCTTTCTCCTTCCTTCCCTCTCCTTGTGCTCTTCCTTCTCGTCCTTCCTTTTTGTAATCTATAAGACCTATGGGACTTTAGTTCTAGGCTTTATTCGTA
Source organism: Grammomys surdaster (assembly GCF_004785775.1). NCBI lineage: Eukaryota > Metazoa > Chordata > Mammalia > Rodentia > Muridae > Grammomys > Grammomys surdaster. The sequence continues at coordinate 3,551,647 of NW_021604599.1, read as the reverse complement.
AACGCTTCTTTGCTCCTTTAAGTAACTAGAAAGCTTGAACAAACCAAAAGTTTGCTTTTTTTTCAGAGTACTTTGCATTTACTACAAACCTAATTAGAAAGTGGCATTATAATACAAATTGTGCCTGGTTTTAGAAATAGAATGTTCTATAGAAGTAGCTAATTCTGTCCTCCAATTACTTTCAAATTTTTGTGATGTTTCCTATAGATGAACCGTGTGTGTGTGTGTGTGTGTGTGTGTGTGTGTGTGTGTGTGTGTAAAACTGAAGCTACAGATTCGTGAATAGCTGTGCTATGTATAGTTTAGCCACTCGGATGTGTACTAATAGCCTTTGTCCCACCACACCCACACCCTTCACCGCATCTCCCATCTCTCATCACACCCCTCCCCCATCCCAGTTGATTCCTGAACTGCACATATAATTGAATTCCAATTGTGCAAATGCTTTGTTTTATTCTCTACAGGGTCTCACTATGTAGTTTAGGGTGGCCTGGTGTTTGCTGTGTATTCTACACTGAACTCGAACTCTTGATCCTCCTGCCCCAATCTCCCTGGTGCTAGGATCGGTAAACATTTTTCCCATATACAAAAATACATACTGTATATAGTATGCATGTGCTTTTAAGCATGACCACATTGCTGGCTTCATCACCGTTGTGCTTTAGAGTCATCATTGGGTAAGATAAAGAAGCCTTGAACAAAGTGCTGTGCATCTGATTGATAGCTGGGATGACTTAAGCTACCAGTGGGCAGGAAGAATATATGACCTTAATATGTTGAATAAAGGTAAGATTCATATTCTGGCAGAACAGAAGAAAATTGTTTATTTCTAGAATTTTCCATTTAAAATTTTTAGACTGTCACTGACTGGTAGTAATTTTTAAAAAATGTTTTACTTATTTATTCTGTGTGTTTGCATGCGAAGGTCATGACTCCTTGTCTTCCCTCCAGCCTGTGGGCTCCAGGAGTCAGACTCAGCTCGTCAGTCTTGGTGGCAGGTGCCCTGTCTTCTGAGATATCACAGGCCTGACTGGTATAATTAAAACTGGAAAGTTAAGTTGGCATGGTGACACTCTTTTAATCCTAGCATTTGGGAGGCAGAGGCAGAAATATTTCTTGAGTTTGAGTTCAAGGTCAGCCTGGTCTACAGAACAAGTTCCAGGACAGCTAGGGCTACAAAAACAAACAAAAAAACCCAAAACTGGAAAATTAAATCACTGACCGATTGGGGTCTACTGTAGTCTACTCTGTTCTTATTGAAAAGGCGTGTTGATTGGAGACCACCCAACTGTTTGCAGAACCCTTCGTTTTGTAGATAAGTTGGGTTTTCCTACCGTAAGGGCTTGGTTTTGAGGCGGTAAATGGAGGAGAGGCAAACTGCCATGGTGCAGTTAAGGACATGGACCTTGGAAGAGAGGCAGGCTCAAATCCTGGCTCCACAATTGCTGTCATTTGAACAGGTTAGGCGAGTTGGCAGACTCTGGTTTTAGCTTTTGTTCTGTGCAGTGGGAACGGTGCCATTCATTGCCTTGTGATTATAAAGATTAAATGACAATGTATGGCTGAAAGGAAGCCTCCGGTAATGACTGTAAGTTATGTTCACCATTTTTGTCTAAGATTTAATGGTATTTTTCTGACTTTTGGGCGAATGCTCTTCGAACAGCTTGCAGAATCTGCTATGAGAGGAGTTGTGGGCCACATGAGGCAATGAGAGGTAGGCGGGAGCTGCTCAGGTGACTGGCTCTCCCTTTAGGGGTCAGTTTATGTGACTTCTGTGGTGCTAATGTATTACAGGGGTGGGACCTGTCTAGGCAGGAGAGTTGGTCTTCCTATTGTTCTTAAAGAATAGAACGTTGAAGTTAGAGGAGAGGCAGGGAGAAAGGCTCGAGGACATAGTCTTCTGTCACACTTAAGTTTCCTTCTGCCTTCTACTCTTCCCTTCATACCTACCTCTTTTAAAGGATTGCTAGTGTTTTTGAATGTTTGATCTCTTGTCTGGAACTCACTGTGTATCTAGGCTGGCTCTAGTCTCATAACAGTCCTCCTGCCTCAGCCTTCCAGATGCTGGGATTACAGGCATGAACCCACTGTGCCTAACTTTTGACAAGTTATTGCATTTTAGGTAATATCTATTTAAGCAAATTTGAGAGGATAGACCGACTGGTCAGCAGTTACATGGTGGCCCACAACTGTCTTTAGCTTTAGTTTCAAGGAATCTGACACCCTTACACCAATGCACATGAAATAAAATTAAAGAAACTATTAAAAATATTTAGTTTTTTCCTATGTGTGGGTATGTATTTGTGTGCATGTGAAGGCCAAAGGTTGACATTAAGAATTTTTCTAGATCATCTTTCACTTTATACATAGTTAGAAACAGTCTTTGTTGTAGCTTGCTTGCTCTGGTGATGATCTCCACCTTCCACACTCTGGGATTACAGGTGAGTTGTCAGCATGTATACAGATAGAATCTGAACTTCAGTACTTGCTACACCAAGTACTGCACCTCCTCAGCCACCTCCCCAGAACCTCAGGTACTCTTTTAATGAAAAACAAAACAGATAATAACAAAACCACCAAACTGAGCTAGTCAGATAGTAATAGATCAGACAGGGAGAGGGAGAAAGGGGACCCGTCATCTGTGAAACGGAAGGTAGGGTCTACTTAATATCCTCGTAGACACTCTGGAGAGAGGACAACTTCGATTTTTAAAAACTCACTGTACTTTGCGCTGTTTCTCCCTTGTTGGGCATTCTAATTACTTCTCCGTCTTAAAATACCATGACTAAAGCAACTAGAGTATTCTGGGCTTAATAGTTTCAAAGTGAAGAGTCTGTTCATGGGTGGCATGGCAACATGCATCAGACATGGCTGCTGGAGCAGAAAGCTGAGAGCTCACACTTTGGAACAAACTGGAAGCAGAGAGGGTGAACTAGAAATGGTGCAAGTCTTTAAGCCTGTAAAGCCCTTCTCCAGTGACATATTTCCTCCAACAAAGCCACACATCCTAAACCTCACCAAACTGAGCCATAGGTGTTCAAATGCTGAGAGTGTCATTCAAACTACCATGCCCTTTTATAGGTTGGTATCTTAGGGTTTTACTGCTGTGAACAGAAACCATGACCAAGGCAACTCTTACAAGGACAACATTTAATTGGGGCTGGCTTACAGGTTCAGAGGTTCAGTCCATTATCATCAAGGCAGGAACTTGGCAGCATCCAGGCAGGCATGGTGCAGGAGTAGCTGAGAGATCTACATTTTCATCTGAAGACTGCTAGCAGAATACTAACTTCCAGGCAGCTAGGGCCTAGGGTATTAAAGTCCACACTCACAGTGACACGCCTATTCCAACAAGGCCACACCTCCTAATAGTGCTACTCCCTGGGCCAAGCATATTCAAACCACAGTTGGTTAGATTTACTTGTTTGTTTTAGGACAGGGTCTCACTGTACTGCCTTGGCTAATTGGGGCTCACTGTGAAAATCAGACAGGCCTTAAAGTCAGAGATTTCCCTGTTTAGCCTCTCCAGTGCAGGGGTTAAAGCTGTGTGCTACCATGTCAAGCTTTTTGACAGATTCTATGCAGGTGAAGTTAGCATCCTATCAGATGGCTAGAGTACCATGTATATTTGTTTTTGTTGTTGGATGTGAGAGGTGAACTATTCTCATCAATGCTTTTCCACTGCTCAGAGCCTTTAGCCCATGATTGAACTGTCAGCCAGTTCCAAAGGGAACCCCAGATGTGAGACCACAAGTAAAAGTCTTCTCAGTACCAATTTAGAAATAGTGCCTTATGGAAGATGTTGTGTTTTCCCCTCACAGATTTTGAAGCAAGCTTTATAAGGCTATTGGACAAAATAACTAATGGTTCTCGAATTGAAATCAACCAAACAGGTAAGCTACTCCTCTCTGTTCCTAAAAGCATCTACATGTACTACTTAGACATTCTGCTTCTCATTTGCGTGGTATAAATACTATATTGTGTTTTTTTTTTAAAAAAAAAAAACAAAAACCACTTTACTATTTTGTGTTTATATAAGCCATCTTCATATGAATGTTCAGAGAAGACTTTCTGAAGTTAACCCAAGGCAGTGCTAAGTGGAGACTGTAATAAAAGTTTATTGTGCTGGATCATTAATATATTAGTTTCAAAAAATAAATTAAAAAAATATATTAGTTTCACACGGAAGGACCCAGTGTGTTTATGGTATGATTATATATGAACACACACACAGAGTGTGTGCCTAGCTTGCTCAAGGCCCTAGGCTTAATTCTTAGTGCTAGAAGAAAACAAATAAGGGAAATCCACTTGATTTAGAGAAGTAGATAAGTGGCTGTTTCAGACAGAAGTGAGCGCCCCACTCTGACATACTTAGCATATGCATAACTGTCTAAAGTCTGTTTCCCTGTTCAGTGTCGTTGGATTCTTACCGCAAACTTCCAGATGTCCTACATTATTGTAGGTACTGAAATCTGTTCTTTTAAAAATGTGTTTTAAGCTTATACAAATATATTCAAGAAATATATTGGCCCTTTCCTCTTCTAGACTCTTCCTTGAGCCGTGTCAGCCCAGTGGGACTGTGCTTTTGATGTCCTGCTGCAGGTTGCTTTTTGCTGTCCTGTGCTGAGCTCTCTGTATTCTGCGGGTCACAGTTTAGTACTTTATTGTGTACGTGGGTACTCCCTACATTGAATAGGATGTAGGACAGACGTCATTTGGTTGACCCCACAAACTGTATACCTGTATTCCAGAAAGGATTCTTTAGCCTTTCCTATGAGTTGACTCTCTTATGAAAGAAGGCAAATTTGGATTTATAGGTGGTACTGGACCAGGTCGATATGCTAGTCTTCTGCCTGCATTCAGCCACACCTACTGCAGAGCAGGTAGAGGGATGAAGTGCTCCTATGTCCCTTTCCAGTTGCCTTAGTGTTGTGTTAGGGTTTCAGGTGGCAGAGAGGGTGTGCCCAGCTCAGCAGTTCATGAACGGGCAGGCTTGGGGTAAGAGAAAGAATGTTAGTACACTCTTCTTCATCCTTTCATTCAGTCCAGGCTCTTGGCCTTCACAGTGAGGCTGCTCCCTCAGAGTGGGTCTCCTGAAGCTAATCCTCTGTGAACTCCTTCACAGGCACAGGCAGAGGTGTCACCATTCTTATGGTAGTTGGAAATACGATCAGTTGACAGTGATGTTTAACCATCACATGCCCCTTGTGTATGCCATTCCTTGTCCTCCTCAGGATAATGATCAAGTCACTTTCTTGTCTGGTTAATTTGTAGATGTAAGCAGAATGATAGACCCCTTTTTAGCTTCTTGACCTAAAGTTTGTTGTTGTGACTTAATACTGTTTAGAATAATAATCCATTTTCTCTTTCTGAGGAATGTTAGTAACTTTGATCAGAGTGTGATCCCGGCTGGAGTTGTTTGGATTTGGTATTTAATATAGTAAAACCTATTTATTTTATAAAATTTCTGAGAGACATTTTTCATTTGTATGTCTGAGTGTATTTCCTTCCTCTAATGGTTTCATTTCTGGTAAGTATTCCAGAGAGGGCATAAAAGACTGACCAATAGAAACACGCGTTAATCCATTTACTCTGAAGCCATCTAGGATATTTTACTTGGTTTCCTTACTATATGTAAATGCAGTGAGAATTTTTTGTTTGGATTATATGAATATGTGAAAAACTGAACTAGGATAATGATGAGTGCCCACGAACATAAAATCAGTTGAGGTATTTCGCTAATATCAAATTAAAATAGCTACCACCGATCATATAGGATATCACAAGAACCCGCGCCGTGTGGTATTGTGTTTAGAAAGTGGAGTGTGTGAGAGCCCCCATTTGAGGGGAGTGTACAGGATGCAAGCTACCGGTATGCTGAGATCGTGGTGTGCTGGGAGCCTTGTGTCTGTCTGGTGCCTCTGTGCTCCACTGTGACTGGCAGCTTAGCCAGCTTAGAGAGGAGTGTATTCGTTACTGGTATTAAATTGTACCCACCGTTTATTATTTTCCAGAGGCGTGGTGGCAGTGAGTCAGCTTTTGAGATGAATTGTAGACTCTGAGGAATGGCATTCTGTGCTCCCTGGACGCCTTGGCCAGGTTCCCCTTGGAACTCACTCCATTCCTTGTTGTCTCCACATTTTGTTCCTGCTCCATCATTTGTTGTTTTGTCTGTTTTCCTCTTGGTTTAAGGAACAACGTTATACTACCAGCCCGGCCTCCTGTATGGTGGATCTGTGGAGCATGACTGTAGTGTCCTCCGTAGCATTGGCTATTACCTGGAGGCTCTGCTTTGCCTGGCTCCGTTTATGAAACACCCATTAAAAATCGTTCTGCGAGGAGTGACCAATGATCAAGTTGACCCTTCGGTGAGTACTGAGGTCAGACCATGGTATGATTTTTCTTTTGTCTGTTGTCATAGCCCAAGTTCTTAGAAAGAAGTTTCTTATCAGCACAGTTCTGTTTTCATGTGTGTTTCTTTTTCTGTTTACCTTGAAGCTTAGAGGTTAGTTAATTCACTCCAAGACACAGATGAATCAAGTCTCGTAATCATCAACTTGGAGGTGGTGGTTAATGTCCATCAGAGTGCCTTTCTTCGTTGTGTCTATGAACCTTCAGAATAGACGCTTGCTGCCTCATCATACTTGACATGAAATCTGCCTCTGCTAGCTGCAGTGTGGGTGGAGTTACTATAAGGTCACGTGAACACCAAGGCTAGAGGGCAGCAGATGAAAGTTTTAGGAAATGATATCTCTGGGTATTGCCACAGTATAGTCTTGCCCTATCCTGGCCTTGGCCATTAATTCAAGGACTTTTCACCTAAGAGGTTTCAGACACAGTGGGCTTGAGGGCAGGGAAGGAATCTCTGAGAGTTGGTGGCTGTGGGAGACAGCAAGCTTCTCACTAAGCAGGCCACCTTTCTGTAGATTGGAGGAAAATGGTTTAATAGCCAACATGAGTTTTAATTTTGTTCACCATGGTTGTCATGTCCATGTTAACATCCTGTGGGGAGGGAAGCAGTTCCCATTTTAGGATACTTTATTGACTAGTAGAGGCTTTGTGGCCATGAAGTCCTCACTGAAGGGGCCCCCTGTCTTCTCTATAGACACAAGCCACAAAAGCTTCCCAGGGTAGCTGCAAGGTGTTGTTGCAAGTTTTTGGACTGACAAGGAGCAGTTAATGGTGACTGCTCATGCTTACCAATGGTCCCATATGGTTAATGTGTTCCTGGGTAGTCAAGAACTTATTTCTCAGATCTGGGAAACTTAGCCACATGGACTCTTCGTAGAATGCTCAGGATTTGCAGCCTTTTGCTACAGGTGAAAGATTGCTATGCAACCTGTTTAAAATTTTAGATTAGAGCTTTTTGACCCTACTCCCACATTGTCTCGAGATTCTAAAAAATGGTTGCTTACTTTAAATAGGAGAGGAGGCATCTGCACGTTTAGATTGTAGGTAGATAAAGTGTTTCATAATGGTAGGCACAGGTTTGGGGTTTTAGCACTGTGCTCCCTGTTTCATACCCATTCTATAATTGCTAATGATCATAAACACTAGCCTAAACAAGTTTTAAAAACACTTTATGTGTTAGTAACAGATAGTTGGTAAGTTCCCCAGAAATAGTGCTTTTATGTAGATTTCCTTCCTTCCTTCCTTCCTTCCTTCCTTCCTTCCTTCCTTTCTTTCTTTCTTTCTTTCTTTCTTTCTTTCTTTCTTTCTTTCTTTCTTTCTTTTTTTGGTTTTTCGAGACAGGGTTTCTCTGTGTAGCCCTGGCTGTTCTGGAACTCACTCTGTAGACCAGGCTGGCTTCGAACTCAGAAATCTGCCTGTCTCTGCCTCCCAAGTGCTGGGACTAAAGGCATGCGCCACCACTGCCTGGCGTAGATTTGCTTTTATAGTTAGGGACTGCTTTACTTTTGCCACCTACAGCTAAAATGACCTTGCTTTAACCTGACTAGCCTAGGTTAAAACTAAGGTAGTTGATCTTGGGTAGAGAGTAACTTCCTCAGCTTATGGGGTCTTTGCTCTCTGCATGAGGAATGGGTTTCATGAACTTCATGAATTAGTTCTTCCCTTAAGGAACTTTCATTCTCTTGGGGGCCCTGTGATGCATGCAGTTGAGGAGTGTGTGTCTTAGTCCAGTGAGCATTGCTGTAACGAAGTACCTGAGACTAGGTAGTTGATAAATTAAAACTTTTTTTCTCTTCTGGAAGCTAGGAAATTCAAGAAATGGTGCACATTGTAGCATGGTGAAGGGCCTGGCCTGGCAGCACAGAGAAATTGAGGCAAATCTAACCTCATATCAAGCTAATCTCAAAAATAACTAAGCCGATTTCCTGATACTGTCCATAATTTATTAATGAAGACTGCATTCGCATTACTAAGTCACCTCTAAAAGGTTCTACCAGCATTACAGTGACAAACTTCCAACATGAGAAGGCTGTCAAGATAGAGCAATTAGGGAGAGTTACTACTGGAAGGAAAACCACTCTCTGGGCTTTAGGGAAATCCTGGAGTAGATTATCATCTAGGTTTGTATAAGGACACCGTATAGTTTCCCACAAGGACAAAAATCACCCGATGACACATTTCTCAGAAATTCTCCTTTTGGATGTATTTACCTTTAATATTTAGTTACATTAGCTAATCTGTAATAGTTTGGCCAGATCCTGCCCTGGACACACCTGCCCCTGTCCGTTCTAAATGAGTTAGTTCCCGGGCCCTGTGTATCGTTTCTACTTCTGACCGCCCATTGTCTGCCCTTGGAGCCTTGTTGTAGGATCACTCAATTTAATAAGCCTGCTGGACTTGTGGCATCATGGAAGACAGTGAGGCTTGAAGCCTGTCTTAGGGAAGGAAGTTCAGATTCTGTGATCTCCCCCCATCCCCCTTGGAACCGTGCAGCTCATCAGAAGCCAAGCTTGGGACCAGGACTAGGGCTTCTGATCTCTTCTGCTCATGATGCCACTACCCATGCTTCCTGTCACCGGGCTGCCTCCCTGGGGTCTTCTGGGAGCTCTAAATACAGAAGAGATGAACTGTCAGTGCTACTGTGATTACCATCGGGGGGGGGGGGTTTCAGTGCTTCATGTATTTTGTTCCCTCTAAGGTTCCTCCCAACCCCCCACATAGACTCAGCACCTACATCAGGATTCGTAGGTAAACATTGAGGGGTTCATTTGACTTGCTCTGACCTGGAGAGATACCAACTCTTAAGTGTTAAAGAGTACACTTGCTATGTATATTGCTTAATAAAATAACACAATATTTATTGATAAATTAATAGAGTAAAAGTATTGGTGTGATACTTGTGAGAATGAGCCGAGGTCCCCATGTGTTTTCTGTGTGAGTCCAGCAGTTTCCTGAGTTTTGTCTGCCACTTGGACTCTAGCTACATGTTCAAAGTTTAATTAAAAATTCCTTGAAATAACTTACAGGTTGATGTTCTTAAAGCAACAGCACTCCCTCTACTGAAACAGTTTGGGATTGATGGAGAATCATTTGAGCTGAAGGTGAGAAGGTGTAAACTGCCGGCCGCATGTATGTAAGACATTGTTATTAATTCATTGGAAGAAATGTGATCTATTAGGAGGCTTCTTAGCCAGTACTTCAAACCTTGGACTGAGAGAGCCCTTTAACAGAAGCCAACATCGGGATCTTCCTCTGGTGGGTCTGTTATAAACACATTCTGAGTCCTTCACACCCCACCACAGCTGTTGCTTAGCCAAGGAATACAGCCACGTGGAGTCTGGCCCTTTGCCTCTCTTGTCTGAGTCATCCTGGTGTAGTTTGTGTCCAGGAGCTCATGAGACTCCACAGTGTCTTCAAAGTCTAGTGGGAATGATTTAGCCTTCCTAGGTTGGGGTGTCAGGGGAACCCACGTTTTCCGTGTCTGCTTTCTCCTGTCTCCTCCACACCACTTTGTGCAGATCTTGCGCCGGGGAATGCCTCCTGGAGGAGGTGGCGAGGTGCTTTTCTCGTGCCCCGTGAGGAAGGTCCTGAAGCCCGTCCAGCTCACAGACCCAGGAAAAATCAAGCGCATCAGAGGAATGGCGTATCCTTTGCATTAGAGTCCTTGTTCTCTTCTGGCCCCGTGCAGGTGACAGCACCACGTCTCTCCACTGTTTACACTGCAGGCAGCAGTCCCAGGAAAGTGTCAATGGTGAAATTGCACTAGATGTTTTATTATCTGTCTCACAGTGACAAGATTGACTCATTGTTCTTCACTCAATACTCCAGTGGCCACTTAATACTCCAGCTATACAGAGCATAGCTCTAGTATAACATGTAAATGCTGTAGGGGTAGGAGGAGTGGCTGGGGAGCTGGGACAGGGCTGGGCGTGGCCAGCTGTCTGGAGGATTTTTTGGAGGCTAGAATTGTAACAGTATGATCTCCTGTGAAGTGCTTCTTCCGAGTCCTTCAGGGGAAGGTCACTTTATGCATCTCAGTTAAGCTTCAGAATGTTTCAGGTTACTTCACATCCTATTTTGCAGATAGGGAAACTGAGGTATAAAATATAAAAGCTCTGTTTGTTAATAATGTCACATAGCTAATTGGTGCAAATGGGATTTAAACCTTGTCAATAATTCGGTGCCCAGCTTTTAACCTCTGCCTTTTTTTTTTTTTTAAAAAAAAAAAAACCTGTAGAAAAGCAGGGACATTTGGAGAGCCTTAAAGATAGAAGCTTGTGAAGCAGGGCAAGAAAGGAGGTGCTTCGGTGAGAAAAGTGGGTGTTGGCAGAGGAAGCTGCGCACCACAGTTCTGAGGAGCAGCTAGCGATGTGGGTGGTTAGACTCAAGTAGTCAGTGCCAGTTGATGAGCATGATGCGGTAGGGATGGAGCAGGAGCCCGTGGAAAGCTGAAGGCCATATTGAGCAACTGACTTTATTTAAAAGTCAGTGATTTTCATCTGAAGAGCAAATTTGCATGTTAGGACAACTTGGGTGATCATATAAGAACTGTTGTGATATTTTGGAAAGTATGGTTGTGGATGAAACTCGCCTAGTGGCAGCCACTTAGGGACAGAGTTATTGTGCCCTATAGCGAGGCGGGGAGTGGGGTAGTGAGAGGTCAGGTAAGAGCTGCTGAGAGGGTGGAGAGGCACTGGAGTGGTTTTAATGCATTTTCCCTGAGGCTTGTTCGTAGGGATGTTTGCTGACAGTAGCTACAGAAATCGTCAGCGTATGGTGGAATGGGGAGAGCTGAGCTCAGTGTTACACAGTGGGTGTGATGGCTCCATGGAAATAAGTCTAGAGAGGACTTCAGAATTGAGGATCTTAGCTCAAGGGGCAAGATGTGGGCTAGAAGTGACCACAGTGAAGTCAGCAGCCATGAAGGATGCAGAGAGAGGAGACGGGCACCCTGGGCAGCCATCAGAACTGGAAAGCAAAGACTAACTATGGAGGGACGTAAAGAAGCCAGCACTTCCTGGATACCCAGGCCAGCAGCACCTGCTGAGACACTAAGGGTAGGGAAAAGCTGAAGGTCTGGAAGGAGCTCTTTTACAATTAATGGAGACAGAATATGTGACCAGTTCTGGATTGTGGGGTGAAGAACAGAGAAGTAGTGAGTTAGAGTTGTTCTTTTCAGAATCTCCACAGGCAGAAGAAGGAGAAAGATAAGGGGATGTCTCAACAGGGAAAGACTGTGGAGTACACTCTGTTTCTTTTTTTTTTTTTTTTTTTTTAATTTCATGTGCAGTGGTGTTTTGCCTGCATGTATATCTGTGTGAGGGTGTCAGATCCTCTGGAACTGGAGTTACAGACAGTTGTGAGCTGTTGTATGGGTGCTAGGAATTGAACCCAGGTCCTCTAGAAGAGCTGGGCCATCCTCTCTCCAGTCCAGAATATACTTTTGAAAACATGCTGTGGCTAGACAGATGGTTTAGTCTATAAAGCACTTGCCTTGCGAACATGAAGGCCTGAGTTTGGTTCCCCAGAACCAACTTTAAAAAACCAAGTATTGTAGTGGCATGTGTGTAATTCTTATACAGGGGGAACAGATAGGAGGATACTTGGGGTTTGTTACTCTGCCTGCCAATCCTAATTGAGGCGCTCAGATTTAATGAGAGTCTGGCTAGTTGACAGTAGAACTTTGTGGATGAGGATGGAATGGGTTTTAATGAGTTGAAAAGAAGGGGAGGGAAGGAAAAGAAAAGAGAAAAAGGTCGGGCAGTGGTGGCGCAGGCCTTTAATCCCTGCACTTGGGAGGCAGAGGCAGGTGGATTTTTGAGTTCGAGGACAGCCTGGTCTACAGAGTGAGTTCCAGGATAGCCAGGGCTACACAGAGAAACCCTGTCTCGAAAAACCAAAAAAAAAAAAAAAAGAAAGAAAGAAAAGAGAAAAAGTGGGGTAGATGGTATTCCTCAGGTTATCCTCTTAGTCTCCACACGTATGAACACACATGAGCACTGTTACAGAAACACAGACAAGAAAGGTTGTTCATGATTTGACTGTTTCCATAGGTTAGTAAAAGTGAACTTAGGAGGATAGGAGTCTGAAGCAAAGTGACAGGAAAGTTTAGATCTCAGCAATGGGACTTACTGGGTCTACTGTGCACTGCTGCTCTCTGATGTGTTGGTTGACTTTAGTCACCAGGCCTGTTGATCTACTGTAACAGCCGAGTAGGAGATGTGCAGAGTGAGGCACTAGAAGGTGTAAGTAGGCCATTGGTAGATGGTGTCTCCTGTTATTCAATGTGTGTTCACATTTATAGGCACACAGTAAGGTTGGCTCAAGGTTCGTGGGGAGAGTAGAAAAGAGTGGGATGCGCTTGAAAGTTGAGATGAATTGAGGATAAAGAAAGGTGCGGGGTAGGAGAAAGGCAGGCAGAGAGGGCAGCTGTGTGCCTTCCCAGTGTCAGGTCGTGACTGAAGGTGACAAAAGTCATGGAGTCATGAGACTGAGGCTTTAGCAGAAGTTGAAATTTTTCCATGAAGGCAAGCCTGGCAGGAGAAGCAGGTGAGAAGAAGGCCTGTTTCCTCCAGGGATGGAAGCACCCGGCAGAGTGGATGGGCAGTGCAGGGTAACGGTGGAGAAATGTGGTGAGCTGCAGAGTCAGGATGAAGCAGTTGCCTAATGTGCCTCACTTAGGAAGGCAGTGGGACTCACCATTCTGGGGAAGCCAGGAGGTCAAGAGATTGGAAGCCTTAGATTGAAGGTCAGATGTAGACGTAGGTGTGAGTGATGAGAGGAACTGAGGGGTTGAATGTAGGGAGTACCCTTGGTGTTTGTGCAGTACGAGTGGTAAGATATCTGGGTGGGGACAGGCATGCAGGCTGTGAAGGGAGAACATTGTCTGTCCTGGCATTCACTGCTAATGTTCTTTGAACCTTCCCCCTGTGGAGTCTGAGGCAGAAGATACTTGTGAGGTGCCACATCCTCCCTCTTGACTGAAGCGGGGACAAAACACCCAAGCCGGCAGGGGTCTGCCTATGGAAGCACTCACTGCACCCTTGCTCACATTCCTGTCTAAAGACTAAACATTCCAGCACCAGTCAGCGGGACTGCTATTTAACAAGCCCCTCAAAGGAATGTGGGCTTTCGCCTTTGCCAGTTCCAGAATCTGAGACTAAAAGCTGACTTTGGGAAAAGCGATAGTTAATTCTGTGGTTTTTACCTTTAGGGCTGGTTCTGGCTGGATTGAGCTCATCCTTGTTTTGGAGTTGGGAGGACTGTGGTTTTAACTGGCACCCCACCCCCGCCCCAGGACTGCTTTTCCTGCTCCAGATCAATGACCAAGCAGGCAAGTCCTGGGAGGGAACTGCTGGGGGTCCGAGCCAGCAGCTGTGACTACAGTGTAGTTCTCATTCACTGACAGCCATCCACCCTCAAGAGAGAAGGAGCAGTCTTGGTTTCATGATGCTGATCCAGAGCTCACGATTCAGTGTGGAAGAATTAAGTACAGGAAACTCGGGTGGGTTGGGATTTGTAGAACAGTCTTGGCTTTTCCCTATGAGTAAAGAGGCTAATTTGAGAGTTTGAGGCTTTAGGTCTGTTCTTTCACACACTGTGTACTCTGTGTGTGTGTGTGTGTGTGTGTGCATGCGCATGCGTGCGCGCGCGCAGGTTTTTTTGTTTGCTTGTTTTTTGTAGTCAGGTCTGTTTAGCTTTGGGCAAGTGCCTCAGTTCTGCATCCCAGAGGCTCACCCTGCAAAGCTGAAGAGCCAGGACTTAGGGACCTGTCACAGGGTTGCTGTGAAGATAAAATAAGGTGAGGTGTATGTGAAAGAACTTTGGGAATCCTGAGTGTAGTCAGGTTGTCTCAGGGTGGTAACACCTCCTGAGCTGTCCAAGGGACAGTGGGTGGGTCAGGCTCCAGAAAGATGGCACCCACTCAATCTAAAGGCTGTATGACCTGGGGCTGTTTGTCTCAACGGTGTTCAAAGTACATTCTGGACAGAAGGGGTGGTGATGAAACCGGGTTCTTTGTGTATTGAAAAAAAATCCCTTTTGCTCTTTCGCCATTTCGGATTTGTCCTCTGAGTCAAGTCAAATATTTGTCGACTGATTCTCAGTACAAAAGTGCTTTGGGGTTGTGAGGGATGCAGCAGTCAATCCCTTGGCCTTATGGAGCTAGGACAACATGTGTCTGAAGGGAGACATGGTAAGTTCAAGTGAGGTGCTGCCTGGAGGGCTTCAGGTGGGAGGCGTCTGTGGACGGAGGATGCCGGGAGGCGGTCGAGGTTGAAGACTAGCTGGGTGGAGGTAGGCAGCGGGTCCAGGTCGGAGACGGACTCACTTCACAGCAGGTATGCTGTGTTCAGGGCCAGTCAAGGAGAGGAGCTGGCTGGCGTACACAGCCTTTTGTTTCTTAGTTCTAATGAAAATCGTGAGTTGTTGCTAGAAATTACTGAGCAGTTCTTTGGGAATGGGCAGCTCACACTACATTGGAGTCCGCGTGGATTTACCACATGCTCTTTTCCCATTGGCTAGTCCTATGTGTTTCTCTCTAGCTCTTGATGGTGCACTGCAGCTTGAAAGTGAAGTCAGTCTCTGTCACAAAGTTTTAATTTGGAGTTATGGGTTCCACATCCTCAGTCACCTTTTGCTAATTTCTTCCTCTTCTTCCACCATCCCGTGTTATAGAGTGCTAGGTAGCAGTTTCCACCAGAGAGTATCAAGTAGAGCCTCTCTGTCCTCACAAATGCAGTAATTAATTCTTAAGTAACATGTTTGGGAAACCTGTGGTCTTTAAATCAGCAGTCACCTAGATCTTTCATGAAAGTTTTCTGCTTCTGACCCTTTGTTGTCTTCCCGGGAGGGGGCTGGGATTGGCCCAGGGTCATCTGTTGTGGTATCTGGGATGGCCTTAGGTCAAAGAGAGGCTCCTTATAGCAGTCAGACTGCACAAAGTTGTCTCGGTTGTCACTGGGGCCCGATTGTGGCTGTGATGAGCGCTGGCATCATCACACTGCGTAGAGTGGACAGTTACAAAGAAGGCTGGTTGGGAGCCACGGCTGAGCTGTGGGACTTGGCTTTATACTTCCATTCTAGGAATCTAGATTCTTTTTCACCATGACTGTATGAAACTTTTTTATAATAATAAAAAAAATTATAGTTATAGAGTTATTAAGTTAAATAATGACAGTTGGGAGACGGGAATTGTCAGTGCCAGCATGGCACAAACTTGCTAGCTTACCGACTTGCTTTTCCCTGTTGTGGCATGCAAGCATCATAACCTCCTTAACCCTGGGCTGCAGGTACTCGGTGCGCGTGTCACCCCAGATGGCAAACCGGATTGTGGATTCTGCCAGGAGCATCCTCAACAAGTTCATACCTGACATCTATATTTACACAGATCACATGAAAGGCGTCAACTCTGGGAAGTGAGTGCATTCTGGAGCCGACTTCAGCAGCTGAGCCCAGTGAGAGTACCACACCACCCCTTCCTCATCTCACTGGTTTCCAAATTTTATCTCCCCCAAATAAAAACTCTGGATTCTGCAGTTACCTACTTGGGTTAGGAACTCGCCTTTTCTCTAAGGGGCAGCACAGCTGCTCCTCACAGCTGTTTCAGAGTCTCTCCCGACTTGAGCAAAGAGTACAGACGAGGACTGGGTGGTTGAGTGTAAGTGAGAAGTTTGGCCTTCACACCCTGCGGTGGAGAGTGATGGTGTCAGAGGTCAGAGCTAGAAAGGATGTGTATACAGAGCTGGCCCTCTGGGGATGAAAAGGTCATTGACATTTCCATGCCTTTTATTCAAGCACCAGAACATTCTTTATTTACTCACTGAGGGTAATGATGTACCCTAGGATAATTGTAAATATTAAATGTAAAAGGTGTCTGTATGCTATCTGTATCTAGCAGTCAGTACATGCTACAGAAACCGTAACTCCTAATGTTGGCCTTTTCTTCCTGCCTTCTTCCTCAGCTGTAGGTCTGGAATTAGTAGTGGGTCTGCTCTTTTCTGGAGGGCATTGCCAAGGGCTGGGAAAGGGTAGGTAGCAGCAGAGGCTGTCTGACTGTTCCAGGATAGTCTGTTCTCTGATCTCTTGCTTTTCCAGAATGGGCAGAGAAGAACAGTGCAGGCCTGAAGGCCAGGCTGCCTAGAGGCCGGGGTGCCTGCTACCAGCTGTAGAGCATCATTTTATAGTGCTGTTCACCCAGCTGCTCTGGTATAAAGTCAGATTCTGAGTAGTAGCCTTCAGTACAGATCAGTATATTGACATGATGAGCTCCAAGCTCCATGTTAAAAATTACATTATAAAACTGATGTATTACTCACATTGGTGTTTAGTTTTAAAATCCCAAGTTATGGTTTATGAATTGTTGTGAAGTCATGCCTGGGTTGTGCCCCTGTCTGACCCTGTGATGGTTCCACATGAGTAAAGATTGTTGAAATGTAGTGTCCATGCCCTGGAGCCCCGGGAGTCTCAGTTCTTGATGACCTGTATTAGCACTTAGACCAGCATGCACATTGGTCCAGCGTGGCCCATTTTGACAGCCATTACTTTAAAGAAGAAATAATAATAATGTAATCCTTTATAGGTTGGAAAGCTATGGAGGCCACGCTTTGCAAACTCCCACTGCAGGTCCTTAGTGATATGTGCATGCTGCCACCATGCTAGACACGTAGTTTCTTATGATTCAGAGGCATCTTGTGTGTTAAATTTTCTAGGTGTCTAATGGTGGGTGACGTTAGATTGTTACACATGAGTCCAATGCTCTGGAACCTTGCTTTGGCAGGTATTGTAATTGCTTTCAGGAAGTTTAGGACTGGGTAATAGAATTCTTCCACATGCTGAGTCCATATAGTGCTTCCAAAGACATCATTAGTCCAGATTTGATGGTGCACATCTAATCCCAGCCTTCTTTGGAAGCCAAGACAAGGATTGAGCCTGAGGCCAGCTGGGACTGCCTAGTGAAACTATTTTTGGTTCCTGGATGTGGAAGCTTCCTACAGGTGCTTGCCTGTTGGATGCCTAAGTCATCTGTGGTCCTGGACAAGACTATTAGGTTCTAGCTGATGGGTGTTAGAGACGCACAGAGACTACAGTGCCAGCCCATTGATTGTTTGCATTGAAGTGAATTCTTAGTTTGGTGCTGTCTCCAGACGAAAGTGCAAACATGGAATTCCTTTTTCCCTTTCCGGTTTCATAGTTTTCATTAAGGGAAATGTGGTATTTCTCAGAGTTGTAGTCAGACGGTCTCCAAGGTTGTAGCAAGTGGCTGTAGTTCAGGGTCAAATGGGAGCTGGAACGTCCATGGACTGGAATGTGTAAGGCCTGCGTTCCAAATGTATTTTTTCACTTTTCAGCTGAGCAGACATGGTTCCGGCTGCTTACTCTCAGCGTGTTCTCATTTGTAAATGAAGACAAGACTGAAGTAGCACTGATGTTATTTGCGTGTTCAGTACCTGGAAGCCTGTTGATATCATATTCTGTGATTGCTAGAAACACAGTGAGAATCTTTGCAAAGAGCAGCGAGGGAGTGGAGGCCTAACCGGAAATGCAAACTTCCTCTTGCCTTGGTTCTTTGTGTGCTCCTATGTGTGCCTTTGCTTACTGGGTGTCTGCCCTTGCATCACTAGGTCTCCAGGCTTTGGGCTGTCGCTGGTTGCAGAGACTACCAACGGTACCTTTCTGAGTGCTGAACTGGCCTCTAATCCCCAGGGCCAGGGAGCAGCTGTGCTTCCTGAAGACCTTGGCAGGAACTGTGCAAAGCTGCTGCTTGAAGAAATCTACAGGGTATGTCTCTTGGCTCTGCAGGTGCAGAGAAAGGAACAGTCAGGAAAAGATGACAATCGGATGTCTTTCCTTCTTTCCTCTGTTCTGAGCACTTAAGCTGAAGAGCTAACCTCTGTTCGTGAATCAAGTAGTTTAGAGTTAACTAGTTTAATTAGTCCATGAACAAGATCTGCTCTACTGGAACACAGAACAGGTAGGTTTTAATGGGGACAGAGGAGAGAAGGGAGTGAGGGTTCAAAATAAAACAAGCAGGTAAGGTTAAGATGGTGGCTGGCACACTGACCTGACCAAAAGGAGTGTCTCTCCCCCCCCCCCAACCCCCTGTCCCTCTCTCGTAGTGCCTCCGTCCCCCCTTTCTCTCCACCCCCCACCTCTCCCCATCTGTTTTTATTTTCTGTGTGTGTTTGCCTGCATGTATATATGTGCACCACATGCCTGTGGAAGCCAGAAGAGGGTGTCAGATCCCCTGCAGTACGTGGCTATGAGCCGGTGTGTGAGTGCAGAGATGAATCTTGAGTACTCTGCAAGAGTAGCCCGTGCACTTCACTCCAGGCCGGCTCTTTAGTCCCGGGACTACAGCTCTTAGCTGCCCCAGGTGCTGCTATGTAGAGAGAGGGACTCACCTTCAGATTTATCAAGGTAGAAATCTTGATTTGTGTGTGAATAGGGGTTTGCATTATATTCTAGAGTGTTGAAGACCATTTAGGGAAAGCCAGACTGTCATAGCATGGTGGAGGCTCTGGAAGTATGAGAACTAGGCATTGTTGGAGATAGGCTTCAGCCAGGTACCATGTTGTGTCTATAGTTCTGTGGGTAGGATGCAGCTCAGGTCACCTGCCTTCTTCATGGCCACAAGCTGTTGATGACACGTGCAGCAGGCACTTCACTTTCCCACAGTCAAGGTGACTGACAGGAAGGAGAAGATTGTGAGGAAAGAGAAGATGCTGGCAAGAGGAAAGTGTGTTCTTAAGAGAATGCACGTTATGGATAAATTCCCAGAATGAGTGCACAGGTGAAGAGCACTTAAAATTGTAGTCTGCTCCCTGATCCATGCCTGGCCTTGAAGCCAGCTCAATGCTCATGTGATGAATGTTATCCTAAGTGGCTGTGTCTAGTGTCTACCTGATTAAAGATAGGAGTCCCTCCTGATACACCTGAAGATAGCCATTGTGCATGCTGCTGGGAGCAGTGGAGACAGGAAGTGAGTCCTCCCTTAGGACACGGGCTGTCAGGAATCTTGTGTAGCCCAGGTCTGGTGCAGGGTTTTGGTACCAAGTTAGTTTATTTTTGATGACAGATCTAGCATTAGTTTTGAAAGGTAGGTGGTGGTTTGATGTCTGTGGGTAAAAGGATAAAGCCATTGATTGACCAGTTACTTCATTCATGGAATTTTATAGCATTTTCCATCTCTGTGTTGTCAGGTAAAAGGTACAATGGTAGCTGTCTGTCTGAGATTCTTGTTAGCTTGTGTAGGTCTCCATCTGACCTTGTAAACTGATGTGTCTTCTCTCCAACTATGGGGACACTTATGTCCCTTTCTAGAAGACCATGGAGAATGGCAAACATCATGGTCCAGAGGAGCTCAGTGAGAGCCCATGGGCACAGCTGGCATGTGGGTTTCCTACCAGTTAACAGGAGGAAAACATGCAGCCTGGATTACGTATTAGGTTCTTACCTTGAATTGAGGTCTTTTAAAAACTATTATTGTTCCTCAACCAGACTTAGTTTGTTTTAGTCATTAAGAAAACTTTCGAGTGTCTAGTCTTGCCGGGCAGTGGTGGCGCACGCCTTTAATCCCAGCACTTGGGAGGAAGAGGCAGGCGGATTTCTGAGTTCGAGGCCAGCCTGGTCTACTGAGTGAGTTCCAGGACAGCCTGGTCTACCGAGTGACTTTCAGGACAGCCAGAGCTATACAGAGAAACCCTGTCTCGGAAAAAAAAAAAAAAAAAGAAAAAGAAAAAAAAAAAAAGAGTGTCTAGTCTTTAATTAGTAAAAGGTTGAAAACACTTCATACTGTTTCGAGTAATTCTCTATAGGTCTGTGGTGTGACATGTAAGTACAAAACCTTCCCTTCTGAAGGTGCCATGTATATAAATTGTGAGTCTGTGACCCAGTTCCTTCTGCTCATGATTCCCGTGCACCATTGGCTCCTTCCTTCTGCTCATGGGTTCCCGTGCACAAGTGGTTCTGTCCTGCTGTTCCGTCCACTGCCCTGCTCTCTTTCTGCCTCACCTCACCTCACCTCACCCTTGGATAGGAGCCACTCTTCTTGTCTTTAGCAGGGAGATTCTTTCCACATCCTCTTCAACTTCCCTCTCATTTCCCTCCAGACGTGGACTCCATCTCTTTCTGTCCATTTGCAGAGCCCTACACTGGCTGGCTCCTCACCCTCCTGGAATAGAGCCTGGCCTCTTTCCCATTGGCTATGAGCCATTCCACTCTGCTGCCCTTGTCTTCTTTCCAAGGCCTGCTTATCCCCCCAGGCCATTTCAAGAGCCTGCTCCCCAGAGCCTTCCTCATCTGTGCCATGACTTGTAGCCCCCACTCCCTCCACGATGCTCTGTACGTGGACCCTGGCATATTTATTGCATTAAAACTGCACTCTAGTACCTAGTACAGGTCAGCTGAGGACAGTGCAATAGAGGCTTGGTGCAGGGAGCAGGGAGAAGAGAACAGCTTAGTTTTAGACAGTTGTAGGAAAATCACAGTAAGAACTGTGAGACAATTGGTTTTGCTGGTCAGATTTCCTGTTGTATGAAAAAGCAGCTTTTGTCCTAAAGTTTGATGAATAAAATGAAAAAAAAAAAGCTTTTTGTTGTTTATTAACTTTAGAGGAATAGATTTTCCTAAAGGCCTACTAAATCAGGAGTGACAGCTGAGGGGTATATGCAGCTGGGGATTGCTTTACTCTCTTTCCTGCATGCCTTTAAAACAGAAGGAGGCACCCTGTAAGCATCTCTGATTGGCTACCTGTTGTACCTGAGTCTAGCCTTGGACACCAGTAAACCACGGTCACAAACTTAAGTTTTCAGATATGTAAGATGAGTAAAAAATGTTATGCCATCCTGCTTGTACTCTGTAAAGTTGTATGTATGTTGACATTGTTATAATTACCCTAGAAAGAATAAATCAGGAATAAAGGTATCTTTAGAGACATGGTTGAAAATAAAGAATGAAAAAAGGAAGCAAACAAAACAGTTGTGCTTCAGGAGGAAAATTTTGAAGAAAATTCTGTTTTGCCTATGCTTAAAAGAAAAAAAAAGGAAAGAAAACTTGTGGTGAGGGATAATATCTTCGTAATCAGAACAAGTAGTCTGACTGTGGCACATGGCAGTGTCAGGTCACATGGGAAGAAGTAAGGAGCACCTAGGAGTTGTTTCAGAGCAAGATGGGATGAATGCGGGGAGACCTGTCAAAGCTACTGACTTTGTGTGTGTGTGTGGCTGCTCTGTGCCTTTCCAAATCGCATAGGTCTGGAGCTTCTGGTGTTTCGAGGGCTTGTGTCCTCCTCTCTCCTTGCTTATTCGTTCCCCTTTCTGGGTTGTCCGATGATTAATCATTAGTGTGTTTGTGTTTACAGGGCGGATGTGTGGACTCGACCAACCAAAGTCTAGTTCTGCTGCTCATGACCCTTGGACAGCAGGACGTTTCCAAAGTCCTGCTGGGACCACTCTCCCCCTACACGTAAGCTGCTTTCATGTGTTCTCAATCATGTATTCTGTTTGGCTTTCTGGTTGTACAGAATGACACAGATGTGCCGTGTGTAGCCTCTGACCACAGCGGTGTCCCTGCTTGTATTGATCTTTAACCAGCCAGCAGTGGCAACTGTTAACCTGATGTTTATTTCTTCACAACATGGGTTTGGGCCTTCCCTTCATCCCAGTACACCTACTGTCCCCATGTTATCTGAGCTCTGTCACATACACTGGGTAGTTCTTGTGTCTGTACTTTATGTTTTGTTTCTATTCTGGAGATAAACATGCAGCTTGAAGTCTTTTCACTCCCATGTTCCCACTGGCATTCTCTTTCTTTCTTTAATTTTTATTTATTCACTTTACATCCCGCTCGCCTGCTAGCATTCATATTGTGGCAAATGGACTCTTTTTCTAATAGTATTCCATATTAGTTGGCTGGAAGAGATACAGAGAGGCAAAATTCATAGGAATGTTTCCAGGCCTGTTGAGAGTTAGAGAGATGCATTTGGGCGGTTGGGTATTAGCAGAAATTAACTGGTAGGGTATAAAAATAAAAGCATGCACACTCCAAGAATAGTAGCTAATTGGAAGACATGAGTTATAGTGCACAACCTCAAGACACATTTCTAGTCAGGGAGAAATGGGCAGGTTTGAAAACAGGCGTGTGTGAGTGTGAGTGTGTGTGTGTGTGTGTGTGTTTGCATGTATGTATGTGCACACATGTATATGCACTTACATGCTCACAGACTTAAGCTAGCTGCTGTTTGGTCAGCTAGGGGTGGTAAATGGGAGGGGGCAGGTAGCTCTGAGACTGAACTGTCCTTTTTCGGTTATCATGGTACCGATGCTGTAGATCTGAAAGGTACAGTACTGTGATAGCTGAAGAATGGTGGTGCCATCACGTTGAGCGGCGGGGCTGGGGAGCCAGACCTTGAAGGATTCTTTTACTTTTAGAGTTGGCAGTCAGAGAGCTTTGGAACAGAAGATGAAAGGGAATACACTCTCTTAGCAGCAGGGGACACTGATAAGCAGGAAGGACCTGAAGAGCCACACATTATCCCCTGATAATGTGTGTACAGTGTTTTTACAGGACAGGAAACCTCAACTTGAGTAATTCTAATGGCACACCAACTTCAGAAGTCCACATTGCTCAAACAGAATGTCACTGGAACGCTAGGGGGGCGGTTCAAGCACAGCTCCTCAGGTGCAAGATTCCATCAGAGTTTGGAAGCAATTGGTGGTTGTGTGAGCATCTTGGGACAGTTGGCTTCTTAGCTGGTTAGTGCTGTGTCCAGCTTCTGCTCCAGGGCAGCAGAGGCCCCCTGGAGACAGTAAAAGCCACTGTTTCCAAGTGTGTGTGGTCCAGGGCTTGGGCCTTGGCAGAACAGCATGTGAACATGGACTATATGTTTTTACCCTTTTTTCTTAATTTTTTTTTTAAGTTGGTTTTGGAGAGTCTTTCACTCGACTCTGGGGCCTTGTATAATCTTTCATTGTCTGCGTCCTTTTGGGATGTGACTGTCCTTCACCACTTAATCCTTTTAGGTTTTCTTTCTTCCAGAAACCTAAATTACTGTGTCTCCTGGGAAAACAGTAGTCTGTTCCAAGTGGAGCTTTAAAAGAGTACTCCAGATGGGGGCCTTCTGTGCACTGAGATTGGGGTCTGAGACTTGGGCACGTGCCCCTTCCCCCTCTATCGCTGGCTTCTCAGGACTTTGCTGATATGTGACATCATACTACAACTTTCAGAAGTCTGCATTTCAGCTTCTGCATACCTTAGACCGTTATGCTTTTTTTTTTTTTATAAAGTGATACCTGCTTATAGTGAGTGGTTGGCTGTGTGCCAGTAGCACAGTCAACCCAGTTCTGTTTCCTGTTGCCTTTAACTAAGTTTAATAACGCCACTCTTGGAGTAGAGTTGAAGTTGCTTTTTAATGTCCCAGCTACAGAAGATGTAGGGAAGACGAGGCTGGAGGAGGAGTGGAAGGAAGAAGGGCGTCAGACATACCACTGGTCTCAAAAGCTGCCATGTAACCTGCAGGGGACCATGCCAAGTGTCTTTCCTTACTATCGGATCTTGTCCCTCAGCTTCTAGGGATAACTCCTTAGATCTAATGTGCTGGCAACCCTAACCCTGGCCCACATCCAGGTGACAGAGAAATCTGCTGGGTTGGTGGAACAGGAGGCAGGATTTTCTGTTTGTATCACCAGAAAGAAGCTAACCCATCACTGCTTCCCTCTCCTCGTTCGTCCTAGGGCATTGGAGGGGCTGTGCCTGAGCCTGTCCAGGCCTGGCCAGTGGGACTCTGTGGGCAGATGATCCATGCTTGTTGACAGTGACAGCAGGAACAACCAGCCTTTGAAAGCACATAGAGATGGTTATCTCTGCTCCCAGAATTCTCCAAAACCTCCTTGTCAGATAGAGTGGGGGCTTTCACAGCAAAGTCTTGTTTGTTTTAACAGTGAATCACTTTGTTCTGAAGGGAAAGATAGACAGACAGATATATCATTGCAGATCCAGTTGTCAAGTGAGAAATTAAGATCATTTACTCAGAAGTTACATAAAACTCCAGTTGCCCCAAGAGGCTTATAAGAAAAGCTGTTCCTTGCTTTTGGATCAGATACCCTTTTTGTCTGTCTGTCTGTCTGTCTGTCTGTCTGTCTGTCTGTCTGTCTGTCTGTCTATGTATGTATGTATCTATCTATCTATCTATCTATCTATCTATCTATCTATCTATCTATCTATCTTTTTCTTTTTAGAGACAAACTTTTTCTGTGCATTCTTGGGTGTCCTGAAACTCCCTCTGTAGACCAGGCTGGCCTTGAACTCAGATCCTCCTGGGGCTGCTTCCTGAGTGCTGGGATTAAAGGTGTGCCCCACCACAGTCCAGCCAATTTCACTTTCTTAAGAAAGCTGTTTGTTTAGGTTTAATATCCCGTGTCTTATTTCAACTTCATTTGTGCCTTTTAATGTCCCAGCTACAAAAGATGTGGGGAAGATGAGGCTGGAGGTGGAGTGGAAGAAGGGCGTTCTAAAATATCCCTCAATCCCATCTTCTGCTTCCTCAGACAGCCTGAGAAGCTGGCAGAACACTGGAGAAAGTCAAACAACCTTTGCTTTTCATAACTGTTCCAAAAACTACAAATTCCTCAAAGCTGTACATAAATAGGCCTGCACACTGGGTTCTGTCTCTCTTCCTCCCTCCTTCAAGACAGGGAGCAAGCTGAAGCCCCAGGAGTTCTGCCAGCTAGGGAGAGTGGCTTTTTTAGCACAGTTGAAAGATTCTGAGGGAAGTAGCTGAGTGAGGCCCAGCAGGAAGCTTGCCTCAGGCCTGTGTTTGTGCACCACAGCAGTGAGGGCGCTCAAGCTGTCTTCCCCTCAGCCTGCAGAGGAGTCAAAGAGCTCCTGGTGTTTTTCTCTGCTGCTGCCAGCTGGAAGCTTGGTGTGTGTGTGTGTGTGTGTGTGTGTGTGTGTGTGTGTGTGTGTATGTCCTGTTTATCTGTGGAGTTTGTGTCTTTGTCTTTATTTCCCTAAGACAAGATGTGGAAGGTGGTGGGGTAGATGGAAAAAGGAGAAGGAAAAAGAAAAAAAAGGAGGAAAAACATTCCCATGGTTAGTAAGACCAGTAAGCTGTCAGAGGGGGAACTGACTTCCCTTAATTACCAAGACTACTGAAGTCATTTCTCAGTTACCCCCAACTCCTCAGTGCAGTTCTCCTTGGTGCCTCAGTAGCAGGGAGAGTTTCACGTGTGCAGAAGGCCATCATTGTTGAGATACTTGTGTGACTTACCCAGAGGGTCCACACAGTGTGGCAGTAACTTACATAGCCACCAAGCAGAGAACACCATAGAAACTCGGTTAGACAGACAAGAATTGGATGGGTTAACTGTGAGGGAGGCTCCCTGGAAGAGTTTAGAATGGGCTTGCGTTATAAAGATGAAGCCGTGGGTTCTTATGTGGTAGGACAGCAGAGTGGATCTCCCCGGATCTCCCCTGAGCTCTGGTGCTACGGGTCGCTTAGCAGTTGGTCCCTGTCCTGTGGCATGCCTACAGCTCAGACAGAGGGTGAGTTGACTTGCCATGTTCTAGTCTCTTGGTATATGTCCCTCCTGTGAGTGGATCAAGCACAGGGGAGGCACATTCGCCCAGAGGGCGTCATCCTTAATTTCATACATAACTGACTAGGCTTGGGACCACAGGATTGGTACATTTTTTTAAACTCATAGGTATGTAGAAATATAATTTATGTGGCCATACAGTTTGCCCATTTACAGTGTACAGTTTAACACTTTTTAGTATACTCAGAGTTGAATAACCGCAGTCTAATTTTAGGACATTTTTATCACCCCGGAAAGAAACTTTGTGTCCATTTGTGGTCGCTACCCATTTGTCCCTCCCTCCCAGCTCTCTGCCTCAGAAAGAGAGAACTCATTTTCTAGAAAACAAGTCATGGAATGATATAGGTCCTTAGTGACCACTTCTCTCACTTAGCACAGTTTACAGAGCTCATCCTGTATGCAAGTGCTTTAGAGTGCTGGGAAATATCCCCTGAATAGGACGCGCTTATTATTTTGTCAGTCGGTGGACATCGGGCTGTTCTCTCTCTCTTTTTTTTTTCTTTCTACTAATTCTCATTTTATTTTAAGACATTCTAAAATTTGGGAAACATAAATAACAAACTTGGTTGCCACATTCTGTTAAATTTGAATCCCCTTGAAAATTCCCATGATTATTTGGACCAGACTCCATTGTAGACATATCCTGTCCATTTGGCATCATTCCTGGTGGTGGTTCTACAATGTTTTGCTGTCCTGAGGCTTCTCTTTGTGCAATCCAAGCTTGGGCCAAAGCAGCCCAGTCAATCTGGCTTGGATCTTGCTGGTGCTGAAATGACTGCATCCACTGTTGCTGGTTCAAGGGCCATTGCTGCCAAGGCTGTCCTCCTTGATCCCACATCCTTAAAGTTCCTGCTCTGATTCCGGAATACCTCTGTCGCCACTGTTCCTGTAATTCTCTTCCCAGCTCATCATGGGTTCTTATTGGGTTGTTCACTCTTATGAACAGCACCGCTGCGAGTGTGTATGTCTGAAGGTATTTTTGCAGGGTGTGTGCTTTCACTTCCCTTAGGCACGCATCTAGGAGTGACATGTCACACCCTGACTCCATGCTTGAGTTTAAGGGCTGGTTGTTTTCTAGGCAGCGGTGTTTTACTTTCCTGTCACAGCGTGTGAGGTGGCTCACCCGCAGCCTCCCACCACACTTGTCACTGTACTTTGAGCATGAAGTAGTTTCTTCCAGCAGACTTGCTTTTCATTTCCCTGATGGCAAATGAGACAGAGCCTCTTCCTATGTGCTTGCTGGTTATTCATATGTCTTTAAGGGGATTCTTCTTGGGTCTTTGGCCTGTCTTTTTAGTTGTTTCCCTAAATTACTTAAGAATTCTTTGTTCTCTTATTGCTCTGATTTTGGTGTGTGTTATAGCAACTATTAAACTGTTCGTTATTCAAACGGAATGGCGTTCACCCTATAGTTTACAGAGGCCTTTGAAGAGCTTGAGTTGATTTTTGTGTGTGATGGGAAAAAGTCAAAACCTCCATTCTTTGCCTGTGAATAATCAGTCATTTCCGTATGATATCGTTTGTCTAATTTATTCCCAATAAAGCTATTTTCTTGACTTTAAGTATGTGGGTTTGTTTCGTGAGCCGCAGTTCTGTTCCATTGATGTGCATATCTAGAATCAGAATGCTAAAGTCCCTCAGGTGATGTGTGTATAATTTAGGCTTAGAACTACGTGGCTGGGGTAGGGAGGCTGGCTGGCTCGGGACGCGGTGTAACACAGGTGTCTGTGTGATACTTGAGTGCAGATGAACAGAACAACAGAACGGGGTTCTTCACTTCAGCTTGTTCTGTAAGAGCCACCCAGGATAGTAGACTTCTGGTCCCTATTCCCTGACAGCACAGAATACAGAGAAGAGGAGACTGTGTGTTTACGTGTGCTCCGTGATTCTAGGCATTTCCATGAGTATACTTCTAACCTAACCCTTAGGACCCTATGTGTTTAGTGAATGTTCCAGGTGAGCCCTCTGGTTAAACTGGGGGTCACAGTAAGTGTACTAGGGCAGCAGTTCGAAACCCCTGAAACTTTGCAGTCTACCTGAAGAATTGCTGTCTCAGGAAGGGGGGATGCCATGCTTTCTGTTACAGGAAATGGTAAGAAGCAGCCTCATGAGTCTTTCACAGCGTTCACTGTGAGCTCTTCTGGTACCTTAGTTAACACTTGTCTCCTGTTAACTATGTACAGAAAGCACACAAGCACACTTCTTCCCCCTCTGCTAGGCAAGGGCGGGCTCTACCACCAAACCACATCCCCAGCTTCCCTTCCCTCCCCTTCTCTGTGGCTTTATTTAAAATTTTACAACTGTTCTTAAGAATCCTGAAGTCACTTCTGTAGGCTGTAGCAGCAGATGGAGCTCTGCATGGGGAAGTGTTCCTGGTTTCATCTTTTCTTTGACTACAGTGTCCCTAGTACCAGTAACAGTGCCTGAGTCTAACAGATCTCCAGGAAGCACTGTTGAGTAAGTGGCAGGCAGTTGCTGAAGTCCAGGATAAGAAATAGTCTTTGTTCATCTTTTTAACCCCATGGTGACTATGGAGAGAAGTGTTGTATGCACCACTCAAGATTGCCTCTATATTTGCAAGTGTAATAAGTATGTGGGACGGGAAGGCTGTGTGTCTTACACTAACCTCTAGCCTGTCTCCAGCCAAACTTACTTGCTGGGTTGTGTGTGTATGTCTGCTCTAGTCCTCTTTGGAAGCTGGCAGGCTATAAATATTAAAGCAGTTTTGATTAGACAGTTTTAATTTCATTGTTCTTAGTGTCAGGAGTTAAAATTTGGGGTTTTAAGGGGACAGAGTTTCTTTTAAAATGAATGTTTTCATTGTCTTCTTTTAGGATAGAATTTTTGCGGCATTTGAAGAGCTTTTTCCAGGTTATATTTAAAGTTGAAACCAAGCCATGTGGTGAAGAACTCAAGGGTGGGGACAAAGTGCTAATGACCTGCGTGGGTATTGGCTTCTCTAACCTCAGCAAGACCCTCAAGTGATCCTGTACAACAGCAGGCTCCACTGTGTGGAGGAAGCAGAAAGCTGCCAAGGACCAAAGGGACCGAGTGCAGACATGCCCATCCAGGACAGGACAGCCTCTTAACGTTAAAGACTTTATTTCTTTTCCATTGAAAATAATGATGTGCAAATAAAAGCTGTCTCTACCATGTGGCTTCCAGCTGTTTCTCCAGTGACGTTCCTCAGAGGCCTAGGCCATGGGCTTCCTGACTCACCTGAAGGAGGGGCCCTCAGTAAGTGGCCATGCTGCTAGACAGTGTCCTGGCAACACTTCTTCATTTTGGACTATGGTTTTGTGTAGGGGTTCATGTGACAGTGTGTGTAGAAGCCCTCTAGTCATGACAAGCCAGGAGAGTGCCAGAGGCTGGGGCATTTGTTTTATCTCTTGTCTTGTGACTGAGTTGCTTGCATGGGCGCATGCTATACTTAATCTGGTAAATTGTGTTTGTGTGGGTCTGGTGGTTGGAATGGGGAGGGCAGACATGTCATAAATGTTTTCTGTATCCCAGCTATGGCATAAAATTTTGTTTTTATTCTTCTAATTGCACTGTAGTGTAAATTATTATAAGAAAATCCAGAGTATTTTGTTCATTTGATGTTTATAGTGCAAAAACATTAGATCTAAGTTAAAGGTATAACAGCCAGAGTCTAGGAGATTTATCTACTTATAAGCTACTATTCCTGTTTCATGGATGCTTATAGAAGACATCAAAGTCCTGGGTCAGAGATGTAGAACTTTGTAGCATGGCAGGCGGTATCAACATGTTTAACCTGGTGTCTCCACTGCCAAGTCCTGCTGTGGAAGGGAGGGGCTCAGGTTGGTGCACATACAGGAAAATTTGTATCGCAGGAGAGGAACACAGGTACTGAGGACTCTTCCTTTTCATAGCAAGTCTGTTCTTTGTTTACTGGAGATACCCTGTCACCACTCACGACTGCTTACTGCAAACACCCTTCTGAGAAAGGACTTAGGCAGAGACCAACAGGAATGTGCAGTGATACCCAGGACCGACGCAGATTCCCCTGCCACTCGGTAGATTCTGTGTGTAATGGGTGGACAGGATAAGGAAACACTGTTGTTCTCCCTGTTGGACAAGATTTGGAAGTCAGGATGGCCATTTCCTCATTGTCTTCCTCAGAACCTTTTCCTTTTCACTGAAAGAGCAGTGCTGTTTGCTGCTGACTGAGGATGCAGAAGCCGGAGATCTCACCTTGAGGAACACCTGGATATTCTGGATGAGGCCCCGGGCCCAGAGCTTTCCATGCTAGTGTTCTGTCTGTACATAGCAGATGGTTTAAAACGATGCTCATTCGCCATCCCAGAGTCAGTAGGTCTGAAGTGTGGCAGGTGTGGTTAGCATCTATACCTGGCATCTCATAAGGTTGCCATCAAGGTCTTAGCCCCTCAGGCTCTCTGGGGAAAAAAAGGTACAGGTTTCAGTGTGTAGGACTGAGGCCCATGTTTTTGCTGGCTACTGCCAACAACTTTGACTGGTGGACTCGGCCAGCCTTTCTTTTCATTTGACTTCTCCGTCTTCAAGTCAACAAGGATGAATCAAATCCTTGACATCTAAACTGAATCTGACTTTTCTCTTGGGGTGCCCACTAGGGAACACATTACCTTGAAGTAATTTGTGGTACAGTACTCCCACCCGGGTACTGCTCCTGTTGTAAGGGTTAGCCAGACAAAGCACTATATAGGGGACAATATTTAGAAAATGGCACCCGGTCCAGCTTGGCCCCGGGCAGCCACCATGTTCCTGCTGCTCCTTGGCTCTGATGATGTGCAGGCCCTGGCACCCATGAGATGCATCCACAAAGCTCGTCTGAACCCCAGACAACATCTGCCATCCTCGAAGTACCAGTAGAAATGAGACTCTTAAAGCTTAATGATTATCTAAAGGATTTATATATTTAGAAATGCTTAATCAACAAGATGCCCACACAGTTAGAGTTGTTACCCAGTATCTAACCTTTTGATAGAAGTTGCTACCCAGGACAGCTTTTGACCCATCTGTGGTTCTCCATGGCTGATAGCCTCCTTCCTCTCCTCTCCTGCCCTTCCTCTTTTCTCCCCTCCCCTTTCTTTCTCTCTCAGCTCTACCTCTTCTTCCACTGCCTACTCACCAAGCTCCACTGTGAATACAATGTAGCAGAATAAGTATTTTGCTACAGCACTATCTAAATTAGTGTTTGATTGGACATATTAGAATTCTGTCTGTCATACTTGAGGCCACTGCTGTTTTAAATGAGACCTGCCCAAACAGACCTAAGTGGCCACATTGTCTTAAACCTGCCAGATTTTCTCTGATAGAGGGATATCTATCAACAAACTTTTGGAAATAGTGCTGTTGGTCAGCATCAGGGAGCAGGAAGAAGCCTGAGCAGATTTGTCGTAAGTAGCAGAGGCGACATGTCTGTCTGTAGATACACAAGTGTCCGGTAGGTTCCAGCCCTCTGCTACAGCTGCTTCTGGAGGTGGAACATTTGGGAGCAGTGGTGAAGATTGTACTGAAAAGAAGGGATAGCCGGGCAGTGGTGGTGCACACCTTTAATCCCAGCATTTGGGAGGCAGAGGCAGGCGGATTTCTGAGTTCGAGGCCAGCCTGGTCTACAGAGTGAGTTCCAGGACAGCCCGGGCTATAAAGAGAAACCCTGTCTTGAAAAACCAAAAAAAAAAAAAAAAAAAGAAGGGATGAATTCTTTTCTTCGTATTTGGACAAGATGTCAGTAAATAGTCCAAACTTTTGATGTTTCAGCTTCCTGAATACTACGATCACAGGATCGCATCCCCACAAGCATACTGTTTGTTTCAACAGCCTATCCTTGACTCCTTTTCAGTTTCCCAAAAGAAGCCATACCACTAGGCAGGAGTCATTTTCCAGCTTGCTGTCTGTTCTGTTCTTGGCTTTGCTACTCACCAGGGGTCATTTAATTAGAGCTTAGTTCTGTGTTTGAGTTCTGTTTAAACTGATCTGATTTGGGAATTTGGCTTGCTGTCTTGGCCTCTTCTGGTTTGGTTTCTGTTGCTGTGATAAGACACCATGACCAAAAGCAGCTAGGGGAGAAAAGGGTTGTTTGTTTTGACTTTACATGTCCCAGTCACAGTGCATCATGAAGGGAGAAAGTCAAGGCCAGAATATGAGCAGGGACCGGGAGGCAGAGTCTGAAGAACAGACCATGGAAGGGTGTGGCTTACTGGCTTGCTCAGCCTGGTTTCTTACGGGACTCAGAACCACCTGTGTGTGGGGGGGGTATCACTCAGTGAACTGGGCCCTTTTACAGCAATCATTAGTCTAGAAAATGCCCCACAGACTTTCCTACAGGCTATTCTGATAGATTTTTTTTTCAATTAAAGTTTCCCCTTCCCAGATGACCCTGGCCCGTGTCATGTTGACACATGACTGACCAACATGCTTCTCTTTTCAGATTACAGACCACTCTTGAGTATGGAACGTAGGTGGAAATTGACGTTTTGTCAATGTGTGCAATAGGAAGAATGTATTTAACTGGCTGAGGAGGGAATGGGGTGGGTGAATAAGTGGATTTACTGGGCCTTAGTCAGGATGTCAGAAGTTGCGGAGCTGCCTCTGTGTTGGAGACTTGTAGATTTAGTGTGGATTTAGCATGTAGTTAAAGACAGTCTGAGGAATGGAGATATAGCTCTATGGTCTGTGTGCCCAGCCCGGGTCCCCATTGTTTTTCACCCATCTAATTAGTAATGACAAGTAAGCAGGACTTAGAATTCCACATTCAAGTGGCCCTAGCCTGTCTTTCAGAAGTGACTAACAGAGAGTGTGAGTAGGCAGCCCAGGCCTTTATGTGCTGTTGTCGGCCACATCTGAGAAGTCGACAGGAGTTAGTAATCAGTGACATCTAACAGATCTAACACACCATGGCTTTACTCGAACAGAAGTCATTTTGTCAGGGTGCTGAGTGTAGGACTGCTTGTCATCTGGCTCATACCTAGCAGGACAGTCTGACCCAACCTCGAGGACAGATCCTGATCATTCTGGTTTGAAAACATCTAGGTGATTTCACAGACAGCCCAGGATATGCTTTGTTTTGTTTTTTTTTTTTCTCCCCCCAATCCCCAACCCTTTAAAGAAACTGGCATCCAAAAACCATTAAGAGTGGTTGACTTGTTAGGTTTTCTCAGCTATGATTTGGGGAAATGGTGTACTCTAATTGATGAAGGTAGACGCCATGTTAAAAATGAAGGTGTCCAGCCTAGTGATGGCACATGGTGATCTTATTTGTCTGTTCTCTGGCTTATGGGTCTGGATCACCAATGCTTGGGACAGAGTAGCAGGGTGGCTGCTGGTCTCCGACTGGGAGTAAGGGCTGTTTCTCACTGCTGTGCTGGACATCCCTAAGCTCTCGCTAGACTTCAAGGAAAGACATTAGAAGGGCCCACGCTGTGCTTTGCAGTGGCGGCCTGTCTTGCTATGTGAAGGGGACTGACAAGCAACTTTCAGGCTGTTTAGTTCCTGGAACTCCCTCCACAGACGCATGCCTCCTTCTGACTTGAGCTCTGTGGGTCACTGCTGTCCTACCCACTGTGCAATTAAAGGCATTGTGTCTAAGATTTATAAGCAATGAGAATGTTTGCAGTGATTGGGGGGTGGAGGAGGGGGCTGCAACCTGCAAAGAGCAAGAACACTGAAATACCCAGAAAGCAAGATCAGTGCTTTTGCAAGCTTGATTGTTAAAAACCTTGAAAACTGGGTGAGGGAGTGTTCACAGGCTCTGTAAGGGCACTGGCTGTCAGGAAATTAAATCTCTCAACACCAAGCAATTTAAAAAGGAAAACTATGACGTCTTAGAGATTTTGATGTGTGGTTTGATAACTCTCAGAAGGCCTAGAAAATTAAACCGAGCCCTTTGCTTTTAAATCCAAGACTCCTCAGTTCTAGTTCCTGGGGGAGGCCCTGACTCCCAAACACCCTCTTCCTGTCCTGTTTCCAGGTGTCCATCTCCTCAACCCTTTTCTTAGTGTTCAGCACGAAGCTAATTGTCTTACCTTGTTTAACTCACAGTATTAAGCACTGGGTATGTCTTATAATATTCTGTGCACTCTTTTTTTTTTTTTTTAAGGGAAGCCTTTGGTTCCTGAATTTCAGTAGAGTCTTGTTAAAACAACAGGCTTCAGAGTTAGACCTATGGCCAAATCCTAGCTTTGTCAGTACTCCTGATCTGGCTCTCCATCCTTGGGACCCTTAGTTTCTTTTGAAATTCCAAAGCATCTACCTCACTGCATACCAGTATTAAGAACATGTATTAAATATCCCGAGATCGGGATAGATAGTTTTTGGCTGTTCAGTTCTTGGTGCCGATGAAACATATTTTTTCATCCAACAGGTTAATGTCAACACGAGTCACAGGCCATATCTTTACATCCAGTCCCTGGATGTGCTCAGCTAACAGACCAGATACAAGCTATGGCACCTGCACGAAGCTTGAGGTCAAACTGCCCCCACAACAAGGCAACAGAGTTGAAAAGGAGGCCACAGGCATCCCAGTGAGGTTCTCTGTGTTCCAGCCAGTGAGGACGTGATGAAAGCCCTGGCTGACTCGGCACTGCCGGGCCTAAAGCTCCTCACTCACTCAACCACATGGAGATGCAAGGAGCAGCTATTCCCACCAAGAGAGAAAACGGCAGTGCCAATTTAGAGATTGTGTATGTCAATATTTTTTTTTCTGTAGCTAGTCTGATGCCATGTGGAACATCATGTAATACAAAAAGTCAGACAAGCCCAAGAGTCAGGCTGACTCTAATAGCCAAGGCCTACATTTGAGTAAGTTACAGGTCCTTTTCAGCCTCAGTTTGCTCATTAGGATATGAACAAAACCTACCACGAAAGGTAATGAAGTTCAAACACGAGTATGTCATGAGCCCTGGCACATAGCTAGGCCTGAGAAGTTGGATGGTAGAATAGGAGGTTCAGGGTCTTGAATCCAGAAGTACCTTGACAGGAGTATGAACATTAGTTTGAACTGTTAGGTTTTGAAGTAAGGTAGAATGCAGTAGCAAATGAGAAATCAAACAAACTGACTCAGACTTGCATATTCTACCTGAGAAGTTCACTAGGACACTCCCCAGGCTTCAGGGTTAGCTGAATCCAGGACTCAAATGTCCTCAGAGTTCACTCCTATCTCTCTGCTCTGGTTTTTCCACTGTTGTCTCCCTTCTCCTGGGTTGGACACTGTCTCAATTCTGTCCTCTAGCTGAGGTTGGTTTGGTTTTAATTCCCTTAGAATTGCATCTCTCATTGCTGAATAGAGCATTCTTAGGACTTTCTGGGTCCTGTTCTCCTCTCTGGATGGTAATGTTATTGTTACCCAATTTATGTGGACCAATGAGAAAGGAAGAGATGACTCCCAAGGGAAGACTCAAGTACTTTTTACAAAAAGACAATAGATCCTGGGGAGACAGAAGCAAGTTGATGGTTGTAAACCGCATGGTCAGACCCCCTCAATACGCTCAGAAAGATACTCCGCAACACTTCCTGCTGACCACCATTTCTCCCATCCAGAATCTTCCAGTACTACAGTCAGGAATTGGTTGGACAAAATAAAATCAGTTTAACAATTTATAACCTGCAAAAAGATTATATCTAGAAGGCTAATGCCCAGACAGGTACCGAATAAATTTCGTGACCATTTTAGCCAGTGGTAATCTTAGAGGGCAGGAGTAGCAGCAAGTGTGGAGAAGCGGCTGTGACTGGTTCAAGATGTGGAGCAGCAGCGTGTGGATTGTGGACTAGGAGAAGCTAGGACCTGGCGGGAGGAAAGCGTCCGCATACAGATGTCAGCTCATGCTCCCCAGTGGCTCTGCCTCTCTCAGCCTCAGGAAATCAATTCAAGAATGGGAGGAGTGGTGAGGGAGATATCCAGGAATATAACAATGGTGATGGTTACAGTAAAAAGCAATGAAGACATCAAGTGGGGCACTGGACGGGAACATGAGAAGTGTTACTCTTACAGTGTAAGCCCTATTTTGCTTTATAGTCAGTCGTTAACACACGCTAACTTAGAACCTAAGGGACACACCTCTCATAAATTTTTTTCTCAGCAAGTGTCTTAGTCAGGATTGCTGTTGCTATGATGAAATACCATGTCCAAAAGCAGCTTGAAAAGGAAAAGATTTATTATGTTCCCACATCACAGTCTATCAACAAAGGCAGTAAGTACATAGGAACTCAAGCATGGCAGGAACTTGGAGGCAGGAGCTGATGCAGAGGCCAAGGAGGCTTGCTCAGCCTACTTAGAGCATCCTGGATCACCAGCCCAGGGATAACACCACCCACAACGGGCTGGGCCCTCCCCCATCAATCACTAGTTAAAATGTTCTACTGCCTGCAGCTCTATTTATGGAGACATTTTCTCTCTTGAGGTTCCCTCTTAGATGACTCTTCTGTCAAGTTGATAGAAAAACTAGCCAGCAGTTAAGAACAAAATGTTGTTTCTGTCCCCATCTTCAAAGAATCAAAACAAAAGAGTGCCGAGCACCTCGTGAAGTAGCTGCTGCCTGGGAAGGAGACTCCATGGAGTCCGATGTGCTGATGGTGGCCTGGGGCGTGGCCCTGCTGGTCTGCTCTCTCTTACTGGCTGCAGCATTCTAGACTGGAACACTCGGCTTGTGTTAGGGTTTCTAGACACAGTGTATCACTTTCTGTGGTGGCGGTGGGGCCCTATGAAAACTTGCTGGACTTTCCCTGGAATGGGGTTTTAGACAGAGGCCTGGAACGCTTTGCAGCCTCTGCCCCATAAAGGAGTCACACTCATTTCTGTGAGTGATGTAAGTAAGAGATAAGAGTCATATAAGTGAATGCTCTGTGTAGCATGGCACTCCAAACTAAGAAAACTGTTGATGTCTGTGCTGGCTAGTTTGATGTTAACTTATTATACTAGAGACATCTGAGAGGAGGGAGCCTCAATGAAGAAAATGTCTCCATAAGATTGGGCTATATTTTATTAACTAGTGACGTTGTAGGTGGTGCTATTCCTGGGCTGATGATCCTGGGTTCCGTAAGAAAGCAGGCTGTGCAAGCCATGGGGAGGAAACAGGTAAGTAGCACCCCTCCCTGGCATCTGCATCAGCTCCTGCCTCCAGGTTCAAACCTTATTTGAGTTCCACTCCTGATTTCCTCCAATGATGAACACTGTGGAGCTGCAAGCCAAATAAACCCTTTCCTCCACAATTTGGTTTTGGTCATAGTGTGTCATCACAGCAATAGAAACCACAATAAAAATAATGTCACACCATGGTTTATTCTGAAGGTAGAAATTTAGGGGTTCCTGGTGTAGCAGTATTTTTTAGGAAGACATATAATCTTACATTCTTTTTTTTTTTTTTTTTTTTGAGGCAGGGTCTTACACAGCCCAGGCTGGCCTTGAACTTAGGATCTTCATGTTTCAGACTCCCTAGTTCTAGGATTATAGGTATGCATTTAACTCTCACATTCTTGACCGAAATCTTCTTGAGAAGCTGAGTAATGTGAGGGGCTTGAGGTAGAAAATCCAGCTTTTACTCCCGCTCTCCCTATAACATGGAGAATCCATACGTCTGAGTTTCAAATCAGCAGCTACCCACCCCATCAGGCCCCAAGCCTTTGTCTGGGCTTCCAGAAATTAAAAACTTCAGATGTGTGGGTAGGATGGGACTTTCTTTTTTCACTTATGTGATTATTACGAGGGCCCCAGTTTTTCTGAGAGTTGAATAGACTATTCTCATCCTAATAGTTCAGTGGGCCTCTGGAGCACACTTTGAGTCCTTGGGAGAAATACTTGGAGAAGGGGACCCTGGAGAAACGGGAGGCATCCTGAATATCTAGGTCAAGTCTGAGCCTTCAAATGCTCGAATCTTAGAAAACTCTGACTTGCCGGGCGGTGGTGGCGCACGCCTTTAGTCCCAGCACTTGGGAGGCAGAGGCAGAGGCAGAGGCAGGCAGATTTCTGAGTTCAAGGCCAGCCTGGTCTACAGAGTGAGTTCCAGGACAGCCAAGGCTATACAGAGAAACCCTATCTCGAAAAAAAAAAAAAAGAAAGAAAGAAAGAAAGAAAGAAAGAAAGAAAGAAAGAAAGAGAAAGGGAAACTCTGGAGGAAAGCTTCAGTAACAATTACCAGCTCACCTTCCAAGATGTCTCCTGCAGTTCACTAAGACTCTTTCTATCTGACTAGCTTAGGTCTCAGCACGGGTGCCTTTTATCCTGTGTGGGGAGTGTGCCAAGTTTTCTCTGTCTTCTATTAGCTTGCTGACAAGGCCAGAAAGCCATGCTGGGGGCTTGTCTCATGTGCATCTCTCTAGAGGACAAAAAGAGAAAAAAACGTATGCTTGTTTGCTGTACTTCCTGTGTATCCCCCACTCTCCTCCCTCCCATGCTCTGGGCTGGTTCTTCCAGGTCCTGTTGATAGGTGGCAATCCATCACAGACATAGACAGTTCACTTAGAAAGAAAGACAATCCCTGTGTTCTCAGAATGGCTGTCACACACTGCCCAAACACGTGGTGAAAATGTTGGAAGCGTGCCTTGCTGCTGGCCCTGACAAAGCATTTGGTTGTGATTGTGTCATGGCATCTCCTTCAGATGTCTGAGTCCTTTGGAAACTGGACTCTGAACTCAATCCCACAGGTGTTGACTACGGCCTACTCTATCAGAGTTTCCATCCAGGCCTCCAGTTTCCTTTAGAGCAAAATAAAAACAACTTGTGAGTGGGTAGGAGTGGAGTGGAAGGTAGTCTAAAGATAACTGTTCTGACACAAATAAAATTACAACACTGATGGTATGGATAGTGGTTTGAATATGGTTGACCCAGAGTGGCACTATTAGGAGGTGTGGCCTTGGGGTGGGTGTGGCCTTGTTGGAGGAAGTGTATCGCTGTGGGGGTGTGGTTTGAGACCCTCCTCCTAGTTGCCTGGAAGTCAGTCTTCTCCTGGTTCCCTTCAGAACAAGATGTAGAACTCTCAGCTCCTTCTCCAGCGCCATGCCTACCTGGACGCTCCCATGCTTCCTGCCTTGGTGATAATGGACTCAACCTCTGGACCTGTGAGCCAGCTCCAATTAAATGTTGTCCTTTGTAAGAGTTGCCTTGGTCGTGGTGTCTCTTCACAGCAATGGAAACCCTAACTAAGACCACATGTAAATCTACTGTGCCAAGCAGGCCTTCATGTTGTGGATATGTCTTGGTTTATTAACAAAACACTCCACGCTTGAAACTACAGAAGCTTATTACTTTCCAGTTTAAGTCAAACATTCAAATGAGAGATCTGTTTTGCTCCTGTCTCTTAGCATCAAATAATGCTAAGCATGTTACACAATATATGTAATATATATTATATATATTCTAACTCTTGTCTTTCACTGGGTCACACAGAAGCAGCTTGTAATCTCCCACATCCAAGATGCTCATTTTCTCAATTTCAATGAGATTCCCACCCACAGGTCAGTCAGTTGTGTTGGGATTGGAAAACACTCTCGAAGGGGCATGGCAACCAGAAGAATCCTGCAAACATTCTGCATATCTCATAAGAGTTTAGGAGATCCTTAAAGTCACCCTGAAGGTACTCTATCCTGATTTTACAGATGAAGAATTAGAAGCCATTCAACTTAAAACCTATGTAAGCTCTAATACATAGGCCAATGTGGTGGCACACACCTTTGATCCCAGCACTCGGGAAGCAGAGGCAGGTGGAGCTCAATGACTTTGAGTTTGAGGTCAGCCTAAAATAGTGAATTCCAGGCCAGCAAGAGCTATGTAGTAAGACATCTCTACTACAGCCTAAGAAACATCATCTTACAGCAAACTCCCTGATCCTCTGGTTCTTCCAATCTTTTCACTCCAAATTCCACAATGATCCCCGAGTCTTACGTTGTGTTGTAGGTGTGTCTACCTCGTAAGGTGAGGCTCTACAACTCTGTATTTTGATTAATTGTGATTTTCTGTAATTGTCTTTGCTTGTTGTAAAGCGAAGTTTCCTTGATGCAGGGTAAGGACCCCAGTTATCTGTGGTATAAGGACAAATATTTAGAATGTAGTTAGGGATTGTGTTGGTTTAATAAAATGATGGTTGTAGGTTATCCTCCAAGATCCATGACTTCATCAATAGTGGCCTAGGTTTCCAGTTCCAGGCATGGCTTCCTTCTTGTTGAGCAGGGCTTAAGTCCAATCAGAGAACTGTTTGTTCTATGCACACTCCCACTGCACTCTTAGAGTTATTGTGCCATGCTTCTTGTTGTGGGTCACAGGCATCATGGCTGGGTAGGACTGCTGTTTACTTCCCTCCTTCAGAAGCATGTGTGGTACCTTCTGGTACCATGAAAGCTAGTCCCCAGGGAGGAGGCCTTTAGGTTACTTGAATGTCAGAAACTACACCTTTAAAGTTTCCCCAGAATGACTGCCTAAATATGAACTGAACAATAGATATGCTAACATGGATGGGGGAAAGCTTTCATGAGGTCTCAGCCCTACACACACAGACACAGACACACACACACATACACACACATACACACACACACAAAACCTATA
The DNA here is from genome assembly GCF_004785775.1 of Grammomys surdaster. NCBI lineage: Eukaryota > Metazoa > Chordata > Mammalia > Rodentia > Muridae > Grammomys > Grammomys surdaster. The sequence goes on along the minus strand of NW_021604599.1, from coordinate 3,511,108 downwards.
AGCAACAAGCAACTAAGGAATACTGTGAGCCAAAATAGTCTGCCCCTGGGAAGAGCAAACCATTGTTTATCCAATACCAAACGGTCAGCTCTGAAAATATACACATGAAGGTAATACACAATCTGAGAATGTTGTATTTATGTACATATGTATTTAAGAATATATATGTGTGTATGAAATTACAAAAAAAAAAGCCCTGAAATTGAAAGGGAACAAGGAGAAGGGCTTGCAGGGAGGAAAGAGAAGGGGAGAAATGATATATTATAATCTCAAACAAAACAACTCAAAACAAACAAATCATATGTGCATGGAGGCCAGGTAAGGATACACTACAACCAAATGTCAAGCTTCAGGGTATTCATTACAGTCCCTACAATCCAATAGTTAGGACTAATAATTCCTATGGTTTATTCTATAAAGAAAAGTAAAAAATACCCACAAATATAACTATATACACATATGCATGTATAGAACACACATAAACACACACACACACTGAAAAACACAAAACCTAGAATCTTCTTCTTTCATAGTCCTTGCTTCTGATAGTCCTTGTCCCCTCTGCCTGGTCCTCCCACCTCCTTATCCAAGTCATGGTTTACCTGATTCCTGTACTGGCTGGTTTTGTGTGTCAACTTGACACAAGTTAGAGTCATCAGAGAGGAAGGAGCCTCAGCTGAGGAAATGTCTCCATGAGATGCAGCTGTAAGGCATTTTTCTTTTAGTGATCAATGTGAGAGGTTCAGCTCATGGTGGGTGGTGGTGCCATCCCTGGGGCTGGTGTCCTGAGTTCCATAGGAAAGCAGGCTGAGCAGGCCGTGTGAATCCAGCCAGTAAACAGCACCCCTCCATGGCTTCTGGATCAGATCCTGCCCCAGGTTTCAGCCCTGCTTGAGTTCCTGTCCTGACCTACCCCAGTGTTAGACTGTGATCTGGAAGTGTCAGCTGAATAAACTCTTTTCTCCTCAACTTGCTTATTTGTCATGGTGTTTCATTGCAGCAATAGAAACCCTAGCTAAGACAACCCCTATTCCTTATTTAACATTTTTTCTCAGCTCTGAAATTGCTCAAGAAACCTCTCTTGGTCCCACAAACCAGGGCAGGCATTGTGCTCTCTTGCGTTTTCGTAATCCATCTGTTTTTCCTCTTCACATTTTTAAGTATGAAAATTTGTATTATAATAGCTGGGTTACAACAACTACAAGGGCCAAGACTACATGTTCTTCTCATGTTTACCGTGGTCTTTTGCACATGGTGAGCCCTTGGTGCATGTTTACCGTGGCCTTTTGTACGTGATAAGTTCTTGACCCTATGTGTCCTTGGAAAAATCAAAAGGATTGACTCATTAAGGAACAACGAAAAAAAGAGCTTTTCTCTTCGAGAGACAAGTGGTTTTTAAAATCTTTTTTTTTTTTAAAGATTTATTTATTTATTATATATGAATACACTGTAGCTGTCTTCAGACACACCAGAAGAGGGCATCAGATCTCATTACAGATGGTTGTGAGCCACCATGTGGTTGCTGGGATTTGAACTCAGGACCTCTGGAAGTACAGTCAGTGCTCTTAACCACTGAGCCATCTCTCCAGCCCGGTTTTTAAAATCTTACAAACTCTAACAGATGAAGACAAAAGCTTCAGAGACTGAAGTGATTTTAGAAATCAGGTTTCCTCTGTATAGCTGTGTCCAAACACTGGAAAGGACAGGTTCAAGGAGGAAGTGCTGGTTCATAATTCTGGAGCTCAGGCCATGATCGCTTGCACAGAACACAACAGTGGCAGAAGTGTGATGGCGGAGGCCCTTCATCTCACTGTGAACAGGAAGTGATGAGGTGATGGCTTCCTGCCTCGGAGATCTCCAGTATAACATTCAAAGGTACCTACCCCCTTCCCTCCCAGTGACCCACTTTTTCCACTTAGGCCTCACCTAACCTCCTAGAAGAGTCTCAGCTAGGGATCCAGTATCCAACGCATAAGCCTATGGAAAGTATTTCACAATATTCTACCCCTGGCCCCCAAAGGCCTGTAAACATTTCTTCTGTTTTGTGTGACAGGGTCTTATGTAGCCTAGACTGGCCTCTAAACTTGCCATGTAGTTGAGGATGGCCTTGAACTCGTGGTTTCCTACCTCTGTCTCCTAAGTGTTGGAATGACAGCTATGTACCATCATCCCCAGCCTCATGGCCATCCCTTTATGCAAAATACAGTTAGTCTATCTTTAAGGGTTCAGTCTTAATAGTTGCAACATGATCTAAAGGCTCAAATCTAACTTCCGGGATAAGATGGCAGATTAGAAACTTCCTCTGTGTGATTTGAGGAATGAAATGAGCCTGGGTGACAAATACACACTATATTTTGATGAGAGAAAGAAAACAAAAGACCAGCTGGCCTCAATTCCAAACCAAGTCTCCTGCTGGGGAAACGAAGCTGAAGGCTTCATACCAGCTGAGCCTTGGTGACATCAGGCTGCCAGGCTGGCTCCAGAAGAAACTCACAGTTCTTGCAGGTCTTAAACCAATGGGAGGATTTAGGGTGTCAGTGATGCCCTGGTGGCAGGCCTGTTTTTGATATCTCAGAGTCCTTTAACCAAGTACCATCTTGAGACTTAGATACTCTGGGGTCTGAAAAGCAAAGGTCGGTAACGAGTTAAGGAGCCTGGTGGCATGCTGCCATAGTGTCTGTGTGGTAAGCAGCTGAGAGGCAGTGTGGAGATGGAGAGAGTCAGAGGCAGGCCCACTGAGAAATGTAAGCAGCAGAGGATTCAGGCTATAGAGGGCAAATGGGTTTGTGGACCCACCTCTGTCAGAATTAAAAACCTCTGGATTGCTACAGAGACTAGAAGTTCTGAGTCTGTGCCCTCTGGAGGTACCCCCTTCTCAAATATGGCTTATTGCTGGATGGACTTGAGAGCTTGGAACTCAAGTCCAATGGATCGCTCCACTTGTACAGCTACATACCTCCTGCAAGCAGCCTTGGCATGGTCTAAGAATATGAGAGGCGCAGGCCAAGTGCCCGTGGTCCTTCCCTTCCATTGCAGTACTCTGTGTTCTGTTTGTTTTCCTGTTCTGATCTACTTAGGAGATAGCCTTTGGCTTGGATGCTTGCCACTCCTGGGTGCATAGATGGGGGTGGGGAGGGCTCCTCAATGAATGGACAACCTCCTGGCCTACAGGCTGTAAAGCTCCTTAAGGTCAGCAGTAGCTCTTGGTTTGCAAGGAAGAGAAAGTTCTACAGTGAATGTAGCCCTGACCACATAACCTAGACCCAGTTCTCAGCTATTAATATATAGGTCTAGTCTGAACAGTGGGAATAGAGAAGAGCTACAGTAGACTCCAGCCATGCCTGAGTATATAACAAGTGTGGTAGACTCGAATGTTAGCGGACCTCAAAGATGCTTTTCTGTCTTAAAAAGAACATTAAAATATTTATTTCTTTATGTGTATGCCTTCATGAGTTTATGTGTGCCACGTGCAGGCAGGAGCCAACCTAGGCCAGAAGGGGGCATCATATCCCCTGGACCTGGAATTATAGGTGGTTATGAACTATTATGTGGATGCTGGGAATCAAACCTGGGTCCTCTGTAGGAGTAGCACTTGGTTTTAACCACTGAGCCATTCTTCTAGCCCCTAAAGTTTAACGAATATAAGGTTTAGTATTATTACTTTTTTTTAAAAGATTTATTTATTTTTATTTATGAGTACACTGTAGCTGTCTTCAGACACACCAGAAGAGGGCATCGAATCTCATTATGGATGGTTGTGAGCCACTATGTGGTTGCTGGGATTTGAACTCAGGACCTCTGGAAGAGCAGTCAGTGCTCTTAACCGCTGAGCCATCTCTCCAGCCCAATATTATTACTTTTTATTCTTTTTATTATTATTTATTTATTTACATATTCTCCTCTATTTTGTAATTTGATTTTAAAATGTGTTGCTGGTTCCTTCCTTGAGGCCCTGCTCTGTTCCTCGTACTTAACACCACAGCGGCTCTCTCTGACCCACATCACCTTCACTCCATTGCTTTTCTGTTACTTTCACCTTTGTTAATTTCCCACGTCATAATTTACATTACCTAAGGGTTTTTTTTCCTTCCACTGGTGGTATAATTGGCTGCGTTTTAATTCTGTTTCTAAATCTAGGTGATCTAGTGGTGGTGTTACAGTTCTTTGTGTCTACTCTGTGAGCAATACTGAGAGTTCTCACCAGAGAAGAATGTTCCCTAAGAAGGCTCCCATATAAAATAAAGAAGAGCTAGCTGTCAGAATAGATGTGAAAATAGCAACACAGAAGCCCAAGAAATATGCAACAGGAAGCCTGACTCCTCCCAAAGTTCTTTTTTTATAACCAAATCCAAGATATTAAAATGGTTGAAATGCCAAATAACTTGGAAGTCTGGTTTTAAAAATAGTCAGTGACCTCAAAGAGAATTCAAATAATAAGATAAATAAAATAAAAGAGTCAGTTCAAGATTTTGGTGAGTAATTCAGACACTTGGGGGAGAAATTTAATAGCTCCAATGAGAAATTCAACCAAAAGTGAATTGAAAAAAAATAAGGAAAAAAAAGACAGATAGAAAGAAAACAAATGTAACTTGTGTAAATAAAAAGGCCAACAAATAAAATAAAAACTCAATGGGTGGCACTGACAATAGGTAGACCAGGTTAAAGAAAGAATATTACAGATTGAGAACAAAGTTGAGAAATTACTATATTCAGATAGCAACCATAGCTACAGCATCTAAGACCTGTGAGACAAGCCCTAGAAGCCAACCCTACGAGTGTGTGGTGTGGAGAGGGGACCAAACAAACGGAATAGAAAGTTTTGATTAAATTAAGGCAGAAAATTTCCCAAATTATAGGTAAGAGTGTACATTCAAGTACTGGAGGCATTTGTAACCTAGCCTATTTGTTAATAGGCGTGACCAGAAAGAACCTCTCCAAGTCTTACTGTAGGTAAAGAACAAGTACGGAAATTGGGATGCAAAAAAATTCCAACTTACATGTAAAAGCAAGCCTATCAGAGCAACAGTAGACTTCACCAGAGACGAGAGGAACCAGGCCTGACCTGAAGTAGTCCAAGCCCTAGAGCAAACAACTTCCAACAAGGACTTCCAGCAAAGCCCTTTAAAGGAAGCAATGTGGACAGCAAAGGACTTAATCCCAGCACTCAGGAGGGAGAGGCCACTGATCTCTATGAGTTTGGGGCCAGTCTATATGGTGAGTTCCAGGTCAACCAGGGGGTTATAGAATAAAAACCCTTCCTTCAACAACAACAATAAGATAAAATGGAAGGAAACAGAACTCCCATGATAAGCATAAGCTAAAGCAATCCATGACCACTGAACCGATGCTGCAGAAGATCCTTCAGATAACACTACATACAGAAGAGGAATTAGTATGTCTGTAAGCGTTAGAGCTTGAGAAAGAACACATTTTAGCAGAAAAATGGGTTTAAAAATGAGAAACTGATCCCGGGCAGTGGTGTTGCACGCCTTTGATCCTAGCACTTGGGAGGCAGAGGCAGGCGGATTTCTGAGTTCAAGGCCAGCCTGATCTACAGAGTGAGTTCCAGGACAGACAGCCAGGGCTACACAGAGAAACCATGTCTCAAAAAACCAAAAAAAAAAAAAAAAAAAAAA
>NW_021604599.1:3485813-3505372 GCF_004785775.1 Grammomys surdaster | reverse complement strand
AAAAAAAAAAAAAAAAAAAAAGAGAGAGAGAAAGAAACTGAAACATTACTAACCCAGTAAACCAGCAAATTTCTAGGATGGAGAAGGAAAAAGTTAGAATTATCTTCCAATAATTATCCTAAATGTGAATGGTTTTAATTTTCTATTTAAAAATGCAAATAGCCAAGTAGATTAAGGAACATGGTTGTGGTGGTTTGAAAGAAACTAGCCACTAAAGGCCCATCAGGGTGGGCCTATTAAGAGGTGTGGCCTTGTTAGAGTAGGTGTGGCCTTGTTGGAGTAGGTGTGGCCTTGTTGGAGTAGGTGTGGCCTTGTTGGAGTAGGTGTGGCCTTGTTGGAAAAAGTGGGTTACAGGGGAGGGCTTTGAGGTTTCACATGGGCAAGTCAGGCCTGGTGTCTCATAGACTCTTCCTGAAGTCCAAAGATCCAGATGTAGAACTCTCAGCTCCTCCTCCAGCACCATGCCTGCCTGTATGCTGCATACTTCCTATTATGATGACAATGGACCAAACCTCTAAACTGTAAGCCAGACCCAATTAAATGTTTTCCTTTGTAAGAATTGTCATGGTCATGGTGTCTCTTCACAATAGAAATCCTAACTAACACACAGGGTTTAGCTGTTTTCTGTCTGTAAGAAACTCACCTCCCTAAAAGACACACACACCTCCCTAAAAGATGGGAAGTCAAGAGGTTCAAATAATATTTCAAGCAAAAAGAATTTGAAGAAAGCACTGCTGTTCCACAGCCAAGAAGTCTTTAATATCAAGAAGTCTTTAAGCCGGGTGGTGGTGGCACACACCTTTAATCCCAGCACTTGGGAGGCAGAGACAGGCGTATTTCTGAGTTTGAGACCACCCTGGTCTACAGAGTGAGTTCCAGTACAGCCAGGGCTATACAAAGAATCCCTGTCTCAAAAAAACCAAAAGACCAAAAAAAAAAAAAAAACAAAACAAAAAAACAAAAAGAAGTCTTTAATATCAAAAGGGAGAACTAAACATGCTTCCCACTTTCAGAATGGACCCTGTCTTAGGGTTTTACTTCTGTGAACAGACACCATGACCAAGGCAACTCCTATAAGGACAACATTTAATTGGGGCTAGCTTACATGTTCAGAGGTTCAATCCATTATCAAATTAGGATCATGGCAACATCCAGGCAGGCATAAGTACAGAAGGAGCTGAGAGTTCTACATCTTTATCTGAAAGCTGTTAGAAGAATACTGACAGGCAACTAGGACTAGGGTATTAAAGCCCATGCCCACATTGACACACCTACTGCAAAAGGGCCACACCTCCTAATAGTTTCAGTCCCTGGCATATGCACACCATCACAGACCCACAGAGAACCTTAAAGGAGTGCATGTCTTCCTTTTCTCTGTTCAGGAAGACTATCAAATACTGACCTCAGCACAATTATATTGCGTGATTCTGTAGCCCGAGATGGATTATTCTTTCGATCTGGCTCCCTATCACAGCCACATTCGGCAGGCAGGGTCACCTAACATGGGGTTCATCTTAGACAGACAGTGAGATATGTTTCCACGAATTTTTTTATCTTTAAAGATTTTAGCTTTTCAAGCCGGGCGGTGGTGGCACACGCCTTTAATCCCAGCACTTGGGAGGCAGAGACAGGCGGATTTCTGAGTTCGAGGCCAGCCTGGTCTACAGAGTGAGTTCAAGGACAGCCAGGACTACACAGAGAAACCCTGTCTGGGAAAAAAAAAAAGATTTTAGCTTTTCATGTAGTGTAACATTCCATGAGAGAAAGCTACAGTGTGTGATGGGTATCCAGCCTTGGCTGACTAGTATCAGGTCGCCAGTGTCTGCTGGCAAAGCAAGTCACATGGCCAAGCTTGGGTCCGGTATAGAAGAATACAGCCCTAGGGTTCACTGGGAGTTTCATTTGGAGCCTCCACTAATGTAACAATTTATGTGTCTGGAAGTTTGTGTCTCAGACATGTTAGGTATTAAGTGCAGTGGCAGAAAGAAGGAATTAATAAGATTAAGGAAAGTGCTAGCAGCATCAGAAAGGATCCATAGAAATGCTTTTTGAAGGAAGAGTCTGAGTTAGTTATCCATGTGGACCCCATAACACTCAAGGGTTTTACATACAAAGGTGCTCAGGAAATATTTGCCAAATTGAACTCATTACCTATCAGCAACACATTGAAGTATTAACAGTAAAGCCTAGAATGATGACATCCTTAAAGAGAATAGAGTCCCCCAACTGGAAGCATGAGTGCTAATAGGAGGGAAAAAAATCAAACAAAGATGCAACAGAAAACATTACCACATGTTTGTTCCACAAACTATGTATCCACCCTTCCAGCCAGCATCTGTTGACTGCTAGATATTATGTAATGCACCGTATGCAGTTGTGTTTTCTCAGAACATAGACCACCAGAGCCATGTGGAAGACTTAGCGGAGCTATGGGGAACACTTACAGAGATGGTTAGAGATGGCTTACAAAGAGGTCCGGTGGGCAGGCTGGAGACAATAAGGTGTTTTTACTTCTGTCATCTTCCTGTTCTCCAGAGGGATACAGATGTCAGTGGAGATCACAGACAGGACCGGTATCCTAGCTGTATCTTGCTTTATTACATCATCACAGTGCAGGGTATCCACCAGTTCCTAGTACCTAGCATTCTGATGAGGGACTTTTACTAGCCATCCTCACTCAGAGAGTTAGCCTCAACCAATGACTGCAGGCACTGGTATAGAATATTAAAACTGCCAGTTTCATGTTATAAAGCTAGAGGCAGAGAGTGCCAGTTTCCCCGCTAATTAGCATTGTTCTGCTGACAGGTGCAACAGACTACAGTTTTGCTGAGTGTCTGCTACTCAGAATTGTCCTGCAAATGAGGACTGAGCCCCTTCCTATGTCTCTGTTTGCACCTGATTGCCAGCTCCAACTTGGTTTCCTTCTAACCTGTGTCTTTGCTTCTGAATGACATTTAAGATGTAAATACAATCATTAAGCCTTGTGAGGCTATGCCAGATGTGGTGGCACATGCTTTTAATCCCAGTGCTCTGGAAGCTTAGGCAGGCAGATCTCTGTGAGTTCAAATCCAGCCTGGTTTACAATGATACTCTGAGCTTTCTGAGGATAGAGATGGTTCTTGGGCACCTATTAGGTAGGTACATAGTAAATATTTGCCAACTGCATATTGAAGAGGACTCCCAGCTCGTGAGCAGGTTCTAGCCCCAAACTTCTTGTGTGAGGAAGTCTCTGGAGATGATGGTTTTGGCCATCACAGTGATAGACAGTTTTGCTGTTGTTGCTGTTTTTGTTTGTTTTTCCTGCACAGGATTTTTCGTTGTAGCCCTGACTATCCTGGAACTCACTCTGTATACCAGGTTGGCCTTGAACTCAGAGATCTGCCTGGCTCTGCCTCCCAAGTGCTGGGATTAAAGGCAGATGCTACTACCGTCTGGGATGGTAGACAGTTTTTAACTTGTTAGTCTAACTGTACAAATTAAGTTCACTCATTGTGGGGCCTGGCCCCAGTTTCAGCCTCCCAGGATCACCCTACAGCAAACGGGGTTAATGAATGAGGAAGAATAAAAGGAATACAGCTAAGCTGCAAGAGCCGTGGAAGTGGGTAGTGTGCTGTCAGCATCTTTTTGTCCCTTTCCACGTTGTGTTCTCTGTTAATACCTGAGAGCCTTTCCACACACCCCACTTCAGCAGCAGCAGCCTTGTCTGAGAAAGAACACACGCTACCCCTGAGAGTGTTCTGACCTTTGGCAGTACACTAAGACATGGTCGGCAACAGACTCTCTTCCCTCAAGGGTGCAGGGATGTGTTATTTCTTAAGACATGTGGACTTGTTATGTGCCCATGTATTTCCCTATCCATACTTCCTAACCTTTGTTCTCCTTGATGATTTAGCAAACAACACGTTCTGTCTCCTTCTAAACATGGTGTAACGACTGTATAGTATCCTTACATGCAATTGTATCTGATATAAACTCAGTACTGGAAACATGCTGGATCCCTAGAGCATCCCACACTCCCTTTGGGTCCCCATCTCCCCTGTTGAAAATTCACACTGTGTTGGGGACTGAGTTCTGCTATCTCTGGCAGGTGCCGCCCAAAAAGAGACACTGGTTGATGAGGAACTCAGGTCACTCAGGTGATGACTTGGTAGGGATTTTCAAGGTTGGGTGATAACGGAACAGAATCATCTTCACATCATTAGTTGGCTCTTTTATGCTGTCTGCTTAAACAAACAAGGGCTGTGGTTAGTCCTGGAACTTAACAAGAACAGTTACAGTGGGTAACACTGCCATGCCCGTGGTTTCCAAAAGCATGGAACCAGATTGGTGAGGTACTTTAGAAAGAAACAGACCCAAGGTATTTAAACTTCCACTTCTGAGTTTTTCAATATGGGCACTGGTAAAGAGGACCCTGGAACCATTTTGGGAGCATTTCACACAGCTGTTCCAGTTCCAAAGCCACAGGAGAGTAAATTCAAGTATGAGTATCTACAGCTTCTACATTTCCTCCTCAGACTCTTTAAGTTGGAGCAACCCTTTGAGACATGATACAAAAAGTGAAATTATCTCTGTTACAACACTAACTTGGGCTATACATCTTATGAACAAGTTTCACTTGCTGTTGAGTGAGTGTGGCAATGTCTGTCTGAGCCTGGGTTTTATTAGGACATTCCGGAGTCTTTCAGAAACTTTTGATGGCTCTCTAGGACACCCCACAAAAAGCAGTAACAAGACAGGGTGTCTGTGTTCAAGCAACATGTATGCTAATTGAAGGATTGGCTTTTAAAATGCTAATGTACAGGGGATTTTGGCTCCTAAATGTCAAAAGCACACTATTAGTGATTATATCCGAGTAGCCCAAAATGTTGAAATGTAGAAACATAAAAATAATGTTTTTGCTGCAGCATTTATTTATGGCAAGCATTTAGACTAGCTAAGCCAGTTTGCTTTCAGTATGGGAAGCCAGAGACTATGGAGATGACTCTATGACTCCCTAGCAGGCTACTACGCATCCTTCACCAGGGATGTGTCCCACGTGTCATAACGGGACTCATTAGGATAATCAATGTATATCCGAATTTGATAAGGATAATTCCTTGCCTCTCTGCTGATGACATTGAGAAACAACCACAGAGACCCTCTCTGGAGACCCGTCAGAGGACATACCTAGTAAACAACAGTCTTTGATCTCTCTCAGCAGCAATCTCAGGGAGCACAGGATTAGACTTGGCCAGCAGCTCTTAGAACTGCAATGGGCATACAAACTGTGCCTTCAGGAATCTATGGTCCCGGTCTCCAGGCATAGTGAGATTGATTTTGGGGAAAAGTACTCTCAATTTAAAGGGAGTTACTGTTGATCCCGGTGGTTGATGATGATTATTCTAGGCAAATCGAGGCTATGATGTCTTCTAGAGAAATGTACTGAGAAAGGATAATCTCTTGCTCAATTGAAGTTACTGTTAGGGTCTGAGAATTGCTACACAAACCATATGAACACCAATCTCAGTTAAGCAAGAATAGTTTATTGAACACACACCATAATACTGGACATCCAGGACCACAAGAAGGAAAAACCTAATTGTGGCCCCAATCTGTCCTCAGGACAGGCTTCTTATATGAAAAACCAGGTGCAAAAGTTCAAAGGCAAGCAGTGAAGTGGTACAGGATTTTTGGCTAACTAGACAAAGTATCATCAGCCAACCTTTAAGCTGATTGGTCCTGAGTGAGGTAAGAGGGATGATGGACAGATGGTGAACAGAGGAGCCTCAGAACGTTGAGATAATATGGAGCATGAGTGATTCAATCACAATGTTTTGGCTTATTAGTAACATTCTTCAGTGTCAGCTATGGGTAATTACTTCTGGGACATGGAGTCTGAGAACTTGAGCTTTATTTCACCTTAAGAAAAAATGGAGACTGAATACAAAGTGACTACAGTTATGCAGCAGGCCTCAACCTTCTCCCCTCCCCCCTTGAGTTGTTCCAGTGAGCCAAATCACTGACTCTTAATTTTTTTCTGAGGCCAGAGGAACCAGTTAAACATAAAATAAGTGCTCCTGCTCCCATACTGGCAGACCCTGCTATACCCATGCCTATTAGGAGGGGCACTAGTATTGGAACTGCCCTGGCCATCCAGGATCAGTGTAGAAGTTCCAGATGTCCCCAACCTCCCTCTCTAGAATAGTAGTATACCTGCCCAAGGCTGTAGATGTCCAAGTAAGCAAATGTCAGAAGTTTCAGCGAGGATAAAAGAAGTGATACAGGGAGTTAGTCCTGACAAGCAAACCTACTGTCTTTTGTAGACATTAAACTCTTGCAGTTGGCATCTGTAGGTGAATTGTTATATTACAGTGTTAAAAGGTACCAAGACTGATATCTTATGTGAGCCTGCATATAAGCAGAGGCCTTGTCCTTCAATCCCCTCAGAGTCAAGGTGGGCTCATACATATATTATATACCACATAAATTACATATACATACACATATACATATACCTATATAAACATACACACACACACACACACACACACACACACACACACACACACACACACATATATATATATATACCCCAAGGGTATAGTTGGTCTTAGGGAGAGGGTTTAACACTTTGTTGTGACCGTTGATGTCTAAGACCCTGTTATTGGTGGCCAGACATCTCTGGATGGTGAACATCATTCCAGAGTCTTGATGCATAAAGACAGAGTCCTCAAGTCTTCCCTGCATCCTGAACATTGGAAACAAGCTGTACATAGCATTGATATGCCCACCAACTAGAGTCTGGCTGGCAGTGTCAGTCCAACAGAGCTTGTACTAGGACCGGAATGGTGGGGACCGGGGTGACTGCACCCAGGGTGCACTATGGTGGCCAGAGAGGTAACCAAGCCCATGGCTGGCTGCCCTTTTCTGTGCCAATGAGTGCCCTTTTCTGGCACTCTCAGACTAAAAGTGTTTATTGTATTTGTCCTTTGTCTAAGTGGGGACAGGACTCTTAGTTGTAATGACAATTCCCATAAGGGCTGTAACTGCTTTCCACAGATGGTCCTATCCAAAACACATCCTTTGTTTTCCCGTATTATCCCCTATATTATTTATCTTAATTTGAATAGGGTTGGTTTTTCCCAGTTTTTCAGAGTGGCTCTCAACCCTCTATAACTGAATATAAGTATCCTCATCAGCTACCCAGGGAACTAATGTTTCATAGTTCCGTATAACACAAAAGTATGTATCTTGTCCTCCACAAGCAGGGTCTTCATTTGAGGGACAGACATATATATGAAGGGTGGACAAACTGCTTTTCATATTCTGGATCCCACATCCAAAAGACCCAGAGAACGAGGGAACATATATGTTTGCAATTTTGGAATGTCTATTCTGTTTTAGCCCAAACAACTTATGTAAGTCAAAAGTAAGAATGGCAGAACCATAGACAACGGTATTAGTAATTAGGCTCCCGTCTGTAGTTCTAATCAAAGTCCGTATGTGTTGTACTGGAGCATGTGCAACACAAAAGAGAAAACTAGTCCCTAGAGACTAGTCTAAACTTTAACGTGTTCTGTGGATGTTGTCTGATGACCCACTGCTGGTCCGGGTCCTGATGTTTCTAGGAGGCAAACTTCAGATGAGAATGATGAATCCAGGATCGGATGCTATCTGTTCTCACAGCTATCAAGGTGGTCAGGATAACGAAGTGGGTCATTTTCAGCGTGTGCCTAGGGGAGTTCCTTTTTTTTTTTTCCAGCCTTTTTTTTTTTAAGATTTTATTTATGTATGTGAGTACACATCAGAAGAGGGCATCAGATCCCATTACAGATGGTTGTGAGCCACCATGTGGTTGCTGGGAATTGAACTCAGGACCTCTGGAAGAGCAGTCAGTGCTCTCAACTGGTGAGCCACCTCTCCAGCCCCAAGAGTTCCTTTTTGACCTAACATTTCAGCCTGTAAAGTGGGACAATGGATGTTGTATCTTTCTTCTATAATTGCTTCCTGCTGACATTAGGATGTTGTCCAAGGGGCTCAGGAAGGCTGAAGTGCTAGTCAAAGGCTGGGCAGTGAGGCATTGGTCAGAAGTATCTGATTAGCTGATCCAGATGAAAGACAGGGAGCAATCAAATTGGCTGAACTGGTCGACACCAGCTTACAGCAAGTCCAGAGCTGAGCAGCTCCACAGTTGATCCCTGGATGGATTCTGTCAGCCAGGTGAAAATCTACTGAGACAAATATAGTCTAGGTACAGGAATTAAAATTGTCTAGCAATTGTGAAAGGTAAGAAATCCAAAGACTTGCTGGGCGGTGGTGGCGCACGCCTTTAATCCCAGCACTTGGGAGGCAGAGGCAGGCGGATTTCTGAGTTCGAGGCCAGCCTGGTCTGCAGAGTGAGTTCCAGGACAGCCCGGGCTACACAGAGAAACCCTGTCTCGAAAAACCAAAAAAAAAAAAAAAAAAAAAAAGAAAAAAAGAAAAAAAAAAAAAAGAAAAGAAAGAAAGAAAGAAAGAAAAATCCAAAGACTACAGGAAAATCCCATTTTCAAGAACAGGCAGTTGTGTTTGTCTGGAGTCCATTTGATCTGTGGTAGGTGGATCCAAATCTTATGACTTTTTGATTCCCTGAAACTTATGTGAACCTTAGTAAAAAGTAGTTAATAGGTGTCTGTAAGACAACAGGTATACACTCATGTCTTTGAGGCCCCGTGAAAGCTCTAGATTTGGGTTAAAAGGCGTGGAATATTCTTTTTTTCAGTCCAGAGGCCTAGATATACAGATTGAAGAGAAATGTTTTTAGTGTGATAAGAAGCACCTTTAAGTCTATATTCAGAAGACCACTGTTGTAAGCAGCCAGAGTGCCATCAGTTTATCAAAATTCCCCTGACAGAATGTGAGCTTTGAAATCTTACAATTTATAGAGATGTAAGAAATAATTTAAAATATATATAGTTTTTATATATCTTAAAATATCTTTTTAGACCCTCCAATTTTAAACATCTTGTTAGATCTTCATACCCTAAATAACCGTTTTCTATTTAAATCTTTACCATGAGATGTAGGCAGCTATTATTGAGAGCAGTCATTTAATATGAAGCCTGTGGACAAGCCAAACCTGTTTGCCCTTTTTAGTAAGAAACCTAGTAGTTTTAACTAACTAATGAATTGACTAATGAACTAGCACAGTGGTGGGTTACCTTGAGGTAAGGAGCTAGTTGCCTGTTATTTTCTAGCTGTCAAGCTACAGTTAACTTAGTCATCAATGTGATCAGGGGTTTGAAGAAGGATAAATTAAAATGACAGAGACTAGTCCATATTTTATTACCCAGACAGTTATCCAGACTCCTGTGTCTCTATGGCACCAAGGGCAGAGGCAGTCTTTGGCCGTCAGGCCCAGAAGATGAAGAGGCGTTTTCCTGTGGAGGAGGAATACGGGAGAGGCTGACCTCATCTTGTCTTGGCAACATGTGGCAGTCAGTTCTCCAGTTGTCCTCTGTCCACAGTTCAGGCAAGGCATTGAGGCAGTTACGCCCAGTGGTTATCATACCTCAATCCTGGTGGTGCCCTTTGTCCTTGTGCCTATGTTTTCTTGGAGACCTTGCAAGGGCCGGGGGACATTGTTAGGATTTGGGAGTTTCTGTCTGTCATGGTAAGTTTAAACCTATTAAATGCCATATGCAGATCTCTGACTGGTTTGAGGGCTACCTGTACTACCTACCTAGCATATCTGAATTAAACAACCTTCATCTGTTCTTAGTTATCTGTTTTAAACTGTACCTTTCAAACATAAAACAGGAGACTAAATAAAGCTTTAATCTTATCATAACTGCACCAATATCTAGCGCGAGTTTAAATATATGTCTGAACATATTAAAGGATTTGATCATCTTCAAGGTTACCGACTCAATCTCAGTTAGGCTTGAATTTTAAAAATTACAGTTTTGAATTGAAGCTCCTCTAGCATCAAAGTAAAACTATTTAACCCATAAACATACCCCATAAAGAGACTAGGAACTTTCCAGACCTTTGTCTGGTGTATCATCGTAGAACATAACAGTATCCTGTATGATTTGGTTTTAGCTGAAACCAGTGTCAGGACAGGGAAATGTTAACAAGTTGGGGAGGATGGCAAGCTCTTATCTGCTTCTTGGGTTTGGTGGAGCTTAACCTTTTTAATGCTGTAAATCTCCAAAACTTAAATTAACAAAATCTTATTAAATTACTTAATTAAAATCATTACCATAATTTGCAGAGCAATATATGCCTGATGTAATCAAAAGAAAAAGACAAAGCTACAACAGATAAAAGGCCTCAGGAATGTATAACTAATTGACATCATATTGCATTAATCAACAGCTGTATTTTTTGCCAACTATGGCTATGAGAGTCCTGAACAAGAAGGCTTTCCTGTTTAAGCTGCAGTAACTTTTCTGATTATGGATCCTCACTCCTTCTGTGGAAGATTTTTACAGCCCCTCTAATGCATTTGGAACAAAGTGATCTGCACCTTTCCTGACAACTCTTCATTCTTCTATGCACCGATGTCCAGTTTGACTACCACTATTTGTTGAAGATGCTGTCTTTTCTCCATGTGTATTTCTGGCTTCTTTATTGATCAATGTGTCTGTTTTTGTGCCAATACCATGCAGGTATCATCATCATCATCATCATCATCATCATCATCATCATCATCGCTCTGCAGTACAGCTTGAAATCTGATGAGATGATTGTGTGTATTTGTCCTTCAGTTTGTTGGTATGGTGGGTTACATTTTCAGTTTATGTATGTTGTATCATCCCCAGATCTATGGAATGAAGCCTATTTGATCATGAAGGATGTTCTTTTTTATGTGTTCTTCAATTCCCTTTGCCAAGGATTTTTTTTGAGTATTCTTATATCTATGTTCATAAGGAAAATTAGTAACATAGATTATCTTTCTATGTTGGATCTTTATGTGTTTTGAGTATCAGGGTAACTGTGGCCTTATAAAATGAGCTGGGGAGTGTTCCTTCTGTTTCTATTTTGTGGAATAATTTGAGGAGTATCGGCATTAACTCTTCTTTGAAAGTTTGATAGACTTCTGCACAGAAACCCCATGGCCCTGGGCTTTATTTTGGTTTGGAGACTTAATTACTGTTTTTATTTTACTAGGGGTTATAGTCCTGTTTAAAATCGCTATTTGATCTTGATTTAACTTTGGTAAGTGATATATTTCAAGAAGATCATTCATTTCTTTTAGATTTTCCAATTTGGTGGGCATACAGGTGTTTAAAAGTATGTCAGAATTCTCTGGATTTCCTTAGTGTCTGTCTTTAAGTCCACCTTTTTATTTTTTATTTTGTTAATATGGTTATTCTTTCTCCATCTTTTAGTTAGTTTGGATAAGGTTTATCTATCTTGCAAATTTTCTCAAAAAGCAAATGCTTTACTTGCTTGATTTTTTTTGTAATGTTTTGATTTCTATTTTATTGATTTCATTCAGCCCTGATTTTGATTATTTCTCACTGTCGACTCTCTTTCTGTGTGGTTTCTTCTTTTTCTTCTTTTTTTTTTTTCCTAGAGTTTCCAAGTGTGTTGTTAAGTTGCTAATATGAGATCACGCCATTTTTTTTAATGTAAACACTTATTGTGATGAGCCCCTCTCTTAGAACCACCTTTACTCTGTCCCATAAGTCAGGGTATGTTGTGTACTAATTTTTATTCAATTGTAGAAAGTCTTTACCTTTTTTTCTTAATTTATCCTGACCCTTTGTTCTTTCAGTAATGAATTGTTCAGTTTCCAGGAGTTTGTAAGCTTTTTATTGCTTCTGTTGTTGTGATAGCCAGCCTTAATTCATTGTGCTCAGATTGGATGCAGGGAGATATTTATTTTTTCTTGTGTCTGTTAAGACTTGGTTTGTGTTTGAGTAGATGGTCAACTTTGGAGAAAGTGCCGCAGGATTCTGAGAAGAAGGTATATTCTTTTGTGTTTGGGTGAAATGTTTTAATTCTATTTGGTTTATACCATCTGTTAGCTTTAACATTTCTCTGTGTAGTTTTTGTCTGAATGACTCATCTATTGACTAGAGTGGGGTGGTGTATTGAAGTCTCCCACTATCAATATGTGAAGGTTGATGTGCAATTTAAGCTGTAATAGTGTTTCTTTTATATACTTGGGTGCTTGTGTTTAGGGCATAGATGTTAAGAATTGCATGGTCCTCTTGATGGATTTTTCCTTTGATGAGTATTTGTTATGTCCTTCTCTATCTCTTCTGATTACTTTTGATGTGAAGTCTACTTTGTCAGATGTTAAAATGGCAACATAAGCTTATTTTTTAAGACCAGTTGCTTCGAATATCTTTTCCATCCTTTTACTCTGAGGTGATATCTATCTTTGACGTTTAGATGTATTTTTTTGATACAGCAGAAAAATTGACCCTATTTTTACAACCATTAAGTTAGTCTGTGTCTTTTTACTGGGGAATTGAGACCATTGATGTTTAGAGATATCAGTGAGCAGTGTTTGTTGATTCTTATTATTTTGTTGTTGAGTAAGTGTATGTCTGTGGTTTTCCTCTTCTAATTTGCTGGTCTGAGATTATTTATAATGTTTTCTTATGTATGATTAATGCTTTTAGTTTGGACTTTACTTTTAGTGATTCTTCTGTTGGGCTGAATTTGTAGGTAGATATTACTTAAATTTGGTTTTATATGGAATGTCTCATTTTCTCCATCTATAGTGATTGAAAGTTTTGCTGGGTATAGTAGTCTGGGCTGATGTCTGTGGTCTCTTAGAATCTGTAGAACATCTGTCCATCCCTTTCCAGCTTTTAGAGTCTCCACTGAGAAGTCATATGTTTTTCTAATAGTCTGCCAATACATGTGACTTGGTCTTTTTCCCTTGCAGTATTAAATTCTTTCTTTGTTCTGCACATTTGGTGTTTTGAGTACTATGTATCTAGAGGGCTTTCCTTTCTGGTTCAGTCTATTTAATATTCTGTATGCTTGCTGTACCTTTAAAAGCATCTCTTTAAGAACACTTTCTTTAATGATTTTGTTGAAAATATTTTCTGTGCCATTGATTATTGTTTCTTCTTCTATTCCTATTATTTTTAGATTTGGCCCCCTTATTGTGGCCCAGATTTCCTAGATGTTTTGTGCCAGGATTTTAAAATATTTAACATTTTCTTTGACTGGGATTTCTTCTTTCTTTCATCTCTATATTCTGCTGGTGTGCCTTGACTCTGTAGCTCCTGCTCTGGTTCTGAAATTTTTCATTTCTGATTCACAATAGTTTGTATTTTCTTTATTAATTCTTCTTGTACTTTCAGGTCTTGAACTGTTTTATTCATTTCCTGTTTGCGTTTTCATAGATTTCTTTAAGGAATTTATTTCTTCTGTATTTCCTAGTTTTATGTCAACTTGGCACAAACTAGAGTCGTCAGAAAGGAGAGAACCTCAATTGAAAAAATGCCTTCATAAGATCTAGATGTAAGGCATTTTCTTAATTAGTGATCAATGTGGGAGGGTCCAGACCATTGTTGGTTGTAGTCCTGGGTGCTATAAGACAGCAGGCTGAGCAAGCCATGGGGAGCAAGACAGGAAGCAGCACCCCTTCATGGCTTCAGCCTTAGCTTCTGCCTTAGTTTCCTACTTTGCATGAGTTACTGTCCTCACTGCTTTTCATGAAGAACTGTTATATGGAACTGTAAGCAAAATAAATCCCTTCCTCCCCATGTTGCTTTTGGTGTTTCATCACAGCAGTGGTAACTGTAAGTAACACAACTTCTTTTAGGACGTTTATCATATTCATAAAGGCTACATTGAGGTCTTTGTCTTGTGCTTCTGCTACGCTGCAATAAATACTCAGCACCTGCTGTGGTAGGGTTTTGGTGCTCTAGTGAAGACATATTACATATTGTCCTTGCTGTTATTGATTGTATTTTTAGACTGGTGCCTACGTATTTGAGTTTGGGAAGACTGTAATTCTAGGTGCTGATATCTGCTCTTTTTTAGGTGGGTGTTTTGTTCTTTGTTTTCTGTTGCCCTCTCTGGTTCTTAGGAGAGTGTAGTGGCTGTGTGTTGCTTGGTGGGGAATTCTTCTGCCATCTTGATGGGTGTGGCCACTGAGCATTCAGGATAAACTGTGTTCGTGCTTTGCTGGCTTACTTGCTTCCCTGTCAGGTTCTCAGAGGAAGATGGGGGTTGGGACAATAGGATGAATAAAGAGGAAGTTTGGAGGAGAAGATCTGAATGATCTGCTGGAGATAGGGGGATGGAGGTGGGAGCACAGCGGGTGGTGGTCTGCTGCAGAGATGGGTGTGTGTGAGACAGGGGGATTAGATTTGGAGGAGAGTAGGAAGCAGTGACAACCCAGCTAGGCTACCTGCTTCCCTTGCCTGGAGTGGCCTGTGGGTTCCTAGGGAATGTGTTTATAATCCGTAAAAGAGCAGTAGTTGCCTAGGTTCTGGTCCATCTTGAAGATCCTTGGCAAGAGACTCCAACTTCATGCATGAAATGATGTCACCTACAGAGATGTACCAAAAGGTTTATATGGTGGCAACTTGCTGGAATTGTGATTTTAGCTGGTATTTATTGCTACATCAACCACTATGGCTGTGGTCTTGAACCAGGAGTTGAAAACAGCTTCTTTTGTCTAAGAATTTTAAAAGAACTTTACTGAATTCTGGAAAATGCAAATTAATTCATATCAATCAAGAGATTCTCAGTGAAACCCAGCTACTAAAGGACTCTGTTATTTGGTTGTGAAGACCTCCGCAGAGGGGAGACCCTCTCTCAAGTCTCAGAAAGTCGCGACCACCCAGTAATCTACTCGAGACACCATATACCGGAGCAATTGCGAGGTTATTTATTAGGGCGTGACAACTAGCTGCCGGTCAATTCGCATGCCCACGCAGGAGCTGAATTGACCCCGACTGCCAGTTTGGAACGGGTTTTAAAGGGAAAAACCACAAACCAAGGAAATGAGGAGGGGGTGAGGGGGTTGCTAGGGTGGTATAACATAAAAATAGTGGAACATTCCAAAGGAACCCAACCTACATGAGTCAGGATCAGATGAAAACTCTCTGTACGCTTATCTTTCTCAAGAATGTAGTCCTGCCCTGTCACTTCGGCCTTGCCCTGTCACTATGGTTCTCAGCTTGGTTCCACCTGACTAAATTGCATTCTTTCCTTTCTCTTTGCGGGTCGGCCAGTTCCAGTAATGGTGACTGGTCTTTCCACATTCCTAAAGAAAGCCTAAAGAATATTTTATATGTCTAAAAAGGATTCTATATACCCAGTATCTATAATTTTCTCTCTACAGTTGGTGGTGGGAGGAAATTAGTACAGGTTTTGTGTTGGTCATAGCATCTAAGATGCTATTTTAATATAACCCAGTATTATGTTGGCCAGGTTCCATGAGTCAGAACACAAATGGTTGGGGTTAATCATCTGTTAGGATTGGACCCATTTCATAATGCATCACTGAACATACTAACATTACAATCCCCAGATCTTGGCTATGGCAGAAGCTAAGGCTCCTCTGCTGGAAACTGAACAACTGTGGAAAAGATTAGCTGAAGGAACGGCATCCATCAATCTCTCTAAACCTTTTAAAACTCATACGTTTAACTTGGTTGACTTAAAGACTCTGACCATTGCTTTTATGATTTTCTTCTGTGCAGTGTGTCAAGCAGGACTGAAATGGCTGAGTACACAGAATGGTCTGGTTCCCAAATCAGTCACATTCACTTTGTTACAGAAACAAAAAGAGAAAAGTGTTGCTAACAGCCTTGTCTGAGAAAGAAAACACAGGCTGCATCTAAGAGTGTTCTGGCCTTTGGCCCATTAAGGGCAGAAAGCAATGATCTGTACAACAGATTTTTGCATCTCAAGGATTCGGGAATGTGTTTTCTTAAAACATGTGGGCTTGTCATGTTCCCATATTTGTCTATCTGTACTTCCTAGCCTTTGTTTGCTCTGGTGATCTAGTGAACAGAACATTCTATTTCCCTCTAAACACCATTTAATCACTGTATAGTATCTTTGCATGAAATTGCCTCTGATAAAAATTCATCAGTGAAGACACTATAGACCAGTGGTTCTCCACCTGTGAGTCACAAAACCCCTTTGGGGAATCAAAAGATCCTTTCACAGAGGTCACCTAAGACTATGGGAAAACACCAACATTTACATTACAATTCACAGCAATGGCAAATTATAATTATGAAGTGGCAATGAAAAAAATGTATGCTTGTGGGTCACTACGACATGAGGAACTGCATTAATGGGTTGCAGCGTTAGGAAGGCTGAGAACCACTCTTCTAAACCCTTAGACTTCTCATGTGCTCTTTGGGCCCCTCCCTTCCTGAGCTGAAAACTGATGGTGTAGACTACAAGTCTTTTTCACGGACCGGGGACCACTGTCCCTTGACTCCAGGCTCCTTATCTTCTTTAGTCTGCCCATCACAGCTTCGATGCTGGCTACAGATAGTTTCAATCCAAGAAGAAAAGGATCTGACTGAGCGAGCTTTGACTACAGATAGATATTTAATACTTCTTGAACCTACCTAGAGATACTTCCATCTTTTTCTAAGTCAGATTGGTCTAAGATAATTTTTAATTAGAATTTACTAACTCACACAAGGTGGAATGAAAAATGGCAAAATACAAGGAAAGGTATTTTGAGGCAGGAATACTTCACCAAAAATTGAACAGCTGTCCTTTGTTATTTGTCTTCCCTCTTCCCCCCGCCCCGTCTCCAGAATTAATCATCTATATTTTTATTGCTTCTTTTTCCTTATAGCTGTTCCCACAGGTCTGATTAAAGAGGGAGCATTTGAGTGAGCATAGTCACAAGCAAGCCTATGGAGTATACCAAACCCTTCCTCGCCGACTTGGAGACTTGTTCTGTCTCTGCTGACTTTGCCCCCTTCCTCTTCCAGACTCCTTGGCCTAAACAAGTGTGTGCCTTTGACATTCTCCCTTTAGGGACACTTAAACCAAACCGTGGTCAGTACTTTACAAAGCAAGAAGTAGGACAATTGAAGGGAATTTCTAACTGGACAGTGTGGGGATTTCCATTTGATATTTGAAATTCCCTTTAGCTAAGTGTTATTAAGACACACCACAGGGGGGCTCTGACCAGGGGATTTCTGCTATTACAGCTGGAAGAAAGAAAACAAATTTGAAAGATTAACGTGGTCCTTATATGAGGCCATAATAGACAATGAGGAGTGAGAATATCCCTGGTTTTTTACCCCATGTTCTTTTGACTAAAATGATGCTTTTTTTTGTCACTGAAAAAATAAGGTTTTCCTCCATAAGCATAAGGACTAAATTTTCCTTCTTGAATCAGAAAAAAATTATACATGTATATGTATGTATGTATGTATGTATGTATGTATGTATCCCATCATTGTCCTGAGATAGTATTTTTGAAAGTATGTTGTTTCATTAAATACTAGTTGCTTTACAAAGGGTTTGAAATGCAAAGGTACCATCTTTGGATGCTTACAATTCTCTTCCTCCCTTCTTTCCTGTTCATACAACACCACTCCCAAGTAATAAATTGTAGAAAACGCTGAGATAGAGGTGAGCAGAAAGGAACACCAATTTCCAGCAGGCAGGTTATTTTCTTCTGAGATCAAGAATATTCTAATTTGTCCTCTGCTATGGAGAACATTAAGCAACCATTTATATTAATGCATGTTCAGTCAATTCGCATCTTTTGTAAGGTATTTGACTTAACCAGGTTATTCTCATAATTCTTTTAGTATATGAAAGATATTTTGGCAAAAGGGGAGCAGGTAAATAGATCTCAGTTTCCTAATGGGAAAGTAACAAGTGAACCTATTCATGTGTTGTATAGTAAGTCTTAGAATTCAGTCATTAAAGTCCTCCAAACTTTTTTTTATTCATTTCTTTATTATATATATATATGAGTACACTGTAGCTGTCTTCAGACACACCAGAAGAGGGCATCAGATCCCATTACAGATGGTTGTGAGCCACCATGTGGGTGCTGGGAATTGAACTCAGGACCTTTGGAAGAGCAGTCGGTTCTCCTAACCGCTGAGCCATCTCTCCAGCCCCTCCTCCAAACTTTTTTGTTCTCTACTTAATTTGTCAGTTTTTCCAGAAAATTTTCACTTGGATATAAATTTTAAAATTGGATCGCCAACTTTTGCAAAAACTTGATTGCCACAACTTTTATTTGGTTAGAATGACTCTACTGTTAAATTTTAAGGGAATCAACAATATTAAACATCCTGAGTCTTCCGCCAACTTGATAACGTCCTCCAAGTCTTCCGTGAATGTGTTCCATCTTCTAACTCGTCTGTGAACAGGTTATGTCTTCCTACAGATTTGGGTTTCTAAAGCTTTCTGTTACTTTTGTCATCCTAATGTATATTTCTATATTTTTGCATAATCGGGTACACTGTGCTTCAATTTCCTTCTTTACCCATTTTTTAGAGTCCCATTTGCTTTCTTTCCCTTTTCCACAGCATTATACCTCCAATATCCAATATAATTTTACAGTTTATTATTTATAATCAAAATTTGACTCTTAGGATTAATGCTTATGGTCTGTTTGTTTCCACAGTAATTTAAATTCCCCGAGAGCAGAGCTATTTGCTTTCTTCACAGATAAAGCCCCAGCTCTTGAGACAGTATCTGACGCACAGCCTCTCAACAAATATTAAATACAGTTAATGAATACAACTCAGTGAGGGAAGCCAAAGGCAGTTTAAATGAGGATTTAACGAGATGAACTACAATGAACGCCACAACAATGCTTGACATAGTTCCTATTCTGTGTTCTCAGTTTCCAGCCACAGTGTTTAATGTCAGGAATGCCTTCTCTCTTGCTGCTCAGTCAGACTTTTATTCCCACCATGGCACCACAGCAATTCTCATCAAGATCACAATGCTTTTCCTTGCACTAGGTCCACTGAATAGCTTTCAGCCTTACCATGTTTGCCCTCAAGTAGCATTCGGTAGGTTGACTATGACGCCTTGGAAACCTTCTTCCCTTGGGGACCAGGAATAATTTCCTGGTTGTTTTCATACTTTTATGACACATTTTCAAGTCTCTTTAAGTGGCTTTTCTTTTACTTCTAGATCCCAAATGGTAGAGTTTTTTTTTATTTACTGGTTGAGTGAGTGAATGTACGTGTTTGTGTGTGTGTGTGTGTGTGTGTGTGTGTGTATGTGAGTGTGTGTATGTGTGTACATGTGAATGTTCATTCAGAGGCCACAGCTTACATATAGAAGTTAGAAGACAACTTTTGGAGGTCATCATTTCTTTCTTTTCCTCTATCATGGGTTTTCATGACATGACAACTCAGGTTATCAGCACAATGGCAAACACTTTTACTCACTGAAGCATCTCACCAGTTGTGAGCTGTGCTGTGCTGTGCCACGCCCACCCCACACCCCTGCCTCCGCCCTATAATACATTAGAATCCTAAACTCCAGAATCTCAGAACATGACTGGGTTTGAGGCTAGGACTTTTACAATGTAAACTAGGTTGAAACAAGAAGACTGGGGCCGGGGCCGGGGCCGGGGCCGGGGCCGGGGCCGGGGCCGGGGC
>NW_021604599.1:3475210-3485803 GCF_004785775.1 Grammomys surdaster | reverse complement strand
CGGGGCCGGGGCCGGGGCCGGGGCCGGGGCCGGGGCCGGGGCCGGGGGCGGGGGCGGGGGCGGGGGGGGGGGTGGGGGTGGGGGTGGGGGTGGGAGTCTTAGTCTAAAATGACTGGTGTCCTTATGAGATGAAAAAATACAGACACAGCTGCATACAGAAGGAAGGCCATGTACAAATGCAGAAGACTACCTTCTACAAGCCAAGCAAAGTCTGTAGAAGAAAACAGCTTTACTGACATCTTGATCTTAGATTTCTAGCCTCCAGAATCCTGAGGAAATAAGTTTCTGTTCTTTGAACCACCGAATCTTTATTAGTAGAGCCACAGAAAACAAGCATTGTCTCTTAGTCTCCTTTCTTCTTACTGTGGTCTTACCTATGTCGATGGCTTTATCTGACATCTTTGTGCTAGCTCTTCATAATCTTGCATATCTAGTTCAAATAGCTCTTCTGAGCTTCAAACCCATCTATCCAGCAAACTAACTGGTTACCATCTTTATTTGAGGCAGACAGCAATCTGCCCAGATGAGTCTGGAGTGCTTAACAAATACTTCAGCTATCATCCACTGCAAGATAGTTTAGACTCTGAGCTCAGCCAAAATATTGTTACACAATGAAACAAAAAGAAAAAGCAAATAGCACTCTTTAGAGGAACATAGCAACCATCACTAGGGTGCATCGTTCATAGTGCCCACATAGAATATGGGATGGTTAATCTTGATTGTCCATTGGATTGAGAAGTGCCTGAGAGAATAGTAAAGCACACTTCTGGGCTTCAGTGAGGGTGTCTCCAGAAAGGGAGACATACCCTGAATGTGGTCAGGGTCAGACCTGTAGTCGGGAGGCTCAGAAATTCTGATAGGAAGAGAAGATGCTGTCTCCTTCTCTTGGCTTCCCAGCTGCCATGTCTTCTATGCTGTGATGGACTGGAACCTCTGAGATTGAGCCCAAGTAAACTATTTCTCTTTTTAATGTAATGTGTTCATGTTGGGTATTTTGTCTCAGTACATCTGACTATCACATAATCTAAATGTTCAGGCAAAATGTCCACATTGAAAAATGGAGTTCTATGGTCAAGAGACGAGTCTGCGGAAATGGAAACTGACAGCAGTTCGATGACTCATATGGGGTTAGTAAAGATTTTAAAGATTTTATCAGCATTCTCACAGTCATGAAGATAAAGGAAAATATGCTCATTGTTTAAAAAAAAGAGCACAGTTAACAGAAAATGTTAATACTATAATAGAACAAAATGGAAAATTCAGAAAAAATGATACAAACTCACTAGAGATCTTGTTAGCAAATAAAGAAGTGGGCGGTGGTGTCTTACTTCTATTGCTGTGAAGAGATACCATGACCACAGCAATTCTTATAAAGGAAAACATTTAATTGGGTTCAGTCCATTACTTCATGGTGGGAAGCACAGCTGACATGGTTCTGGAGAAGAAGTTGAGCATTCTGCATCTGGATAGGCAGGTAGCAAGAAGAGAGAGTGAGCCAGCTGGACCTGGCTTGAGCTTCTGAAACCCCAAAGCTTACCTCAAGTGATACACTTCTTCCAATAAGGCCACACCCACTCCAACAAGACCACACCATCTATGTGTTATTCCCTATGAGCCTATGGGAGCCATTCTTACTCGAACCACCACAAGAAGTATCACAAACAGAAAACTGGAATAGTAATAGTCACACTTGAAATGCTACTCAGCAATATAAAAGAATGGGCTACTGAGCATGCACCAACATAAATGACTCAAGAATGAACCCCAGCACAGGAGAGCAAGTACTGCCATTCCACTTCACAGGAAATTTAGATTTAAGTGAAACCAATCTGTAGTGAAAAAAATGTGGGATTACTAGGGAGTTATGGAGTGACATTGATGGGAAGAACCTGGCCCCAGGGAATGTTGTCAAGTGATAGTGACACTCTATTGAAGTAGGGACACAGGTGTAGGTACAACCAGACACCATCTCAGTTAGTGATGGACTAAATATATGATGGCGGTCCCATCAGACTGCAGCAGAACTGCAACTATCCTATTGCCTGCTAAACAGGAAGCTGAAGAAGCATAAGAAGGAAAAGCACTAGAGAAGGAAAAGAACCTCTGTGAAAATTCACAATGAAAGGTTGAGCTTTTGCAGCCACAACAGGCTTCTTAGAAAGATGAAAACATGGCTGTGAAATGTTTTCGTGCATTGAGAGACATGCTGATAGCCTGGGTGGTGGTTTGGATAAGAACGGCCCCTGTGGACTCACAGTTTGAATGCTTAGTCATTAGGGAGTGACATTATTCAACAGTGATTAGGAGGTGTGACCTTGTTGGGATAGGTGTGGCCTCGTTAGGGGAAGTGTGTCACTTGGGGTGGGCTTTAATGTTTTAGAAGCCCAAGCAAGGACCAATGACTCTCTCTTCCAGCTGCCTGTGGATCTGGATGCAGAACTCTCAGCTACTTCTCCAGCACCACGTTCACCTGCTTGTTGCCATGCTCCCTGACTCTGACTAAACCTCTGATCTGTAAATAAACTTAGTTAATTAAATATTTTCCTTTATAAGAGTTGCCATAGTCATAGTCTCTTCACAGCAATAGAACACTAAGACAGTCAGCTTGCAAGCAGATTTTATGATGAAGAAAAGAAGCTAAATAAACAATCATAGACATAATTTAGAAGAGTGAAGAAAAGAAGGATCCATCTCAATAACAGCCTTGGGCAAGCCTTACTGAGAAATTCCAGAAGAAAGCCTTGGTGCTGCAGATGGTATACATGATAACTGCATGAAGGTATCCTGAAGACAGTCCAGTAGGATGGAATGTGAAGTGGAAACCAGTGGTGACTGATGAGCTTGTTCCCATGGAAGCCTTGGTGTGCTCACATGAATCTGTGTGTGTGTGTGTGTGTGTGTGTGTGTGTGTGTGTGTGTGTGTGTGTGGTGTGTTTAGAAAGCCCTGACTGTGCATTGTTGACACATGGGTAAGGCCAAGTCAAGGACCAATGCCTCAGGGCAATGGGAGTGTCTAAGTCTCCCTTAGGTCAGGCTCAGAAGAGCAACACCTTTCTCTGGTCCAAGTTTAAGTGTTTATGTTAATTGACCAATGTGTGCAAAGACTAGCAACCCTGGTTTTCTCCTCCCAGCTATTTATAGCCTATAGACTGCTTGCCTACAGAGACTTCCTACTAACCAACTCCTCCCACTGTGCCCTTAATAAATATGCTGAGGATCTAGGGTTGTGTATCATATCATTTGTGTAAAACGTTAGATCCCCTCCTTGTTCCACACATCCAAACAGATTCCAGGCACACAGAAGATTTAAATGTCAAACTCAAGACCTTAGAGGAGATATGCTTGAAGACATAATTTCAGGGACAGAGATCTTTTCACGGTACACAGTTTTGCGGTGAGCAAATACCTAACAGAAACAGCTCCAGAGGGTTTGTTTGGCTCAAGGGTTCAGATGGATTTCAATTGATTTTCTAGGGAAGCCAGGCATAGTGGCTTCCTCTGTAGCGTCAAGAGGAAGCTAGCTGTACCATGATGCATGTGTCACAAAGCAGGAAGCAGAGATTTTGGGCTTTAGTGGTCTACTGCCAGCCAGAGCCTTTCCCTAAAGACCCCATAGTCTTCAAAATAGCATCAAGGGCCTAAATACTAAAAGCATGAGCCTATGGAGAACATTTCAGACTCAAACCATGCATATGGTATGGTACCATACAAGGAAACCATATAAGCAAACACTGAGAAAACAATAACAGCTAACGTCTTCTTAAGGATTATTATGTGGTGGACTGTATATTGAGTCTTTGGATTATCTCACTATTGTCTTTACAAAAATTCCGTGAGGCAGGGATTTTACTGTCATCGCTGTTTTATGAATAAGAAGTATGAATCACAGAGACTTACAATTGTACCAAAGGTGGGTATGGTAGCTCATGTAATCCCAGCAGGTGAAGTGCAGAAGCAGGAGGATTTCTGTGAGTTCCAGGCCAACCAGAGCTACAGAGTGAGACTATATCTCAAAAAGGGTCAGGGGAGGATCATACAAGCAGGAAGTGATTGAGGTGGTTAAGAAATGAATCCTTGTAGTGTGATCCCAAGGCCTGAAAACTCAATGAGACATGAAACTAGATATGCACCCGATGTTTCTTCTCTGGGGTGCTGAGATGGCGGAGTAAATTACTGGATGTATGAAGTGTGTAGTAAACTGTGAAGGACTGCACAGTGCTGGTGGGCGGGGCCCATCCTCACGTGCTAGGGTAGAACAAGGGAGGGAAGCCAACACCCTCTGCCTCTTCTTTGTCTCCTTACACTGTCGCTATTTATTTGCCCTCCCGGGACCACTTCAGATAATCTAGGTGCCTTTCCAGTCTTGTCCTCTGTGTGTGTGTGTGTGTGTGTGTATTTATGTGTATATTTATATGTATATATGAGTGTCTATGTATATATGTGTGTATGCATGTATGTATGTATGTATGTATGTATGTATGTATGTATGTATGTTGGGGGGGTTATTCTCTGGACATCAAAGTCTGTAGATTCCATACTTGAAAAACAGGAGAATTCCATCTAGAATAAACAGTAGCAGATTTGGGAGAGCCTCAGCCCTTAAAAGTGATTGCTATGGAGCCCAGTGACCTGAGTTCTATCCTCAGGGGACATAAGGAGAGAACTGAATCCCTCAAGTTGTCCCCTGACTTCCACATCCTCACCATGGCTCACACAACCCACACCCAAAAAAATTTAGAGAAAAGATTTACAGCAGACAAGAGCTCTCGGTCACTTGGTAGTCTTGTGGTGAATATCCAAGGCTTGCATAGAGTTGCACATACATGCAGATAGAAACCAACTCATGATTAAACTTTCAGGGAGATATTTTGTGACATCACATTTAGTTGTGTAATACTGGACACACCACAAATCCTTTCTCCACAGTAATTCTTGGTGTTTATTTTGGCATGCTATCTCTACCAAAGATGTGAAGAAAAAGAGCCCTGCCCACTTCTGAAATCAATTATAAATGTAAAATTTTATCGTGGAGACAATTAGGTTGGTAGGGCTGGAATTCCCAAATCTGGTGCTTCCCAATAGATTCATGAGCAACCAGAAGTCATGAGTGGGAAGAAAGTGGTTAGGGTTACTGACCACGAAAGTAAACTGAGGATTTCCAGTATTTGTTTCCTTAAATTGGGTTCCATCTCAGAAAAATTCATTCTTACCAGCACCAAGGGCAGGTTCCAAGGAAAACCGGAGAGAAGAAAATCGTTACCTTGGAGGATAACACCTGTCTCTCTTCCAATTGCTGCATTTGGAATGCGCGACCATTTCCTTACTGGAGTATGTGAAGCATCCTGGATTTCACCATATCCGCTGGAACTTTCCTGGAAACTAGACAGACACCATGCCACCTCCACTAGTTTCCGGCCCTGGAGCCTGAGAAAGACTCACGGAACTCAGGGGCCAGGGAATCCTCAGAGCGTTTCCAACTGGATTTCAATTCTGTGTCAGAGAGCGTAAGTAGTGAAGTTACAAGCAATCTACCTTCTATTAGACATTTGTATGCGGCAATTTTATAAAACCGATGGGCAATTTAATTCATCTCTATAATATATACCTCTTTTGGAAAAAAAAAAAAACAGTTCACCTTTATTTGGAACCTGATTGTTACTGGTCTTGGAATTAAGACAGCGTAATGTAAGGTTTATTTAAAAAAATAAAATAAAAAAGATCTTCCGCTTCTGGGCTGGGGAAGTGGCTCACTCTGGAGAGTGCCTTCACAGCCTAAAGACATTCCTAGGTTTGATTCTCAGATCCCTAGAATGGAGTGAAACTGAGTGTGGTGGTGTGCACCTGTAATTGCTCAGGAGCCAGAGGCAGGAGAATCAGAACCCCTGGGTACTGGAATTGGTGAATTTGGACCAACATGAATGTAGCCCTTAAGAATTTGTCCAACCAGAGAGCTCCCAGGGTCTAAGCCACTAGCCTGGGAACACATAGGGAGGGACCCATGGCTCCAGCTGTATATGTAGGGGAGGATGGCCTTGTTGAGCATAGGTGGGAGAGGAAGCCCTCGGCCTTGAGAAGGCTGGATGCTCTAGTCTGGGGGAATTCGAGGGGAGGAAAGTGGGAGTGAGTGGGTGGGTGGGGGCACACCCTCATAGAAGCAGGAGGAGGGGGGATGGAATAGGGAGTTTCTTGGTGGGGGGAAATGGGGAAAGGGAATAACATATGAAATGTAAATAAAATACCCAATTTAAAAAAAAAAAGAATTTGTCTCCTCCACTGAGGTGAAAAGTGTAAGGTTCTCTCTGGAACCTGTGAGTGGATGTTTGTTGAAACAGTGTACTTGGAAGGTTGTTGGTCTGAAGGGTCACCTAGTTTTGTTTTGTTCTGTTTTCTTGTATCTTGGAACTGGTTGTAATCATTAAAATACAATTCAAACTCAATAGGTTAACTAGATGCTTATTGAAATAACTGGAGTGTGTCTGTAGTTATGCCTGAGCCCTGAGAGATTGTCCTACCCTGGATAGACATGGGAAGTGGTCTCTGTAAAGTGATCACTGGTTTGGATGGGCCAATGTTGCCTTTTTTATCATTCTCATTAGGGTACCATTCTGTATCACACAAGATAACGAAGAATGCACTGATATCCTGGATGCTCTTCATCTGCAAATATGGGTAGAAAATTTTATCTAACTCCAATCCAGCAGATAGCTGCTGCTCTCTGATCTGTGTCAGCTACTCTTTGGTATGTAGGAGCAGCAGACAGAAAGGCAACATGGCAGCTGCTTCCAAATCACTTAGTTCAGTAGCATCAGATTCAACAGAAAGAAAACACAACTCTAACTATATACAACCTAAGAGTTTATTACCCTAACAGGAAAACATAAACCACCAATAATAACAAAATCGATTTCACACACACACACGCAACACTGAGCAGAGAAAGCAGAAGCAGAAAAGTACAGGTTGTATAATTCTATTCATATACAATTCAAGAAAACAAAACACAGTTTAGGATGTCAGCACCCATGATGTTAGCTTGAGGATTAGGGTACGTGTGCAGCATTTAGAAAAAGAAAAGGCTTTCTGGGTGCTTGGCCGGGTCCTCTGGGTGCTTGGCCGTGTCCTGATCTGATCAGTTTCCTGTGCATGTAATTTGTGTAGAGTCTTGATCCTCTTTCAAGTTTTCATTTTTCTGTATGTTTGCTATTCCTCACCAAAATTAATGTCAAGGAAATGGAGATTTGGAAGCTTTGCAGACACACCCACTGAACTGGAATATCTATCTGATGCAAGTATTTACTTATGGGAATCTGTCTGTTTGGCAAATTTCCTAAGGATTCTGGTAAATTTAGACATGAGTTTTTGATTTCCAACTGCTGCTTTTAGAAGATCAGATTTTAGGTTTTCTTCTTGAGACCTCATCTCTTTTCTACCAGGGAAGGATCCTTGTAGAATGCTTTGATGTTTTATCATTTCACTATAGTGCTATTGACAAAAGCCATTGGTAACCTACCTACTGACTCCCACAGGCCCTGTACTTTGGGCATCTCAGGTACCACCTCAACAAACAAACAAACCCCAAACATCACGTTTCCCCTCAAATCAATGTGAAGAGATGGATAAGCAAAGATGTGGCAGTTGACTTTAGAAACTATATTTTATTCTATTCTTTAAATAAAATTTCATTGTTGGAGCAACCAAGGGTGTAACTGCTAAACAGTAGCATCATGTACACCAAGTTTACATGAGGGTTTCTGCCTGAATACTGAGAAATTAAGGCATGCAGAAATGGTCATGAGATTATATCTTAGATTCATTTCTTCTTCATGAAATCATGCTGAACAAAAGTACTTTTGGGAAATATTAAAAGACAGATGGCAATCTCCCATAATGAAAAAGTAAAGCATGTTCTGAGAGATTGTGGTGTGGTAAGATAAGAGCTTGTATGTAGAAAAAAACCCACAGTTTTGATTGCTGTGACACATAAGCAGTAGCATGTGAAGATCATGGAAACCAAGTGTTTCATGAGGGTTTTGCCTGAATACTGAGAAATTAAGGCATGCAGAGATGGTCGTGAGATTATAACTTAGACTGATTTCTTCTTCATGGAATCACAACTGAGCAAAAGTACTTTTGGGAAATATTAAAAGACAGATGACAATCTCCCAGAATCAAAGAGTAGAGCATGTTCTGAGAGATTTGTGGTATGATAAGAGTGTATAGGAAAAAAACCCACAGCTTGGTTGCTGAGATGAATATAATGCAAATGAGTGAAAGACAGACAGACAGAAAATGAACCACACCTGTTTTCTTGGGTAATTTTAAACAAAGGTTAAAAAAAATGGTTTGTGTAAGTCTAGTAGACACAAACTAACTTCCTTTTCCTGGGGTCAGTGAATCCACGGTACTGTCCCACTCTTTTTATGCCCCAGATCACATGGTCACCACAGCTTGTAACATCGCTGACTCCCTTCACCCTGCACCTGTCCTAGAACTGGATTCTGCAGAATCATAGCCCTACTTTCAGGGTTCAGCAATGGTTATTTCAGACACTCCTCCCCACGTCCTGAGAAGTAGGTTTCACATCCCTATTTTACAAGATGGTATGAGTAAATGACCTTCTAGGAACAGGAGTTATCAAACTTAGCAAAAATCCAAGCTCCAGACTGATGCCCACAGAGAGGTTGGAAGCCTCCAGCCGGATGCTTATCTGGTACCTACCTCTTGCTGGTTAAAGGTCTTGGCACATTTGCTTGATCTCAGATTTCCTGTCTCCAGGGTGGAGGTCATGATAGTACCTATGTTAAAGCCTGTTTACATCACGTGAGATAGGCATGTAAACTCCGTAGCACAGTGCTTGGCACAGTAAAACTGCTCAGGAAGTGGTAACATCTCATGTTCCACCTTTTCAAGACCTCATTAATTTAGGAACTGAATTGTGACCAAACAGCTACAGTGAGACTCTAAGACTCCTCAAGCCAGTTATCTCCACTCTACTGCTGCTGCTGCTGGCTTCTAACCCTGGGCACATAACACTCCGACATAAAATAGTTTAAGCTTTTTGACATAAGAAAAATTGTGCCTAGCATTGTAGTTGTATGCCTTTAGGCCCAGCACTGAGGAGGCAGAGGCAGATGAGTCTCTGTGAGTTTGAGGCCAGCCTGATCTACAAAGCTAATTCCAGGATAGCCAGGGCTCTATTACACAGAGAAACCCTGTCTTAAAAAAAGAAAAACCACCACCACCACCAACAACAACAACAACAGAAATAAAAGTTGTGTGTAATACATTAATGTTTGTAGATAATATGGATTTTTTTTTCTTGTGAAGACACATTGTTGAGGAGACTTCTTGTCATATATTTCACTGTTGATTGGGAATCTGACAAGAGAAATTACTAATTTGCTCTAATGATGCCTTCCCTCTGGGCTCAAGAGATGGCTCAGTGGTTAAGAGCACTGACTGCTCTCTCAGAGGTCCTGAGTTCAATTCCCAGCAACCACATGGTGGCTCACAACCATCTGTAATGGGAATCCGATGCTCTCTTCTGGTATGTCTGAAGACAGCGACAGTGTCTCAAAAAGAGAGAGAGAGAGAGAAAAAGGAATACCTTCCCTCACACGCCTACCATAATGTTTACCCATCCTTTAAGACTTAGCAGGGTATCTTAGCTGGGTCAGTGCTAGGCTCAGGCTAGTCTGATGATACAGTCAGGCCCTGGAGCCCCTAGAACAAGAGGCTTGGTGAACCATTAGTGAATTCAGACAACACAGCTCTTGTGTTTCAAAGTTACGACGGATGGATGGATGGATGGATGGATGGATGGATGAATATTCATCATGGCCAGAGTGGCATGACCTCTGGATGTACTTTTAGTGCTTAATAAAGCAGCGGATGGAAAGACTCTTCTAAGCACTTCACACTTTGAGGCTGGATCAAGTGGGTCCAGCATCTTACTGTTTCTTGTGAGTATTAATAGGCCATTTGAAGGCTCCAGGAAACAGCTTTGAAGGAGAGGTTCTGAGAGGCTAGACTGCCTGTGGTCAAGCAAATTGGGAAGTTTACAGCAGATGAAACTTGAATATTAATGCTAATGTCATCTATCTTTGTTCTAAAGACAAATGGAAGCTGAGCTATTTTGGATTGCCCTCTCCCGCCCCCAGTGTCTCAACATCAGAGGACTTAAAAAAAGAATGCTGATTTCCTTATAAAGAAAATAACATGCAAACACTCTGCAGGGCCGTTACATCCTGTACTTACTTATTCATTTATTTACTTTTAATTACCCATAAAACCTGGGGCAATGCGGGGACACAGCAGGCACTAAAGGAAGAGTTTGTAATAGAATGTGGCTGATCGTGCTGGGCACGGAGGTTTAGAGAGTTCATTAGTGGATTGTGGTTACTTTTCGCAAGCATTGGATTTTCTGCCATGACTCACACTAACAGGAAGGCAGATGAAACATCTCCATTGATAACTGGAATGTTTTCTCTTTATGACCTAAACTGAGATTCACCAACATCGGAACCAGATACGATCAGGCCTGAGCAGAAAGAAAGAAAGAAAGAAAGAAAGAAAGAAAGAAAGAAAGAAAGA
>NW_021604599.1:3422668-3475200 GCF_004785775.1 Grammomys surdaster | reverse complement strand
AGAAAGAAAGAAAGAAAGAAAGAAAGAAAGAAAGAAAGAAAGAAAGAAAGAAAGAAAGAAAGAAAGAAAAAAGTGAAACATTTTTTGTGGTAAAATCATATCTTCCCCCTTTGAGCATCCCCCACCTCCAAATTAGAGAATGATTCAACATACAGCATGAACAATGGTAATGGATGTTCCTCTGGAAAGGGCTTCACTTGTTCTGAAGACATTTCCCAATGGCGTCCAACTCCTTATCAATAGGGTGGCTATCTAGGCATTCTCATTTCTGTATTTTGTGCAGGACAGATAGAGGGTATCTGGAAACTTGACTAGTTAGGTAAAGCTCCTCCTATGCCCTCTTTCACAGAACCCCCCCCCCCCCCGCCCCGAGTTTGGGGAGTTTGTTGTTACTTCGTTGTCTGAGAAACAAGAACTTCTGTTGGCTTCTGGGACCCTGGAAATACAATGACACCAGAGCTCGGAGAGAGATGGCATTATCAGGCTTCTTCTTCCCTTGAGAAGTGGGTAGGTAATCTGAGAAGGCCAGCTTTGGTGGAGTTATTTTCCCCAAATATTCTCCTCCCCCTCCCCCATTCAGAAATGTACTGTTATTGTTTAAATAACTTCTCTGTAATTATAAAACTGGACATCTGCAATAAAAGCTATCATGTTCTTGAGTCCTTGATTTTTTTTTTTTTTTAAAGAGGGTCTAGCTATATAGCTCAGCCTGGCCTTAAACGGTCCCATGGCCCAGCCTTTCTGGTGCTGGCATTATATGGTTGAGTAAGCAAGCTCTGCATTGCCCTTGATTTTAACTTGCTAGTTAAGCTAGATTGAAGGCTTATATTGCAGAGCTTGGGTATGGAGCTCAAAAGCACAGTGCTGGCCTAGCATGTATGAAGCCCTAAGTTAAGTCCCAAGGACCACCAAATGAAGTTGAAATCATAGTGTCGCTTTGCTTGCCTGCGCCTGTTTCTTCTTTCCCCCTCTGATTACAAGTTGGGGGAAGGGAATTTGAATGGGAAGCTGGAATAGGTCTTACTAGCCCCTTCTAAGCTTCTCATAGTTTCCCAGTGAGTGTTATTTGCCAAGTGTCTATTGTGAACCAGGCAAGGTAAACCATCCAGTAGCCCGCTGTGGGAGTTGGTACTACAGTCCCTATCATCTTGAGTACGTGGAGCTCAAACATTTAGAGGCCAATTTAACCCCTGTTCTGTTTTATCTCTGTACCACAGAGGACAGGAGTGAGTTACATGAAGTCTAAGGGCTTCTCAGTCCTTTTGGCTTCTGGCTGCAGCCTACCAGGAGAACCTTCTGGTTGTAGGGAAGGAAAACAGAAGGCAAGAAAGGCCAACGTAGGCATCTGACCAAAGAAAGAGCAAGAGATTATTTGGGAAATTGCTGGCAGATATGTGTTCTGGTTTTGTTTTTGTGGCTGAGATAAGATACCCTGACACAGAGCCACATAGGAGAGGAAAGGGTTTGTTTGGCTTACAGTGGCAAGGTACATGCCATTATTTTGAGGAAATCAAGACAGGAACCTGAGAAGCTAGGCACATCACATCCACAGTCAAGAGCAAACAGAGACACCGAATCCCCCTTTGCTTGCTAAGCTAGCTTTCTCCTCTCTCATCCTTTTCAGGACTCCTTGCTTAGGGAAAGTGACACAATGGCTGAGTTTTCCTACATGAAGTGACACTTAAGCTAATCCTCCCCACACATGCCCACAGGCTAACCTGATCTAGATTGTCAACTCAAGTTGACAGTTAAAACTAACCAATGCAGCGAGGAAAAAGAAACATACAAATCAAAATCCTGTAAAATACCAGCAATGGCCCCACAGTCTTCCTGGCTGCACTGGACGTAGACCAGATATCAGCACTTAATGCTCTGCCCTAGTGTTGTTGCTTTTTCAACTAGGTTGAAACACAAGGCATTCGGATAAGTAGGCTAACCCTACTGAAGGAAAGACTCATGTTCTGTCTCCACCAGCCCTTTCTTCTTCTCTTTAATTTTTAACCCTCTTACCTGTTCTATAGTCTCTTTGCACTATCAAAGTGAACAGTCACTGTGTTCCTAATGTGTGCAAGATAACACGAGGGCGCAATACAAAGAGGTCCTTGCTTAGCCTGGAGAACAGCAATTCTCAACCTCTGGGTTGAGACCCCTTTGGGAGTTGAATGATCCCTTCACCGAGGTCACTTAAGTTCACTGGGAAAACACAGATCTCTGCATTAGAATGTAAAACTGTAGCAAGATTTCAGTTATGAAGTAGCAACAAAAATAATTTTATGGTCGGGTCATCAGAATGTGAGGAACTGTATTAAAGAGCTTCGGCCTGAAGAAGGTTAAGAACCACTGTTGTAGAGGAAAGGAGATGCGCACCCAATATAGGTTTGAAACAAAGGATAACGGTGCAAACGAGTCTCATTAGATAACCTCTCCTCAAAAAAAAAAAAAAAAAGAGAACTTAAGAAAGGAATGTCACGGGTTCTGATGAAAACATGTGGCTGGTGGGAAATGACATTTGTAGTGATGTTGAGTAAAGACTTTTATACTTCCATCTCAAATATTAATTTACATAAAATATGTATTTATATATATATATATATTTTTAATATGGCAATCTTGATTCCTAAGAATTGACACCCGTTGGTATTCTACTTGTGTAAGGAAACTATTTCTTGCCGGGCGGTGGTGGCACACGACTTTAATCCCAGCACTTGAGAGGCAGAGGCAGGCGGATTTCTGAGTTCGAGAGTTCGAGGCTAGCCTGGTCTACAGAGTGAGTTCCAGGACAGCCAGGGCTACACAGAGAAACCCTGTCTCGAAAAACCAAACCAAAAAGAAAAAAAAAGAAAAGAAAAAGAAAACTATTTCTTTCCATGTGGCCAATCTTGAATTCTGTGTTTGTCAGCTTTCCACCTCTTCTGTCTTCTGTAAGCATCAGTCCCACACACCACACAGTACCAACATCCACAGTACATACATATACTCATGTACAGAAAATAAAATAAAAAATTTTTAAATTGAAAAATGCAAATACGATGGAACAACCTGTTGACAAGACTAAATATTTTTCCCCACCTAATCTGTCAAGTATAGTAAAAATGCACCCGCAATTTATAGGATAAATCTCACTGGGTTATGCTGCCTCATTCTATTTTAGGCCTTTTGTATTTTACTAGACTTGACTTTCTAGTGTCTCCATAAGAACTTTTGCATCTACAATCGCAAATTAAATTTGCCTGTGATTTTCTCCCTCTCTTAACTCTTCTCTGGCATTGGTAGGAGATTGGTATCTGTTTTGTTCAATACTCTACTCTTTCTCTTTTTATGGAGATGGAATAATTTAAGTAACTCAGAAGTGACTTATTCTTTGTTAGTTGTGTAAAGTAGTCCAGAGTTGTGCCTTTTGTTTGTTTGTTTGTTTTGCTTTGTTTTGTGACAAGGTTTTTTTTTGTAAAACAGCTCTAGTTATCCTAAAACTTGCTTTGTAGACCAGGTTGGCCTTGTTGAACTCACAGACATCTGTCTGCCTCTGCCTCCTGAGTGCTGGGATTAAAGATGTGTACCTCTACCCTCAACCAACAATGAATGGCTTTTTTCTTTTTCCTTTTTTTTTTCTTTTTCTGTTTTTTCGAGGCAGGCTTTCTTTGTGTAGTGTTGGCTGTCCTGGAACTCACTTTGTTGATGAAGCTGTCCTTGAATTTAGAAATCTGCTTGTCTTGTCTCTTGAGTACAGGGATTAAAGGTATGTGCCACCAAGCCTACCTTTGACCCATACCTCTTGTAGTAGATATTAGATAACTTTTAAAACATTCAATTTATGGTTGGTGGCATAGTCAGTTTTTTTAAGAAATCGTTTTGGCAAATCATATTTTAGTTATAGTAGACAGCTCCAGTTTTTACCAGCCTGAGACTTTTATGTGAGGTGGCTTACATTTCCCCTCACCCCCCGGAAGGCCATGTTAAGGTATTGTATAGCATGCAAACCACAGTGATGGGTACTAGGGTAGTTTGAATAGATTTGACCCCCATAAATTCATGTGTTTCAATGCTTGGCCATAGGGCATGGTACTATTAGGAGGTGTGGCCTTGTTGGAGGAAGTGCATCACTGTGTAAGTGGGCTTTGATGAATCAGAGTCTCCTCCTGGCTGCCTTCAGATCAAGATGTAGAACTCTCAGCTCCTCCTGCACCATGCCTGCCTGGATGCTGCCATGCTTCCCTCCTTGATGATAATGGACTGAACCTCTGAACCTGTAAGCCAGCCCCAATTAAATGTTTTCCTTTATAAGAGAGTTACCTTGATCATGCTGCCCCTTCACAGCAATGAAACCCTAAGACAGTTACTGTGTCTAACTAGGGACAAGTAGAGTCCTTCCGTGGATTAATATGTAGCTATTAGAAGGGGACACCATCCATTTTCCACTTTGATTAGTAAAATTACAAGATG
This sequence comes from Grammomys surdaster, assembly GCF_004785775.1. Lineage (NCBI taxonomy): Eukaryota > Metazoa > Chordata > Mammalia > Rodentia > Muridae > Grammomys > Grammomys surdaster. Next base: position 3,470,760 of record NW_021604599.1, on the reverse strand, counting down.
TAGTTTTACAAGATGTGGTCTATGGATGGCCATGTTCCCTTAGCACCTGAAGAGGATGTGTTTAAGCTGAAAGAAAAGTTGGGTTGAGAGAGATATAGTGGGAAAGAGAGGAAGAGGGCAAAGGGAGAAAGGGGGAAGGAAGAAGAAAAGGAGGAAGAGGGGAAGAGGAAGATGAAGAAAGAGAGTGTTTTCATGATTACTGAGCCCTTGGACCCAGCTCAGAACAATGGGTTCAGCTGGTCACAGACTGGAACCTCTAACCTATGAGCTAAAGCAAACCTTTTCTCTTCATAAGCTAATTGTCACATGGTGCTTTGGCCATGTGACAGAAAGCTGATTAACACAAGTGTGATGTTAGATGTAGAGTTATTGAGGGTTTTTTTGGTAGATGTTGTCTATCAAACTATAGAAATTCTCTTATTCATTGTTTGCTCAGTTTCCATCATGATAATTGATATTTCTTGGTCAAATGCCTTCTCTGCATCATTGATATGATCATGTGATTTCTTCAGGTCACTGGTGTGGTGGATTATAGTCATCAAATTTTATAAATTTAAGCAGATTTATTCAGAGAAATAATTTATGAAAGAGTGAAATGTGTTAAGCGTATACCTGAATGTATCTTATAAATGGATATTATATAGCATTCTGTTAGAGAGATACAGAACATTTGCCACTGGGAAAGTTTCTTCTTGTTCTCATCTGGGTATCTCTGTCTCCACAGGCAACCACAATTCTTCTGGTATCTGTTGCTTGACATTTGTGTGTGTGCTTGCTCATATGTGTGTGAATGTGTGCACGTGTGTGTGTGTGTGTGTGTGTGTGCATGAGTGTGTGTATATTGTTTAGTATCTGGATTTAAGTTGTTCAACATTGCTTTTGATATTCAATTACATTATTTTGTAGGTTAGAATTTTAACCTAGAACTCTCCTTGTAGTTCACGCTGGCCTAGAACTAACTCGCAAAGATTCATTTGCCTCTGTCTCCCTGAGTACTGGGGTTAAAGGCATGGACCACATTTCCAGCTGAGTTACTGCTTTTTCAGCTGAGCAAGCCCACAGTTTGTATATACCTCATTTTGTTAATTCATCCATCACCAATAAATATTGGTTTCTATACTTTTTTGCATCTCGTGAATAATGCCTTTAAGAACTTTTGTGAAGTCTTTTTTATGAACATAAGTTTTTATGGCTTTTGGGTACGTGTTTATTCTAGAGAAGTGGTTCCCCAGTTACGGAGAGTTGGTATGTCCAAACTCTGCAGGTCAGGACAGCAGGCTAGAGATGCAGGAGGAAGTATAGCTGGAGCCTGAGTGGAATCCATTGACAACATTCCTCTTTTCTCAAAAAGGATCTGCCTTCCTTCTGTGAAGGTCAACTGATTGGTTGACACCATTCCACACTGTGGCAAGCATTCTGCTTTACTCAAATTCTAACCTAAATATAAATTTTACCCACAAAATACTTTTACAGAAAGGCTTAGGATAATTGTTAGCCAAATAATTCCATCACTGAGACCCAGCCAATCTGACACAAAAAATGAACTATCACAATGCCCGAGTGTGGAATTGCAATTGTCTGGTAATTCTGTTTAATGTTTTGAGGATATACCAAACTATTTTCCAAAATGTTGGCCTGTTTATGTTTCCACCAGTAATGTCCTCAGGTGTTAGCTTTTTAAATCTCTCCCAATACATATTATCTGTGTCTTTTACTACAGCCCTGTTTCTCTGTGCACGTGCACGCGTTCTTGTGTACGTTCACCAGCGATGTCGGAGGTTGATATCAAGCGTCTTCTTCAGTCACTCTCCACCTACCTCATCTTCTGAGACAAGGCTGGCAGCCACTGAGCTCCAGAGATACCTCTTTATGTGCCCCTCCCCCAGCACTGGTGGTACACACCTGTGCCATCACGCATAGTGTGTTCAGAGAAGACAAAGCCTTGAGCACTTCAAGCACACGTAGCACAAAGACACCAGCACTCTATTGATTGCAACTCTTGTCGATAGAAAACCTACGATAGCAAATTAACGATAGCAAACCTCTGAAACCAATCTAGATGCTCAACGATGAAGGAATGGATAAGGAAAACATGGCACAAATAAACAATGGATTTTTTTTTCAGCCTAAATATATCTGTAGGGAAATGGATGGAACTGGAGATGATCATATTAGAAGTGCTAAGCCAGCCTGAGAAAGACAAACATCACATTTCCTCTCCTTGTAGATCCTAGATTTATATGGCTATGCATCTTAGTTAGGGTTTTATTTCTGGGAAAAGACACATGATCAAGGCAACTCTTACAAAGGAAAACATTTAATTGGGGCTGGTGTACAGTTCAAATATTTGGTCCATTATTGTCATGTCAGAAAGTATGGTGGAATGCAGGCACACAGGATGCTGGAGAAGGAGCTCAGACTTCTACGGCTTGATCTGCAGGCAGCAGGAAGAGACTGAGACACACTAGACCTAGCTTGAGCTTATGGGACCTCAAACCCCATCCCCTAGTGATGTACTTCCTCCAACAAGGCTACATCTACTAATAGTACCATTTCTGTCGGGAGATTTTTATTCACACCACCACACAATGTAAAATTCCATATGCCTATAGACATGAAACTAGAAATGGGAGTTCGAGGCCAGCCTGGTCTACAGAGTGAGTTCCAGGACAGCCAGAGCTACACAGAGAAACCCTGTCTTGAAAACCAAAAAAAAAAAAAAAAAAAAAAAAAAGAAGGAAAGTAGAAATGGAACTCTCTAAGGGACTAATGGGAGGGACAAAGAAGGGAAGAATGTTCAATGTATAGCATATACTTGTATGAAAACGGCTATGGAACACAATACCACATCAAATGATACACAGTAGTAAGAAGACAAGGCTCTGAGAACTCTGAGTCCCATAGTTCAGCTTTATTACAAGTTCAAGCATTTAAAAGACTCTAGCTGACACATTTCCACACTGAATTTTTACTTTGGTTGTGGTAGTTTGAATAGGTATGCCCCCCATAGACTCTTGTGTTTGGATGCTTGGGCCATAAGGATTAGCACTATTAGGAGGTGTGACCTTGTTGGAGTGGGTGTGGTCTTGTTGAAGAAAGTGTGTCACTGTGGGGACAGGCTTTGAGGTCTCCTATGCTCAAGCTATGCCCAGTGTGACACATGGTCTTTCTGCTGCCTGGTGATCAAGATGTAGAGCTCTGAGCTCCTTCTCCAGCACCGTGTCTTCCTGGACTGCTGTCATGATGATAATGGGCTAAACCTCTGAAACTGTAAGCCAGACCCAGCTGTTTTCCTTTGTAAGAGTTGCTTTGGTCATGGTGTCTCTTCACAGCAATAAAACCCTAACTAATACTTTAGTAAAATCCTTTCTTAACCATACAGTTGTACAAAGCATGGAGAAAGATTTCTGTACACTGTATTGAATTATTGTTGACGAATTTTAAGTTAAAAAGGAAAAATATTACAGGGGTTGGAGGGATGGCTCATCAGTTAAGAGCACTTGCTGCTCTTGCAGAGGACCCAAGCTTGCTGCTCAGTTCCCCTGTTAGATGGCTCACAACCGCCTAGAGCTCCAGCTCTAGCAGATCTGACCTCCTCCTCTTCTGGCCTCTGCAGGAGCCTGTATGCACATGCCCATGCACTTGGGCACAGAGGCAGGTGAAAATCTGAGTTCAAGGACAACCTGGTCTACAGGTCTGGGACAGCCAGAGCTACACAAAGAAACCTTGTTTCAAAAAACCAAAGGGGGAAAAGATATAAAACATGTTGCACTTCTGCATCTTTATGTGGCAGGATGGTGGCACAGATGTGTATTCTTAATACTTTCAAAGAAGTGGAAGTATAAATCAAGCCTAATAAAATTAGGTGCCTATGTCAGTGTGAAAAGTCTGAGGAGAAGGGGCAGGGATGATATTTTGTTCTGTAGTTTGGGCTTAAAGCTATATAAATGTTTCACATACAAGATTAGCTTAATTAATTTTAAAATCAAATATAAAATATTTTAAATTTGAAAACAAATGGCCACAATTATATACCAAGTTGATGCCAAAAAATACACAAAAAAATCACTTTAAAGTGATTTTAAAATGCAGTATCTAGAGTTAACATCCCCAGTGGCATTTATCCTCAGAGCAAAAGCCAACAAAGCAATATTAAATTGTATTAAGTAGCCATTATTTTAAACAATGTTGACATTTACTCTTTTGAAATAATCACAGTTATATCATAGGAGTGAAACAATTATGTTAATATTAGAAACTTTTTTCCAACTTTGGAATAAAGAAAGCCATATAAATTCAGAAAAAACACATTTCTATAATAATAAAAAAAAATCCCACAATCCTCCCTTCAAGGTGAATGCCGCCTGTACAAACCTACAGTGGAAAAGAGCCTGTTCAGCAAGTGGGGCTCGGAACTGACTATCCACTTGAAGATGAATGAGAGTAGGTACAGATCTCACATTGCATAGACCTCAAATTGGCATGGATCAAAGATCTTGATTCAAAGCCTCATACATGGGCTGGAGCGACGGCTCAGTGGTTAAGAGCACTTGTTGTTCTTGCAGAAGACCGAGGTCGGTTCCCAGAACCTAGCTGGTGTTTCAGAACCATCTGTAACTCGAGGTCCAGGAGAACTGATGTTCTAGTTTCCCTTTCATAGGCACCAGGTATGCACACGATATACATATGTACAGGCAGGCAAAACACTCATAGGCATAAAATAAAATAGATAAAAGAAACCTTAAAAAAATTAAAACTGAAAGTGCTTCAGGAAAACATGATGTGTCTCTTTAAGACATTGGGGTAGGCAGGAACATTGTGAATAGAAAACCAGTAGCACAAGAACTAGCCCCAAGAATCAGCAAATGGAACAGCATGAAGTTAAAAGGTGTCTGCATAAGAAGGGAACTATGAACAGAGTGAACAGCCCCAAGAATGAGAGAAAATCTGTACCAGGTATACTTTGGACAGGAGCTAAAATCCAGAATTTACAAACAATCACAGAACTCAAATACAGAGGAAGGAAAACTGGCAATCAACAAAAAGGCCAACAAAATGAACGGTTAATTGTCAAAAGCAGAAACACAAATGAACAGTCACTATTTTAAAATGTCCAACATCCCTGTCACTGGGCAAAGGCAAATTAAAGTGTCTTTGAGATTCAACCTCATCCTATTTCAAATGGATACTATCCCCAAATATGATAATAAATATTGGAGAGGTTATGGGGAAAGGGGAACACTTACTCCCAATGGGAAGGTAAATTAATACAGCTATTATGGAAATCTGTTTGGAGGGTCCTTAAATAGTTAAAAATGGAATTCTCATATGAGTCAGCTACCACACTCCTGGGGAAAAGTCCAGAGAACTTCATATCCTACTATAGAGCTACCTACACATCCATGTTGATTGCTGTTCTATGATAAGAACAAACTTATATATCTGCCAGCAGATGAATAGATAAAATGTGCAGTACATGCAAATAATGGAATATCATTCAACTGTAAAGAAGACTTAATCCGGGCTGGAGAGATGGCTCAGTGGTTAAGAGCACTGACTGCTCTTCCAGAGGTCCTGAGTTCAAATCCCAGCAACCACATGATGGCTCACAACCATCTGTAATGAGATTCGATGACCTCTTCTGGTGTGTCTGAAGACAGGTACAGTGTACTCATAAGTAAAATAAATAAATCTTTAAAAGAAGACTTAATCCATGAAAGTCACAGGAAGATACATGGACTTGGAAAACGGAATATTAAGCAATGTCACAAAAACTCAGAGAGAAAAGAAAGCGTGTGTTCTCCCTTATATGCAGATCCTAAGCTATAATGAGCACATGTTTATGCGAGAACAGCTGTAGGTGCGGATGTAGTATAACATTTAGAAATGACACCAAGAGAGGACAGTATTGGGTAATGGCAGAGCCGTGAAAACATATAAGGCTAGTTGGTTTTCTAGCTGTAACTCTGTCATAGTCTTTCCTTTAGTTTGTGTTGTCCAGTGTATAAAGATGTCGTTGATACAGAAAGAGTAAAACCCTAAGCTAAGCTTCACAGCCTCAGAATGATTATCCTAATTGTTTGTTCCCTGAGACACACAGTGTTTGGGACTGGGGAAGTATTTGAATGGCTACCTTAAACTAGCTGTGTGATATTTTTTATTTATGATTTAATTAGAATAAAGTGATTTTATTATTCAAAATGAAAACCTTTAAGATGGAAATCTAACTCTAATTTTGTCTTCTTCTGCCAACAATCAGGGTGTCCTTTCTTGTTGTGTCTGCTTTGCTCACACACCAGCAGTGAGCACCCAAGCGTAAGTGTCATAGTTTCTATTTTCAACTAAAATGATACTAGGCTCTTTATGGAAAGAGTGGACTACAGTTTCCAGGTAGGTGGTGCATGAGATGAACCTGGAACTTCTTATCATACCTGAAAACAAGCAAGCTATCAATTACTAATGAGGAAAGTACAGACAGTGGAAAAAAAAGACCATAGTTGTAATGTATTGACTCGTGTCACATGTGGAAAGCTTTTTAGAGCATAATAAACCTCATTAGTCACCACTGACAATAGCTAAGGCAACAGTACATACATACAAACATACATACATATATACATTCACACATTCATACATACATACATTCTGTGTGTGTATAGGTGGATGTTTGTGAACCATGGCTTGTTGTGTTGTGTTTTATGAAAAAAAAAAAAAAAAAGAAAAGGAAGCCAGGAAGCCAGGGATATGTTTGGTAGAGGTGCAGTATGGTACGGGGTAGGTGGTGGGGTGCCTCTGTGGGCCCATGTTGAGGCATCCTTTTCCCATTGTTCCAACCACACAATGGTATAGTATAGAATAGAGTTTATTTAGGGCATGGGAAGGGGAGTTGAAGGGGTAGGGGGGAGAGAGGGGGGGAGGGAGGGAGAGAGGGAGGGGGAGGGGGAAGAAGAGAGGGAGAAGGAGAGGTTAGGGAGAGGGAGGGGGAGAGGTCGCGGGAGAGGGAGAGGGAGAGGGAGAAAAGAGGCTGTCCATGAACACATGGAAAGAAGTGGGGAGGGGAATGGGGAGAGAAGGGACAGAGGGGGAAGAGGGTAAGAGAGCAAGAGAGCAAAAGCAAGAGAGAGAGAAAGGAGGGGCAAGCAGCCCCCTTTTTAGTGAGTCAGGCATACCTGGCTATTGCCAGGTAACTGTGGGCAGAGCCTAGAAGAAATGCTAACATGGCTTATATGTGGAGGTCAGAGGACATTTTGCAGGTCTGTTCTCTCCTAACATGTGGGTCCTGTGTTGTGGCAAGCACCTTCACCTGCTGTACTATCAGCCATCCCAATCTACCTTCAATGAGTAAAGAAACATTAGTGGGATTACAGGTGCTCACCTGTCATACCAGTGTGGGAGGAAGAGACAGAGGATTGTGAACCAAGGTCACTTAGAGAACTGGAGGCTAATTTGATCTACTTGAGATACTGTCTCAAATGAGAAGAATAGAACAGGAAAGAAAGAAGGAAGAAAGAGAATACACACATGCGCGTGCACAGAGAGAGAGAGAGAGAGAGAGAGAGAGAGAGGTGGGAGTGACAGACACAAGAAAGTCACGTATTTGTAGCTCTGCTCCTCAATCCACATCAGAGCCACCAAGTGAACAGGGATGGTTTTGTGGTACAGGACTTATTTTGGGGTGGTGAAAAGAATGTTCTAAAATGGTGGTAAAATTGCATAACTATGAATATAATCAAAACCACTGAATTACACATTTAAGGAGAATAACGGGCGGGGCAAGCTGTTACTGGAAAAAGAAACAGAGTAATCAAAAGCAATCGAGAGGCTTAGACTTTTTTAAAGCTCAGGCTGGTCTCTAACATCTATTCTTGGCCTATATCTCCGGTAATCCTAATTCTGAGGAGTGTGTGTGTGTGTGTGTGTGTGTGTGCAGTATGTGTATGTACATACACACAAGCATGTACACAACACATACAAATACCCTTTCGTTGCTATGATGACTTTTTCTTGTATTTTGCTTAGTTGTTTTCAATTTATGTGTAAACGGAAGTTTTTATCATTTAAATATTCACATATTTAAGTCCCATAAATAATTCCACATTCAGCTGCAGGAAAGATTTAAAAATGTTTAGCACATTAGGAGTAAGCTTGCAAATGGGAAACAGCCTCTCTTTCCATTTACAGACCTTTGCCTCAAGTTCTCGTCTTTAGTCCTTCTCTATTGCTTCCATCTTCAGAGCTCTGCAGACCGGAAGTGTGGTGGTTTGAATGAAAGTGGCCCCCATAGGCTCATGTGTTTCTATGCTTAGTCCTCAGTTGACAAACTGTTTGGGAAGTATTAGGAAGTATGGCTTTGTTGGGGGAAGTGTGTCACTGGGAGTAGGCACAGCAGATCTGGTTGTCTGTCTCTCTGTATCTCTGTCTGTTTCTCGCTGTGTCTCTGTCTGTCTCTCTGTCTCTCTGTCTCTCTCTGTGTCTTCCCCCCCCCCCCCCCCCCGCACACACACACACCCCTCTCTCTTTCTCTCTGCTGCCTCACTGCCTGTGGCTCATGATGTAAAGCTCTCAGCTACTGGTCCAGCACTATGCCTGACTGCTTTCTGCCATGATGATAATGGACTCACCTTTTGAAACTGTAAGCAAGCCCCTTTTAAATGCTTTCTTTTATAAGAATTTCCTTGGTCATGGTGTCTCTTCACAGCAATAGGACAGTGACTAAGATAAAAAGATACAGCTTCCTGTCCTCAAGTAGGGAGATATTAAATGAGAACCGTCTAAAGAGATGTCCCCAAGTTATCTTCCCCTAAGACATGTCTAATGGCCTGAGGCTGAAGGCTCCACTCTGAGGTGGACCTAGGGCCTAAACCCTTTTTTTCTTAAAAGGCACCTACATTAGACCTCACACGTACATTATCAACAATGACTCAGAAGTAACTAGAACATTTAAAAATTATTCTTGAATTCTTTTTCTTTTTGTCTGCAGGCGATTATTTTAGTCTTAGTTCATACTGTAAACTTTTCAAGGCCCTAATTATTTAAATGTGGTTTAATTTTGCCTATAAGCTTGAACGGTGGTTAGCTAAATATAGAATTATGGGCTCAAAATAATTTTTTCTCAGCACTGTCAAAATATTTCATTGTCCTCTGTCATTCATCTGAGATGAAAATCCTGGTGTTAACTTTGTTCTCGTTCTTTTAAAAGGATTCCTTTCCCAGTCCTTTGGTGGAGACTTTCAGATTTCTCTTTTTCTTAGAATTCAGATCCCTTTCCTAACTGAGCCTGACTGTATTTTCCCTCATAAGTGGCACACTGGATGCCTTTCTTTTTTTTATTTTTATTTTTGTTTTTGTTTTTTTCGAGACAGGGTCTCTCTGTGTAGTCCTGGCTGTCCTGGAACTCACTCTGTAGACCAGGCTGGCCTCAAACTCAGAAATCTGCCTGCCTCTTCCTCCCAAGTTCTGGGATTAAAGGCGTGCGGCACCACTGCCCGGCTTGGATGCCTTTCTTTTAATTTCAAGCGGAGTCTCCACTCAGGAAATTCCCTTGATAATGTCTACCTGTTCTCCATTATACCAACAGCCTAGCTTGTGGATGTTTCTGTCACGTCTTGAATCTTTCCCACTATACCTCTACATGTTGTTTTTCGTGTTGCTCCCTGGAAAACTCCTTTGCTTGGTCTGCCACTTCCCTAGCTTACTCTGTTGTGGGAGTTTTTTTTAAAATTGGCCACTGGTCAGGCCGACTATCTAAGCTGTGTCGGTTCTGCCTAGCTCAGCCCATGTTTCTCGGCCGGAGGTCACATGAGCGCTGCAGCTAGAACCGGCCAACCAGAAACACCAGCCCTGCCACCCACGAGATGTCAGCATGGGAGATGGCTCTGCCAATCTTCCATGCTGTATCTGCAAGGCTGGGCATTGCCCAGACCATCCCGCCATCCACCCGGCCCCAGTAGGAAAATGAGACTCTAATGCTTAAATTATCCAAAAGCTTATATATTTGGTAATGATCAGTAACAAGATGTCCATATAATAAGAAGTGTAACCCACTACCCAACCTAGATATACCAACTACCTTTGACTGCTACAGACACGTCAACATCTGCCTCCATCGCTCCTACATTCTCTCTCTCTAGCTCCTCCTCTTCCTTTTCTTCTTCTCCTTACTCTTCCCACCTTAGCTCCTCCTACTTTACTCTTCAGCTGTCTTCACTTTGCTCTTCAGATCAATAGTGAGCTTTTAATTTGGGCAATGCTGAGTTTGATTTCCATGTACTCATTTGCACTTCAGTCCATTTTGTTCTTTGACATAACCCAATCTCTGGGGCCATCCATTATAATTTACATTTTCTCTGTGGTACCCATGTATGTAACTAAAGTGTTTCCTGTTGTTCTATCAGGAAGCCCTCTTGCCATGGCAGTGGCTGTAAGACACTTGCTTCAATATCTGCTTGCTTGCTTGCTTGTTTCATCGTGGTAATAAAAAGAAAAGTTACCATTTTAAGTGTGCAATGGCTTGATAACATGTACATCCGCCATGTTGTGTGATTATCGTCAACATCCATCTCTAACAGATGTCGTACCTGCAGAGCTTTAATGTCTCCCAGCCGCTGGCACCCTCTGTTATACTTCTGCGTCTCTAAAGGTGTCTGCTCATTGAGTGCCTTCTATCAGTTCAACAGTATAATGTCTGTCCTCTTGTGTCTGGATTATTTCACAGATTGTGATATTCTTTTTTTGTTTGTTTGTGTTTTTGGTTTTTTTTTGTTTTTTGTTTTTTTGAGACAGGGTTTCTCTGTATAGTTCTGGCTGTCCTGGACCTCTCTCTGTAGACCAGACTAGCCTCGAACTCAGAAATCTGCCTATCTCTGCCTCCCAAGTGCTGGGATTAAAGGCATGTGCCACCACTGCCCGGCATGATTGTGATATTCTTACTGTTAATCCCTACTGTAGCATGTATCACAAGTCCATTCTTTTGAAAGCTGAATCCCAGTCTGGGTGGTACACACCCACAGTCACAGCACTTGTAGAGATGAGACAAGAGAATGGATAGTTCAAGGCCAGCCCAGGCTATGCAATGAGACCCCGTAGCACTTAATCAATGAATGAATGATATCCTGACGTATATTCACACATCTTACTTATTTGTTCATCTGTTGATGGATTTTTTTGGTTGACCTTTTGGCTCTTATGAAAAGTATTACCATAAACATTTATGTTTAAATGTCTGTGTATAAGACCCAGGTTTCATTTCCTTCAGATAAAGACTCATTGTTACGTTTTTAGTTCAGGAGTAATCCTGAGTTTAACTTCTTATGGAACCACCTTGTTGATTTCCAGTGATTCTATATTTTACAGCCACAAAAATTTCACAATGCTGGTTTCTGCACATCTTCACAATACTTATTTCTTGTAAACATATATTTGTGTATATATATATCACTGCTGCAACTCCTATGTGTGTAAAGTGACATTTCATTGTGATTTTAATAATTTGTAGTTCTCTACTGACTACCCTGGACTCACTGGGTGATTGTGTATCTTTTGGATTGAGAGTGTGGATTCAGCTGATGGAAAGGCTGCTCTCCCTGTAGAGGTGCTAGCTTTGCTGGGATAACGTCTCATCTTTTGTGATCTATCTTCAGAAAGTTTATCTCATATTTAGCTTTGAATAAAAGCCACAGTCATTGGCAGAGAAACAAATTTGATAGCTATTCCCTCTTATACATTAGAAGGTCTAGCTGCAGATATCAGAACACCTAGGTTGAACAATTTTACAGTACTGATTTTTGTGAGCTTCTCAGTTTTCTGTCCAAGAAATTGGCTTCACACAAAAGTGGGGTGCCATGCATCTGCTTATTTTAATCTTGAAGCATTCTAGAGTTCTTTGGGGGAAACTAGTGTGTGTGTGGGGGGGCTTGGTATATTATCATTATATATCTTATGTCTTCCAATTGTTTCTTTCTTTTCACTTCTCCCCTTTATAAATATTTTTCTCTCATAGAATATATCCTGATTCTAGGTTCTCCTCTGTCTATTCTTAGTTTTGTTAGGTCTCAAACTGATACAAACAACTGAGGTGCCTATTTAACATATCAGAGAAGACCTGGCCTCCATGTTCTCTTGGCATCTCTTAATCTCTACCTGTTATGATATGGCTGCCGTATGCCATCTCCTACCCTAATCTTTTCCAGCCCAGGAACTTTTACCTTGCTTTCCCTTTTGGCTTCTTGGTCTCCTGGCTCTCCCCTCTCTCCTAACATGGCCCAGCTCAGGGTCATGGTCACTCTGGACTCTCCCAGATGTCTCTGCCTCTGTATGCTTTCTCTCTCATATCTACACTAAACCTCCTCCATCATACCCAGGATTAACAATTTCCTCCTTTTTCTTTCTTCTTTTCATTCAAGTTCCTTCCCACCTCCCATTTCCTCAGGATCCATTCCCTTTTTGTCTCTCATCTAAAACAGAACAGGCTCCTAAAAGAGAACAGCCAAACATGACAAAATAAAGTATAAGATGAAGCCAAAACTATCATAATGATGTTGAACATCGCTGGAGGAGTAGAGTCCCAAGAGCAGGCACAAGAGTCAGATACCCACTCGTTCTCACAGTCTGGAGTCGCACAGGAATACTGAGCTAAAAGCTATAATACATACACAGAGGGCCTGGTGCAGACCTGTGCGAGCCTTGTGTTTGCTGCTTCAGTCTTTGTGAGTGCCTATGTGCCTTGCTTACTTAATTCAGAGAGTCTTGTTCTCCTGATGTCCTCTACCCTCTCTGACTCCTACAATCTCCATGGGATTCCCTGAGCTCTGAGATTTCTAATTTCTTCTTACTCTTCAAGGTCTGTGGAAACATTCACTTTTCCTTTCTGTTTGCTTTAGAGTTGTTTTTACATTTACATTAACATTTCTTCTATTGGGATCAAATTAAAGACATCAGGCTTCCCAGAAAGGGCCTTTAGCCACTGAACTACCTTGTTGGCTATTTGTTGTTGTTGCTTTAAATCAAATAGAAGATGTTTTGTGAAGGAAGTATAAGCAGAAATAATTCAAGTGAATAGAATTTACATCCTGAAATATGTAAAGTTTCAATTTTGAATAATGTGGCTAGTTAAAAAAAAACCAACGTTGTATGCTATACCTTTCTAACTTAAACAAATGTTTAGTTAGCCATAGTATATCAGAGCTCAGCATAACTCTAAATGTCATGATTTTCCCATTTCCTTCCTCTGCCTGAAATCCTTATTTGGCTTAAAGCTCTCCATAGATGATGTTATTTGTAGTTTAGTCTACAGACTAGTATTGTTAATACTAAAGATGCCTGTAGAAAGACCACTGACTCAAATCACCATGGCCAAAGATTTTATAGCTCAGGGTTAGGGGGTTTCCAACTGGAGGATTTATCAGACCAATAGGCAGGGCTATGGAAGCAGAACGTAAGCATAACGAGGTGCTCATAACAACAGGTAGTCATAACAACAGGTGTTAGGCGTGGAAGTATATCTTGATTCTTGGCTGAGCATGGGCCTTTGAACCCCAACTCCCATTGGAGAAATGGCAGGTGTTTGTTCACACCCCCAGAATCCAGGCTCCTACACGAGGTTTAGACCTCCATTTGATCTGAGCCTTGCAGCCACGTTTGGCTAAGCAGCCCCTCCCAGAGAGGTTTGTGTCACCATCCACCTACAGGTAGAAGGAGTGACTACAGGCTTCAGCCTTGAGAGATTTCCATATTAATGAGTTACCTAGAGGCCAGAGGCGTAAATTAAGTGACCTTCCTCTTTTCCCCCTCCCTATTTAAATCAGGCCTGCTCTGGCTTAAACGGGGGTACACACCTAGACCATCTATCACACACCATGAACAATAAAACTCTTGGAATTCTGGACTTTCTCAAGTTATTGGGACCAGCCATCGTGGAAAGCTTCTCTGGGCTTCCGCTGTGGGATCTGCAAACAAGTGGTTATAATAACTGTTTGAAATAAAGGTAGAGTGCCAAGATGGTCATAACAACTTTTTGAAACAAAGGCACACTTGCCATTTCCTGGAACAGGTTCATACAGAACCATTTGTAATTAATGTTACAGGTGGTGCATAGCCCAATCCTTGAGAAACAGATTTAATCATAAACAGGAATTAACCTAGTTTGTCTTCACTATACAATGACTTTCGAGCCTTACTTAAATGGAAACAGGCCAGCCCATCAGTGTTGGCCTTTGAAGTCTTTATCACCTATCCAGAAGATCAGCATAGAGAAAGAGATCATTTAGAAAGTTATTTAAGAAGAGATATTCCTGCCGGTCGGTGGTGGTGCACAACTTTAATCCCAGCACTTGGGAGGCAGAGGCAGGTGGATCTCTGAGTTCGAGAGTTCGAGAGTTCGAGGCTAGCATGGTCTACAGAGTGAGTTCCAGGACAGCCAGGGCTACACAGAGAAACCCTGTCTCGAAAAAACCAAAAAAAAAAAAAAAGAGAGAGAGAGATTCCTAGGGCATTAAGTACAAGAGGAATGTACTCTTTAGAACAGAGTAGGGACTTCAGGAGTTGTTGAATTCAGACTTGTATATGGTATACTAGCTACATTCAGCCCAACTACAAAACAGTGCATAACAAGCTGGAAAAACAAAGCAACAAACTGTTAAGCACAGTCTGGCCATCCATGACAAGAAGTATGAGGAGTATCCTCTACACAAGTCAAAGTTCCTCAGGTTTTGTAAGTAAAATCATCTACCCGTTTCTATGAGACAGCACATGACCTTTTCTTATCTTCTGGAGTGACATCTTCCTGTTTCTGCTGCTTCACCTGGGTAATGAATAATGAACAGACATGTGTTGTCTGTGGTTCTGGAGGCTGAGCTGTCTATGATGGAGGGATAAAACTAGTGAGGACTTTCTGCTGTGTTATAGGTGGGGGAAAACATCATGGAGAGAGGGGAAGGGAAGGGGTGGTGGGAAGGGTGAGTATAAAAATCCATGGGGGAAGGGAGGGAAAGAGAGGACAAACTTACTTTTGTGATAAGGATACTAATCCATTCAGAAGGGCAGAGCCTCCTGGCTTTATCACCCCTTAAAAATACCACTGTTGCCCTGGGGATTAACTTTGTAACCCATGGCTTTTGGAGAGCAAGGTCAAGGTGTAGCCATGAATGCTGGTTTGTGTCACAAGTGAGTGTATCCCCTCCTATCCCTGAAGCCCGCTATTTGATTTGGGGCCCCTAAACAATGATGTCATGATCACTCTTTGTTTCTGCCTCATCTTCCAATTCATCAATCATTTCACCCCGTTGTTGCATTACTGCCCCCCACCCCCATTCTCCCTTCTAGAGTTAACCTGGAACAGATGAATCCAGGCTTCATTGTCAGTCGCTTTCTTTGGCTTCTTTAGCTGATTTTTTTTTTTCATCTTAGGGCACACTCCTTTGCTGTATTTATCTGAATGGCAAATGAAACTCTCCTTGCTAGTTTTTGGAGATGCTAAAATATCTATTGCTATCTATTGCAAGCTTCCAACACAAAGGTCCATGTTAGCTGGTTGAGCCTTGCTAAGAGGCAGGTATTTTTGTTTTTTATCTTCCCAAGGTGATATAGCCTGTGAGAGTCAGAGTCAGGATTTGAATTTAAGTAGATATATTCAAATCCAGAAACCCTTAGAGTCTAGCTGTGAAGAGATGTCTGGTAAATTGATCATATCTTTATGCAAAGGTTATGACATGCTTTCTGTTGTACTTAATATTTTATGAAAGTCTGTGATAATTGTCTTTGAAATTTTTTTCTTTGGCCACCCAAAAGTAATATGGTTACAAACTTTCTGATGTGTGCATGTGTGTATGTTTGTGTATGTTTGTGTGTGTGTGGTTACATTATCACTTTCTCACTTGAGAGTTATAAATAATTAATATATAAAATGTTAAAGAAGCTGTGGTCACTCAGTACTAAGTTTATCTTATAGTTTTTTTTTTCCTTTCATGCCTCCTGTCAGTCAATGGACTAAGACGACTTTTGAGGTGGCCTGCTTAAGAATCCTAAGGGATGGATTTTAACAATAGTTTCTATATGGAACTCTGTGGTTTTTAAAAACATATTTATTTATTTATTTATTGACGTATAGTTTTATGGATATGGTGGCATTTCTTATTTGCTTTAGAAAATATATTAATTCTTATGTTGCTCGAAACTGGCAATCAGATTTCTATATCTTTTAAATGTTCATTCCTGTGAATTGCTCAAGGTGAAACTTTAGAATTTTACATTCATCTTCACTAACTCAACACAGCACACAGTCTCTCAAGTCCCAGTGACAAGGGAGAAATCCAGGAGGAAAATATGGGAAAAAAAAGAGTGCATATATTTTTGGTTAACTTTCTACTAAAAAAAAAACCAAAATGATATTTAGTTGTGAAAGTCTACAAAGGCCTATTCATTTGTGATCTCTTAAGTCTGCCATCTTGCCGGGCAGTGGTGGCACACGCCTTTACCCTCAGCACTTGGGAGGCAGAGGCAGGAGGATTTCTGAGTTCAAGGCCAGCCTGGTCTACAGAGTGAGTTCCAGTACAGCCCGGGCTATAAAGAGAAACCCTGTCTCGAAAAACCAAATACCATCTCAATGAAAAGTACAAAAAAGAGATAACTAACTGAGAGGAGAGGAAATGGGCACAGAATGTATTGTTCAAAGCTGTTGCTGGTCCATGGGATGTTCTTTAGCTGGGCTGCCTTGTCTGGCCTCAGTGGGAGAGGAAGAACCTAGCCCTACAGAGACTTGATGTGAGGTGGGGAGATACCCAGGGAGGTCTCCACACTCTCAAAGGAGAAGTGGGGGAGGGGGGAGTGAGGGAAGGATTGTGGGAGGAGGTAGCAGGGAAGGGGGCAGCAATCGGGAAGTAAAGTGAAATATATAAGAATTAATTAATTAGTTAAAAAATATATGTGAGAGTATAGAAAGAGGAAAATGCCAGCTTCTGGGTGTTGAAACCAACCTGAGTTGGGTTTCGTATGGGTGACAAATCAAAGTCAATCATAGTTAGTTTTCATAATGTGTGGTAGTTCTATAATGTCATTGTGGGCCCTGCATTAATAAATACATTGTCGCTGGGCGGTGGTGGTGCACGCCTTTAATCCCAGCACTTGGGAGGCAGAGGCAGGTGGATTTCTGAGTTCGAGGCCAGCCTGGTCTACAGAATGAGTTCCAGGACAGCCAGGACTAGACAGAAAAACCCTGTCTCAAAAAAACAATAAATAGGGCTGGAGAGATGGCTCAGTGGTTAAGAGCACTGACTGCACTTCCAGAGGTCCTGAGTTCAAATCCCAGCAACCACATGGTGGCTCACAACCATCTGTAATGAGATCGGATGCCCTCTTCTGGTGTGTCTGAAGACAGCTACAGTGTATTCATATATAATAAATAAATAAATCTTTAAAAAAAAAACAATAAATAAATAAATAAATAAATAAATAAATAAATAAATAAATTGTCCCTAGAGAAGAAGCAATGTTAATTCTTATGAGTCTTTGGTCAAGTTTTTGTTAAATGATTGTCTTATTTAGGATTTTACTGCTGTGAACAGATACTAGGACCAAGGCAACTCATAAAGACAACATTTGATTGGGTCTGGCTTACAGGGTCAAAGGTACAGTCCATTATCATTAAAGCTGGAGCATGGCAGCACCCAGGCAGACATGGTGCAGGCGGAGCAGAGAGTTCTACATCTTGTTCTGAAGGCAAACAGGAAAAGAGTGGTTTCCAGGAAGCTAAGAGGAGGGTCTAAAAGCCCATGCCCAATGATACACTTCCTTCAACAAGGCCACACCTACTCAAATAAGGCCATACCTCCTAATAGTGCCACTCCCTGGGCCAAGCGTATTCAAACCACCACAATGAGCAATACATAATCTTGGTTTAAGTTTAAAGACATCTTATTTACTACATTCTGTTGATTCATGACCACTGACCAACCATCCAACAGCAATCATAACTCATTAGCCTACCTGTGAACATTATATGGGTCTTCAGTTCAACATGGAGGCATTTTTTTTTTTTTAAACAGCTGAAAGTAGATACCATGATCATGGCAACTCTTATAAAGGAAAACATTTTGTTTTTTGTTTTTTGTTTTGTTTTGTTTTGTTTTTGAGACAGGGTTTCTCTGTGTAGCCCTGGCTGTCCTGGAACTCACTCTATAGACCAGGCTGGCCTCAAACTCAGAAATCTGCCTGTCTCTGCCTCCCAAGTGCTGGGATTAAAGGTGTGCGCCACCACTGCCTGGCTAAAAGAAAACATTTAACTGGGAATGGCTTACAGTTCAGAGAGAAGTTTAATCCATTACTGGCATGGCAGGAAGCATAGTGGCATGACATACCTGACATGGTGCTGGAAAGGTAACTGAGAGTTATACATCCAGATTGGCAGGCAGCAGGAAAAGAGAGTGACACTGGTCCTGGTTTGAACATCTGAAACCTCAAGGCCCACCTCCAGTGACACACTTTAACAAGGCCACACCTCTTAGGAGTGCCACTCTCTGTGAGCCTATGGGAGCTGTTTTCATTCAGACCACCACAGTAAAGAAAGATGTTAAAACAGTAATCAGACAGAAAAGAACACCTGCTTATAGAACTAAAACAAAAGGACAGGATACTATGTTTTAGATTTAAACTATTCATCACTCTGTGTCTTCAGATGAGCCTAAAGTTCCATAAGTTAATGGTACAAATAATGTTTATCAAGTAGGTGGATGAAGATTGACTATGTATCAGACTGATGGTAACACAACACTTTCCCTTTAAATAGACTGCGACTCTTACCATTACTGCCTGGCCCATAATAAAACTGAAAAAGTGAGATCAGGTTGAGATATTAGGAGAGAAACAGGGAGTGAAGACTGAAAAGGGAAAGGAAGGGAGGAATGGTCCTGCCCCATAGGGCAATCACCTTGGAGGTGTAAAGTACTATGTTACAAAGCTCATCTGCTCTTACTGTTGCTGGATCCTGGCAGTGGCTTATAGCATCTGACATTTTACATTGACTTTCTGCTGTATATATCTGAGTTCTGGGTTTGAAAAGTTTCTAAGAAACAGTCATATAAATATCAACAGCAAAACAGAAGATCTTGAAAATGAATCTCAATGAGATACTTGGCTCCATTTCTGTTCAAGTGCTTTGGGAGTTAATTTCCCTAAATGCCACATGAGTTTGTTTGGGATTGCTTGTGATCTTAGACTTAGCCTTTCTATTCATCTTGAGTGACTTCTTCGCAATTCATGAAACTTGGTAACTCTACCTGTTATGAAACACTTGGCCATCTTTTGACAAAAACTTCCCAGAGTGCTTCAGTTCCTTTTCTGAATGAATTCCAGTCTGGTTATTTCATTCTCTCAGCTTAGCTCTCACAGAGTGGATTCACAGAGTATTTCATAATCTTTTAATAAAGTATTACTCCGTGTTTCTCTGAGCAAAGAAATATTCTCTCAACAAATAAATGTCCTCAGGTCTTGGGTTACAATGCTTTTGTTTTTTGTCTTGCAGGCATAACTAGTTTACTACCAAGCATGACTGTATTCTGTTCCATACTTAACAAAAAATAAAAAATAAAATAGTGATTAAAAAAAAAAAACATGATACTTTCCAAAACATTACATCAGTCTTAGTCATGTCTGTGGAAAATGATGTTAGGTCAAAGGTCACCATCATCTTCACCTTTAGAGTTAGGCAGAGTCAACATTTAAACACAGGTTAATTTTACCTCAAAGGATCCAAAGTTTGTAATTTACTGAAGTTTGCCATCTGTGAAAGCAAGAGTCGTTAATAAATTAGCATAAAAGTATATGGACTCAAGATTGCTATAAAAGACTGTAGGACCAGCCAGGTGGTGGTGGCACACGCCTTTAACCCCAGCACTTGGGAGGCAGAGGCAGGCAGATTTCTGAGTTCGAGGCCAGCCTGGTCTACAGAGTGAGTTCCAGGACAGCCAGGGCTACACAGAGAAACCCTGTCTCGAAAAACAAAAACAAAAACAAAAAAACGAAAAACAAAGAGAGGACTCTAAAGGCTTTTTCAGAGAGAGTTGTTTTCAGCAGAATGAATGGAGCCAAGAATCTTACGCGCTGAACTTCATCCCAAGGCCTTGCTTGTTGTTGTTGCTTTGTGTTTTGTGTGTGTGTGTGTGTGTGTGTAGTTTTGTTTGTTGGTTGGTTGGTTGGTTTGTTTTCTTTTCTTTTTTCTTTTCGGTCTTTTTTTTTTTTCCTGAGCCACTGCTTCTCTGTGTAGATCAGGATGACCTTGAATTTGCAATCCTCCTCCCTCAACCTCCTAGGATTACAAATATGGGTGGCTAAATATTGTTTAGGATGCTCCTGTAAGGTTTACTTAGGTTACTTACGAAACACGAAAGGAAGAGGAATTTTAAATGTCAGGGCGTGCTCTTCATTGGCCTTTCCAGGAAACTAGAAGTGGTCTAAGTTCTTCCAGTTGGTAGAATCCTTTTCAGTTTCTAGAACTAATTTCCATTTCAGTGGCCCTTGTCTTTGGCCACTGAGCTTGCCAATTACCCAGATCTCTTATCTTCTGACTCCTCAGAGCTTCCCTTAGGTTCATTCTTGTCTTCTGGCCCACACTCCCCTCCTCTCAGGGCTCTCAGGGCTTTGAGGCCAAGCAGCTAGCCCATGTCTTATCTTATCTTCACCTCCCAGGGGAGTCAGGAGAAAATAAAAAGAACAGTTGGGAGTTAGAGGTGCCCTCTGCTGGCTGTTGAGGACTGAACCTTTATTTAATATAAAGTTAGGGTGGTACAGGAGGAAACAGCAAGACCCACTGTGATTGTGAAGAAGTTTTGACAGTCCAGTGAACAGTGTTTGCTTCTTGGTGGCTTGTGGGAAACAGGATTCATCGTGAGCTGGGGGCATCTACTACCAGAGGACATTTGGCAATGTCTGGAGATTCTTTAGTTATCTGATAACCAGAGGACTTGAGGGAGGTTGCCCCTGGCCCCTAATGAGTTGAAACAAAATGTTTTGACACTCATGCGAGGATCCCCACCCCGAAAAAGGGACTCTGCAGTGCAGGAGGGTAAAGCCGGTTTCTGCTCAAGAGAATGGGAATTTTGAAGTCATGGCCAGCCAGGAACTGTGGAGTATGAGCCAGCAGTCCTGGCCATGACAGGGTGCTCGCTCAGGTCCGGCGTTTAAACCCTGCCAAAGCAACAAGAAGACATCGTCTCACTAAGAAGTAATAAGTAAGTAACACAGATAGAGACAGGAGTTGGGAACTGGATAAATCAGTCCAGTGGCTCTCTCCCTTGACTGTGTAAAGACACCTTTTGTTTTTGTTGTAATTTCATCACTACTTATCAGAATTTTATACTAATGCTTGGCCTCCCTGGACAGTCTGGTGGGGTTTTCTTTTAGGATATAAGCTATCAGGAGTTCTAAATCTTCTAGGTGATTTTAAGTTTCAACTGAGTTTGAGAAAAGCTAAGCCCACTCAAACCTTCATGCTTCTGTTTGAAGAACCAAACTCTCTTGAAGAAAAGAAGGCACATGATTCTTGGATGACTGTACAGCACACTTCAAAAGCCAAAACCATAAAGACAAAAACAAAAAAAGCAAACAAAATCCTTCTTATGTCTTTTAATATCCAAGATGTTATGGTCTTCCTGTTTTGTTGTTGTTGTACATAATTGAATCCAGGGCTTCACGTTGTTGGGCAAAGTGCCCTGCTACTAAGCCGCGCCACATGGTGGGGTTGTCTTTTTTTATTACTATTATTTACTATGTATGTATGTATGTATGTATGTACATGTGTGCATGTATATGTACATTTGCATGTGTGTGTGCATACACATGTAACGGTCAATGGACAACTTGTGGAGAGTCTGTCTCTGTTTCGTGTGGGGTCCAGGGACTAAACTCAGATCATCAGGCTTGGTGGTATGGGCCTTTACTCTTGGACACATTTTACTGGCTCAATGTTGTATCTTTTAAGTAATGTTTTCAATTTGTTATTAGAAAACTTCCAACTTTCTAGAGTGTGACACAACCAAGCTCACCTTGCTATCGGAGAGGTGTGAGTTAGAGCCTGAGTACTGTTGTGAAGTTAATTACTCTTGACAATACTGAGCGACAAGGAGGGAGCAGAGCGGCTCCGAGTCTCTCACGTTGCCACTGCGACTCGGTGCAGTCATGTTAGAAAACACTTAGTTCATTATGGAACCAAACCTGTACTTGCCATGTGGACAACAGCCCCACTCCTTGGTATACCAAGGAAAAGGAAAGCTTTATTTTCACGTAAGTCTCATAAACTAACATTAATGGTGCCCATACTAGTTGGGATTCTATAGAGGCACAGAACTTATGGAATGCTTCTATATATTAAGGGAATTTATGGTAGTGACTTAACTATGCAGTCCAACTAACCCAACAATGGGCAACTGTAAATGGGAAGTCCAAGGATCTAGTAGTTGCTCAGTCCCACGAGGCTAGTTGTTTCATCTGATCTTCTGTAGAAGTAGATTCCAACAGATGTGCTGGCAAGTAAGTGCAAGCAGATGATAAAGAATGAATCTTCCTTCTTCTAATGTCCTTATGTAGACCTCCAGCAGAATGTGTGGCCCAGGTTAAGGTGTGTACCACCAAGCTTAGATTTGGAACTTGGCTTGTTCCAGGCTGGCCTTGAACTCAGAGATCTGTTTGCCTCAATCTTCTGGGATTAAAGGTATGCATTACCTTGCCTAGGCCTAAGCTTTTCATGGCCACTATGACTCAAGATCTCCATATCAAGATTCAGGTCAGAAACCTGTGTCTTCCAGCCTCAAGATCTGGATCACAGGTGTGCCCTCCATTTCTGGATTGTAGTTCATTCCAGATGTAGTCAAATGGACAGTCAGGAATAGCCATCACAGGATCTTAATCCATACTCACAAAATGTCTTGAACTGGTAATTTTCTAACCTTTAGATGTCTGTAGGATGCAGTACTATGCTTTCATTTGAATCAAATCATAATGTTTAGCCTTGGTCCCCCAGGTGGTACTACTGGGAGGCAGTAGACCTTTGCAGGGTGGGTAATTTGAAGATCTGAGTCTTACTTATTATGTGTATGAATGCAAGTGTGTGGCGTATGTTTGCAAGAGGCAGCAGATATTCCTGTAAATGTGTGTGCAGAAGCCAGAGGTAGACATTGAGTATCCTGCCCTATCACTGTCTACTCTATTCATTTGACATTTTGCCTTATGGGATTAGTCCTTAACAACTGAGTCATCTCTCCAGCCTATCTTACTCATTTGAAACAGAGTTTCCCACTGAACATGGAGCTAGGCTGGTAGTCAGCAAGCACTAGTAATCCACCTGTCTCCATACCCCCAACTCCCCACCCTGGAGTTACAAGTATATGACAATACTTGGCCTTTGGTTTCATACATGGTCCTGGGATCTGAGCATAGGTCTTCATGTTTATACACCGAGTGTTCTTATCCACTAGGTCATCTCTCTAGACTGTTGACTGTTTTTATTTTACAGTTTTATTACTAAAAAAATTTAAATTTTGTGTGTATGTGTGTGTGTGTGTGTGTGTGTGTGTGTGTGTGTGTGCCTGCTGAGGCCAGAAGAGGGCTTTGTTGTGAGCCTCCCTGTGTAGGTGCTGGGAACTGAACTTGGGTCCTCTGGAGAAGCAGCAAGCACTGTTAACTGCAGACATCACTCCAGCCCCTGTCTTATCTCATTACTTTTTTTAAAGACAGGGTCTCACTTAGTCCAGGTTGACCTTGAACTTGCTGTGTTGCTGAAGGGAACTTGAATTTCTGATCCTCCCTGTCTCTATCTCCAAGGATTTCAGATGAGTGCTACAAGGACTAGTTGTATGTAGTTCTGGGCATGGAATCCAGATCTTCACATATCCTGGGCAGGATCTCTGCCAAGTTACACTGTTGAGCCCATAAGACTTGTTTTTAAAAGCATTTCTTGGTAAGATTTCAAAGGCCTCCTAGACAACACTTTCTTAGAAACAACTCTTGACTTTTTCTTGAAGTGTTCATTGTGAACAGCCTTCCTGAGATTTTCAGTTTGCCCATTGTCTTTAGCTTTCTTCCGAGGAAACTATTCCTATCTGTAAAAAATAAAACTTTCTTATCTGGCAGCAAGAGCCATTTTCAGATCCAAATGTGTGACCAGAGGCCAGCTATCTTTATGACTGACTTTTTCATGGTCCTCTCTCTGTTCACCCCCTCAGTGGCCTTCACATAAGTAGAGCATACATTGTTATCCTCCAGAATATCTCCACTGTTTTCTGTCACACCCACCATCCAGCTTGGCCTCCACCTTCCCCAGTGGTTTGTCTGTCCTCATGTAATCTCCCTCCATTAAGGGTAAAAGACTGCTTCTTACCCACTTTTCTGCAAACCAACGTGGCCTGAGGGAGGAGGGAGCTTGGCGAAGCTGAGTGCACTCTGTAGTTGGGCTCTGCTGTGTTCGCTGAGAGGTTTCTGGCACCTCAGAAGAGGTAGATTTGTGTTCATTCCCCTCAGGCAATCCAGTATGCCACTTCTTACTTCTCTTATCCAGTTCTCCAACTCAGCACTGACAAGGCCTTGAACAGCGAGAGTCCTTTCCGCCTCTCTGTACACTGTATTGACCTCGCAGCCCTGTTGATCCAGCTTGCGTGAACTTCTGTAACTAAGTCACTGCTCTCCTCAGCACCGCTGCCTCCAGTGTCCCCCCCCACCCCCCCCACCCCCCCCCCCCCAATTACTAATGAATTTTTGAAGTTAAGGAAAAATTAATTTCTGCCTGATTTAATTATTATGTGTTTATTAATTCTCAATTTTCTCTCATTTTTCTTTATTTTCATAATATTGAGAATAGAGATTCTGGGACTTGGTATCATCTTTCCCCCGGAAGTCTCCTTTTATCTTCAAAGACAGGAGGAAAGGGCCAGTGAGGTGGCTCAGCAGGTAAAGGTGCTTGCCTCAAGACCTGAATTCCATCCCTGGCTCCTGTGTAAAGGTGAATGGAGGGAACTGACCCTCCAAAGATGTCCTCTGACTGTCACATGCATGGTAAGGCAATGCTCATCTGCTCTGCCCATCACCTCTCTCTCTCTCTCTCTCTCTCTCTCTCTCTCTCTCTCTCTCTCTCTCTCTCACACACACACACACACACACACACACACACACACCGAGACTTCCTGAAATATACTCTAGCTCCATCTCTAAATCACTTTGAATCTAGACTTTCAAGAGTGGCTTCTGAGAGAGGTCTCTGTTGTTCACTTTTGTGATTGCAAGGAAGCTATAGGTATATTGTCAATCAGCAGTATATTCTGAGTGTTGGCAAACCTTTCTGTTTGAGTATATATTTTAGACTTTGAGATCAATAGTTTCTGTTGTAACAGTGTCACTCTGTCGTTGTAGTATGAAAGTATTTATAGACAAGTAAATGAATGGGTGGATTGGTGTGCCAATAAAACTTTATTTATAAACATTGAAATTTCAGTCTTTCAGAATTTTCATACATCACAGATTATGTACCCACTCAGCACTTACCTCTGCCCTTATTGTGGTGCTTAGACTTGAACCTATGAACCTAGGTGCCTTGCACATGCTAGGTAAACTCTCTACCATGGAAATGTGTCCTCAGCCCTTGACTTTTTCAACCATTTAAAATACATAGAAATGATCTGTGAGTAACACAGAAACAGGAAGTGGGATGCCATTTGCTGATTCCTGTCATAATCATACGTCAGCAGCAAGAATAATCCACGTCCTCAAGGACCCTTTTAAATCTTCTTCCAGAGAAACAAATTAAGGAAGCATAAAAGAACACACTGTCTGTGTACGTTCCCCTTAATTTTAGGTTTTATCTGTAGGTCAAGTCAAACTCCTGAGTGACTCTTAAAGAGATCCACTCAAGTCAAGGCAGTTCTGAGCACAGCCACCCATACCAAATTAAGTTTTAAAATTATACTTTCTACTTTTATCGACGGCCACTACATAATTAAATAATTTCATTTCGGTTTTGGCACGTGTAAAACAGCTGTGGTTGAAAACATTTTCTAGCAGGTAGGGGTGACTCAGCACCAGCTGCTCTTGTAGAGGATTCAAGTTCAATTCCCAGCACCCACAGACTGCTTACAACCCTCTGTAACTGCAGTTCCAGGGGATCTGACGTCCTCTTCTGGCCTCTGCAGGCACTGCATGCCCACAGTGCATAGATGTCCATGCCGGACAAAATGCTCATAACATGAACTAAAAAAAAAAAAAACTTTAGAACAAGAAAACATTCTGTAACAAAGTGCTTTGTTCTTACATGAGGTGTAGCCCTTCCAAGCATCATCAAAGAACTTTTATCTCTGCCAATGATACACAATTAACCAAACTTCCCTGTTTACATTGGCTTCTGGAAATCATACATTCTATTTTCCTTTCTACCACATCGATGTTCACCCAGCATCAGAATATAGCACAATGCCAGGGAAAACTGGGTAGCAGTCAGATTTCCCATTTCAATGCAGACATTTAGATGGTAAAACTCGTCACACGTGAAGGATGAGGCCTTCCTTTTAAATCTGAATCCAGGTCTACTCTAAGGTATACCTGGACCATGCACCTTAGCCTAGGGTCTCAAGAAGCCAGTTTTTTGGTTTGTTTGTTTTGTTTGAGAAGAGAAGTTTCTTTTACATCTTAGAAATGATGGTCACGTATTCTCCCAAGGGAAGATGGCAAAAGTCACTTTCTCTGGCAAAGTGAATGTCTGAAGGGTCTTTCCATAAACTTGGCTTAAAAGACTTTCCATGTTCAGCTAGCTGCACATTAAAACAAGCACATTACCACCGGGCTTCTTTATGCCAAATCTAAATTACAGCATGCCCGTGACTTGGCCTAGAAGCTGATAGACTGTACCCGCACGTGCTCACACATAACACAGACACAGACACAGACACAGACACACACACACACACACACACACACACACACACACACTGGCCCACAGATACATGACTGAGGCTGTGCCAGATCAGATATTTACTCAGAGATGGTCTATAAATTTCCTGGGAAGGATTACTCATTGACTTCAAAGACTTCAGTAATCTGAATCTTTTACCGGTGAAGGGACCATCATCTGCAATGGTACGTGGACACTGGTCTCCAGTTCAGAAGGTGCTTGCATGTCTGCAGAACCGAAGAGAGAAGGCTATCTTGTTCATCCTCATGCATTTTGAGCTTACACTTGGTCTCTGTGTCTAGCTAGCAGTCTACACCATTGCTTTTCTTCTTCCCCTCAGAAGCACCCTGTTGTCTCTCCTGAGCCCCTTTCCTGGGGGTCTCACGTTAGTGGCTCTGAGTGAGGGCTCGGATAATGTGTATCTTTCCAACTACCAAGGTTGGCTGTTCAACAGGTCATAAGTGGAAACGTAAGTTAGCTTCACCACCTCTGGGGGTTGTCTAACACCTTTAAGATGTTGAGTATCTTACTGATGTTTGTATTAGTTCCAAGAATCAAATGTACAGGAACAAACTTTGTTTAAAGATTATGAAGGTTTTTTCCTCTATCTGAGTCATGACCTATGTCCACTGTCTCTGTACAATTCTTCCCCCTGACAGTCTTCTGAGACTTGTTGACACGATTTGGTTTATTCTGTCTCTTTACTCACTAATCTGCTTTGCTTCTCTCTTGGTCATTGGTTTCCTGTGTAGTGTTCCACTGAGAGCATCCTGGGTCTTCTACTTGAGAAATGTTCATCTCACCCACTCTTTTTTTCTTTTTTTTTTTTTTTTTTTTTGGTTTTTCGATACAGGGTTTCTCTGTGTAGCCCTGGCTGTCCTGGAACTCACTCTGTAGACCAGGCTGGCCTCGAACTCAGAAATCCACCTGCCTCTGCCTCCCAAGTGCTGGGATTAAAGGCATGCGCCACCACCGCCCGGCTCTTTTTTTCTTTTCTTTTTTTTTTTTTTTTTTGGTTTTTCAAGACAGGGTTTCTCTGTGTAGTCCTGGCTGTCCTGGAACTCACTCTGTAGCCCAGGCTAGCCTCGAACTCTCGAACTCAGAAATCTGCCTGCCTCTGCCTCCCAAGTGCTGAGATTAAAGGTGTGCACCATCACTGCCCGGCTTTGTTTTTATTTTTGAGGCATTATTCTTCCTTCGAGTGAGTTTTGATCCCAGGTCATTTAGGCTGAGAAGAGAACTTTGCTCTCAGTCATTCAACTTGCTCCTAGCCTAAGCACGTGGAGTGCGTCTGTCTGGCCACATGGACCCAGTCTCACTAAGTATAAGGGGCTAAGAGCAATCAATACCAAGCTAGTAAGAAATGGCAAACATAGGTTTAGCCATGGAGATGTCAACATCTGGAGATTATCACGCTTTTTTGGTCCTTCTAACTCTTTCCTTTTCTCCTCTCCCCTTCTCTCTTTACCTTTCTCCCCTATCCCTTAGAAGCCTAACTAATCTTACATGCCATACTCCCAACCTGCTGTGATCTTCCTCCTGTGCTATCTATCCTGATGAACCGTACCATGCCTGTGCCTGACAACCATGTGCCTTCTGTGTCTTCCCTCCCTTGCCTTACTTACTGTTTAGCTGTTGACTTCATCATTCTTTGTCCTCTTTAATTCTGTCACCCATCCATCCATGTGTGTCTGCCCCCAAGCTGGGACCAACACTCCCCACCCTTACTTATTTCCACTATGACTTTCTGTCCTGGTCCCCCACCCACCTTGCTCATTTTTCAGGACTCTTGTTCCTGGGGAATTCAGCTCACCCCTGTAGTCCATTAGGGACTCGTCTGTGCTTCTACAGCATCCGTTATCTCCACAGAAGGTTTATTTTTATCACTATAAACAGTAAACTCTTTATTTTTACCATCTATCTTGTAAACACAGGCCTAATACATGATCAATAAATGGTCTTTGAGACTGGGTATTCTGTGTAGCCCAGGATGGCCTCAAACTTGTAATCCTTCCTCCTCAGCCCCTTCCCCCACACTGCTGGAATCAATAAATGTTCAAATAAATGAACTATATGCTCTTTCTTTCCAAAGAAAATTGGAAATTGGATCTTGTAAGTTGGTGGAGATAAAAGGCTAAGAAATACTCTCTTTGAATAGATTTTAAAGGCAGTATTAGCATTTTATGTGTCTTAATTCCCCCCCCCCCCGTTTATAGCTCTGGCATATACAATTGATGACCTTTTATATACAAAGTGATTTTTGGCTTCTCATTCTATAATCAGCATTGTTTTTAAAGGAAGTGTGTTTTTTTGTTTGGTTGGTTTGGTTTTTTGAGACAGGGTTTCTCCATGTAACAAAGTTCTGGCTGTCCCAGACTTATTTTTAGACAAGACTGACCTCTTTTTTGTTTGTTTGTTTAAGATTTATTTATTTATTTATTTTATGTATATGAGTACACTATAGCTGTCTTCAGAGACACCAGAAGAGGCCATCAAATCCCTTTACAGATGGTTGTGAGCCACCATGTGGTTGCTGGGAATTGAACTCAGGACCCCTGGAAGAGCAGTCAGTGCTCTTCTTAACCACTGAGCCATGTCTCCAGCCCCAGGCTGGCCTTGAACTCAGAGAGATCTGCCTGTGTCTGCTGGTATTAAAGGTGAGTGCCCGAAAGTGTGTAGTTTGAATTCCCATGATGCTCTTGTAATTTAAAAATTACAGGGTCAGAATCAAAGCCGACTTTGTCAGGTCTGGGTATGTGAGCAGAGCCAGCCTTTCCAGGGATCTATCAGCTTGATGGACTCTGTAGGTGAGAACAGTTCTTCCCAGCTAATCCAGTAAAGGTTCCAGAAAGTTCAAGGGAAGTGAAGGCAAGTGAGTGAAGAACCAGGCAGGAGCAGCAGCGTCACATGCAAGGATTGTCAGAGACTGAGCTTTAAACCAGTGTGACATAGGCCGCATGAGATGCTTCACCAGAGAGATGCTTCACCAGAGGAACTCACATCTGAACCATCTAAGCTGGGCATTTTAATGCTGGCTTGTACAAATGATGGAGAAAATAGGGAAAATTATACGAGACAGGTTCAAGCTATGTAGCCCAAGCCAGCTTCAACCTAATCAGTCCTCCTGCCTCAGCCTCCATATTGCTGGGTCTATAGACATATGCCATCCTATTCAGTTGATTTTTTAAAGCCTCAGGACACAAGTATGGTTGCTGGGTCCTCTTAGCCAGTTCTCATAAGCGCCTACTCTGAGGACAGTCACGGATGTACAATATATTGAAATAGCTTGCTCTAATTATTAGGTGCCACACCCAGATCTTCATTTGTACTGATTTCCCCTCAAGATAACTTCAGGAGGCATTTAAAATGACAGCACAGTTGTGCTCAGGTTAAGTAATCATGCAGAACAGAAGGAAGAAATCTAGTCAAGGAAGGGAAACTAATGTCATGTTAGATGTCCTGCTTTGAAGAGCGTGGCATCATTAAGAATAAAGCTTGGCCCTGAGCTTTGTAAAAACCTTGACCAAGCAGGGTTTATAATCTTGAATTCCTATGAGGTAGATCTATAGTCTTGTATTGATTTTTAAAAAGAATCTTCGTTAACTAGGAGAGAAAATTACTTAGGTGTATAGTATTCTTACCAAAGCTTTATCTTTTTTTTTTTTTTTGGTAAGGATTTATTTATTTTATATACGTGACTACACTGTCACACTCTTCGGACACACCAGAAGAGGACATCGAATCCCATTACAGATTGTGAGTCACCATGTGGTTGCTGGGAATTGAACTCAGGTCCCCTGGCAAAGCAGTTAGTGCTCTTAACCCACTGGGCCATCTCTCCAGCACCCCCCTTTTTGCACATGCACACACACACACACACACACACACACACACACACACACACACACACACAGAGTGTTCTGGAAGCACAGGATTAGAATTTCTTGATCTTGCCTATCTTTATAATTTGATTCTTTTTAATCCTTACTACTATAATCAGAACCCAAACATAGGAGTATTGCTTTTGCATTATTCATTAGTCTTTCAGTAACTGTCTATTTACTGGTAGCTTTTGCTATAGCATTATCAGATAGTATAATTAAGCCCTTGGGTTGTCATCATCAGTTTGCTTAAATCGGCCATGTTTTAAGCAATCGTTACCTTGTATCCTTTACTCTGTTGCTTTGGCTCTCATCCTTCTCTCCAGGAGTTTCCAGCCCCACCCCACTTCCTGCTTACTCAGATATCTGTATGCAGAGCAGACAAATTGTGATCAGCGGCTCCCCTCTCCTGCTGCGGTACTGTGCTTTCCCCACCATGTGGAACTAGCTCGCTGGAACTGGAGGCCAAAATAAACTCTCTTCAGCTGCTTCTAGTTATGGGGTTTAATCATAGTACCAGTAAAGTAGCTAATACTGGTTTTCATATTAGTAGCAAAATTGTTGAGATTTTATGATTTATTTTTTGATAATCTGGCACAAAGTGTCCTTGAAGTGTTGAAAGTTATAGGTTTTTTGTTTTGTTTTGTTTTGTTTTGTTTTTTTGTTTTTGGTTTCTCTGTATAGTCCTGGCTGTCCTGGAACTCATTCTGCAGACCAGGCTGGCCTCGAACTCAGAAATCTGCCTGCCTCTGCTTCCCAAGTACTGGGGTTAAAGGCGCGTGCCACCACCGCCCGGCAAAAGTTATAGATTTTTCCCTCAAATGCAACAGAGGTATGGAAATAAGCTTAGCTTATCGAAGTGAGATTTTTAGATAGATACTTTGAGCTACAAAAATCTATGACGCTCATCAATTAATTCACTAAAAAAGAAGTCAAGACATCAGTCCCATTCAGAATTAACTGGTGGGGGTGGGGGGACCCCACAACAAATTTAAAAAACCCTAGGCATTAAGCTTAACTAAATATGTTAAAGACTTCTACAATGAAAACTGTGAACCACTTAAGAAAGAAGTCAAGGATATGAATATGGAATGACTGCCCATTGTTTATGGTTCAGCTGAATTAAAACCATGAAAATAGCCATGCTAACAAAAATAATCTGTAGATCCAATACAACCCCCATGAAATTCCCACAATTCATAGTACCTGACTTCAAAAGTCCCAAACTATACTATAGAGTGCGTAGTGACAGTATCAGTATGGTTTTGGAACAGAACTAGACGTGTAGACTGAAGAGCTTAAAAGCTCAGTCAGGCCTCACACTTAAAGCTAACTAATTTTTAACAAAGCTTCAAAAACGTATTTTAGAAAAAATACAGACTTTAACAAGTGTTGACAGGAAAGCTCAGTATCTACACACAGACAAAACTGGATATGTGTCTCTCACTTTGTATTATAATATATTAAGAATGGCTCAAAGATCTTAATATAAGATCTGAAACTTTGAAATTACTAGATGAGGCCCTGGTGTGGTGACATACACCTTTAATCCCAACATTTGGGAGGCAGAGGCTGGCAGGTCTTTGTGAGTTTTCATACAGCCTGCTCTACATAGTGAGTTCCAGGACAGCCAGAGCTACACAGAGAGACCCTATGCATGCCCCACCCTCACCCCCAAAGAAACCCAACAAACCAAAAAACCTCCTAGAAGGAAGCACACTGGAAATACTAAAAGGTTTAGGCACAGGTAGTGACTTTGGAAACAGGATTCAAATGGTTCAGGAGACAATAGCAAGAACTGACAAGCTGGATTTCATTACATGTGAAGGCTACACAGCAGGCAGCGGGAGACAGACTCAGTAGATGGACGGACACACAGCTTACAGAACGGGAGAACATCTTATAGCTGTATACCTGAGAGATATTAGTATTCAGAATATTTTTTAAATGGAAAAAAAAAAAGAAACACCCCTTCCCAAATCAAATACTTCAATCGGAAGACAATTTTCAAAAGAAAAGTTATAAATGAATGATCAGTCTGTAAATAAAAGAACCACCATGGTCTATGGTAATGATGTATGCAAGAAGAAAGCAACCCAGTGTCTTTTATCCAGGAGTGGGCCAGACTTACTCCAAAGCATTCTGGTATTTCCATTCTAATCTAAGAGATGTCAGATCTAAGTAGAAGTCTACCTTATCCTGAGCAAAGGCTGTCTTCTCTACATATTGAATGGCACAACAATACGGCGACAAAAGGGAACAAGGCACCTTTTTCTTAATCTTTTACAGGAGTCTCGCCGGGGAGAAAATTGTTTTTCTGGTCCTATTGATTTGGAAGAACATACAAAGATACCGTCAAATATTAATCAATACCCCCTGGTTACTTCAAACCTGTTTGGAGGGTGCTTTGTTTTCTATGCCTTGCTGCTTCTAGTGAATGGTCTCTGACCTGGTCACCACACCTCATGCACACATAACATTGTTGAGTCAGGGCCATGAAAGACTTGCAGAGGTGAAATGGGGACACGGTACATGGAGGAGTCCAAAGACTAATAAGATTGATCACAATCTTTCCCTTACAGGTCACTTAATCCTGAAGAAGGTAAATAAATATACAGAGAATGAATTTGTAGTTCTCAATAATATCCAGGCACATTACTAACTTGCTGTCAAGTTGGATGGAAGTTTGATGTGTAAAAGCAAACTTTTTGTTTTGTTTGTTTGTTTTTTGAGACAGGGTTTCTCTGTGAAGCCCTGGCTGTCCTGGAATTCACTCTGTAGACCAGGCTGGCCTCGAACTCAGAAATCTGCCTGCCTCTGCCTCCCAAGTGCTGGGATTAAAGGTGTGCACCACCACTGCCTGGCATAAAAGCAAACTTTAAACAACATTTCTCAGAAAAAAACATTCCTACATGTCTTAATTACAATCCTATGGCTGAAAAAAAAAAGACAAAACACCAAAAAAACAAACAAAAACCAAAATCTATGACCAAGGCAATGCATATAAATAAAGCATTTAATTACAGGCTTGCTTATAGTTTCAGAGGGCTACAGAATTACCATCATGACAGGATGGATGGCAGCGGGCAGGCGTAGGTCTGAGAGCTCACATACTGATCCATAGACAGACAGACGGATGGACGGATGGACGGATGGACGGACGGACAGGCAGGCAGGCAGGCAGGCAGTCCTCTTTTCTTTTATCAAAAGAAGGAGTACATCACTCAAGGTGGGCCATGTGAGTGGGCTGGTAATAATGGAGTAGGAGATTCTAGTGATTCTGTGAGAAACGTAGCACAAGACTGTAGGACTGAAGATCAGGAGAGCACCTCTCTTCTGTCAAGTTGCTGCCTGCTAGCGTAATCAGTCTTATAGAGGAGGTCTATAGGACTCCAGATCCAGAGTGGGGTCTGTTGAAGAGAACACAGAGGCCAAGCCTTGGCTCTGTTAGTGAGTGGAATAGCATCCACCAATGGCTGGGCCTTTGAGGGAGAGCATATAAAACTACTGGTTTTGGTGAAAATGTATTTCTTATGATGTTCTCCCACAGGCGTTAGTGAGGGAAACTGAGAGGAATACTTTTACAGACTTAAAATAAAATATAAATTACTTTATCAAGTCGTTGTTGTATAGTTACTCCCATGATCCTTAGGCATCAGAGCAAAGCAAGTCCAAACTACATTGACATTCTGTCGCATGAGTTCAGAATGGCTATTACCAAGAAACTAAAACCAACAAACGCTGTCAAGGATGTGGGGCCATTGGAGGGGACAATTTATATATGCACTGTTGCTGGGACTATAAATTTGTCTGGTAGAAGCTCTTCCAAAAATTAAAACTAGATCCAACATGAGAATACAGCCCTGCAAAACAACCCAAGTCAGTAAACCATAGGGACACCGGCATCCTCACCTTATTAGTGCAGTACACCCAAATCACAGGGACGGCATCATCCTGGGTGCTGATTCAGGATGAAGGAAGAAAACGTAGCACATGTGCACAATGGAGTTTTATTCAGCTATAAAGAAGGAAAACACTTGTAGGAAAACAGATGAGACTGGAAATCATCACGTGATTTCCAGTGAAACAAGCCAGCGCCAGGAAGACAGATATGACAGCTTTTCTCTAAGGTGGAATGCAAAAGGGGAGAGAGGGGATAAGATAAGGAAGAATAATATCAGGGCTAAATATTATCAAAGTACATTATATATTCCTTATGGGGATGTCATAATGAAACCCCTTAGTGAGCCTTTGGGGGAAAGACATGGAGGCATTTTTTTTTTTAAGATGAAGAAATGCATGCAATGAAGAGGTAGCTGGAGCTAGACCTGGGCGTGGAGGTTTACGTGCAATCCTAGTACTTGGGAAATGAAGTCAGGGGGATTGTGGTGAGTTCAGCCGAACGAATCTTGACAACCAGTGAGACCTGGTTTCAAAGCTCATTTTGGGGAACAGTAGGAGCTTAGTTTGCAAAGAGATTGCTTTACAAACATGAAGATCTGAGTTCTATCCTCCAGAACCCAATTTTTTTTTTCATTCGGAGAACCCTTTTTTTTTTTTTGGTTTTTCGAGACAGGGTTTCTCTATGTAGCCCTGGCTGTCCTGGAACTCACTCTGTAGACCAGGCTATCCTCGAACTCAGAAATCCACCTGCCTCTGCCTCCCAAGTGCTGGGATTAAAGGCGTGTGCCACCACTGCCCGGCTAGAGAACCCATATTTTAAAAGCCAGGCATGATCGCATGTGTAAGTAGTTCCAGCACCAGGGAGGTAGAGGCCAGTGAATCCCTGAGGCTCACTGGCCAGCCAACCTAGACTACATGGCCAGTCTCAGACCAATGAGAGAACTTGTTTCAAAAACAAGGTAAGGCACAGAGAAACCCTGTCTCAAAACAAACAAACAAACAAACAAACAAAAAAACCAAAAAACCAAAAAACAAGGTAAGGGACTTGTTGGTAATAAGGGAAGAATAAGGGAAGAACAAGCCGGGCGGTGGTGGCACACGCCTTTAATCCCAGAACTTGGGAGGCAGAGGCAGGAGAATTTCTGAGTTCGAGGCCAGTCTGGTCTACAGAGTGAGTTCCAGGACAGCCAGGGCTACACAGAGAAACCCTGTCTCGAAAACAAACAAACAAACAAACAAACAGGACAAGCTGGTAACATCCTTGCTTCTTGAGTGAAATCTCTCAGAACTCACATTAAAAAAAAAAAAAAGGTAGTCAGGGGCTGGAGAGATGGCTCAGTGGTTAAGAGCACTGACTGCTCTTCCAGAGGTCCTGAGTTCAATTCCCAGCAACCACATGGTGGCTCACAACCATCTGTATTGGGATTCAACGCCTTCTGATGTATCTGAAGACAGCAACAGTGTACTCACATAAAGTATATATTATAAAAAAATAGTCAGGTGTGGTGGCATGCACTTGCAATCCCAATACTGAGGAGGTGGAGACAGATGGATCCCTGGGGCTCACATACTTACGTGTGTGTGTGTGTGTGTGGAGAGAGAGAGAGAGAGGGGGGGGGGTAGACAGACAGACTTCCTAGAGAGACATGGGCAAATGTCTACTCATCCAATAAGGGAGCTGGACGTGCCCATCTGGTGCTAGCGTCCTGTAGGATTCTGGGGGAGCTACTGAACAACTGTCCACACTGGAATCCTGAAGAAGCGAATTTAGCACCTGCTGCAACAAGAGAAAGAAACTTGCCAGTGAGAGTGAGGGCAAGCCAGCAGAAAGCAAAGCTTCCTTCTTTCATGTCCCTTTCTGTGGGCTGCCACCAGAAAGTGTGACTCACATCTAGGGTGGTCTTCTGACCTCACAATAGCTAATAAAATCCCTCACAGGGGTGCCTAGCAGCTCAGGGTTTAGTTGATTCCAGATTTAGTCAGGTCGACATCCGAGACTAGCCATAACGGCTGGCCTTGAACTTGTGATTCTCCTGCTTCAGCCTCTGATTATGCTCCAACAACTGTCTTTTACACACACACACACACACACACACACACACACACACACACACACACATTTATATATATATATTTACCAATTACCACTTAGGCCATTCTCAATGTTACTAAGACTACTGTTCACTTCCAAAACCTTTTCCACCATTGCTGTCTTAGTCACTGTTCTACTGCTGTGAAGAGACACCATGACCACAGGAACTTTTATATTTTATAAAGGAAAACCTTTAATGGGGGCTGGCTTATATTTCAGAAGTTTAGTCCATTACCTTCACAGCAGGAAGTGTGACAGACGTGGTGCTGGAGAAGGAGCGGAGAGTTCAACATCTGGATCCACAGGTAGCAGAAAGGAGAGAATGAGCCAGCTGGGCCTGGCTTGAGCTTCTGAAGCTGCAAAGCCCACCCCCAGTGACATACATTCTCCAACAAGGCCACACCTCCTAATAGTGCCACTCCATGCCAGCCTATGGGGACATTTTCATTCAAACCATCACAGTCTCTAACTCCCTCATTCCTGCCTAACTCCAACCCATAGCAACCAAAACTCTTCTATCTTTCTATGTATACCAATTGTGGGCTTAGTCTATACATAGAATTATAGCATATGTGACCTTTTGCAATTGGTTTATTTTACTTAGCATGATATTGTTAAGGTTAGTCTATATTGTTGCATATTTATCAGAATCACACACTCTTTTTTATTACTAATCAATGTTAGATTAATGATACACTTCAGTTGAGTTCTTTTCTTTCTTTTTTTTTTTTTTTTTAGTTTTTCGAGACAGGGTTTCTCTGTGTAGTTCTGGCTGTCCTGGAACTTATTCTGTAGACCAGGCTGGCCTCGAACTCAGAAATCCGCCTGCCTCTGCCTCCCGAGTGCTGGGATTAAAGGCGTGTGCCACCACCGCCCGGCTCAGTTGAGTTATTTTCATCTTTTGGCTATTGTGAATTATGTTGCTTATGACAACTAACTATGAGCAATTATTTGATGCTCATGGGTACTCACTCAGAAGATGGTTTATCACAGGGACCAATTACAATGGTTTGTGGGGTATATAAGAATCAAGGGATCACGGTCGAGCGGTGGTGGCGCACGCCTTTAATCCCAGCACTTGGGAGGCAGAGGCAGGCGGATTTCTGAGTTTGAGAGTTCGAGGCTAGCCTGGTCTACAGAGTGAGTTCCAGGACAGCCAGGGCTACACAGAGAAACCCTGTCTCGAAAAACCAAACCCCCCCCCCCCCAAAAAAAAAAAGAATCAAGGGATCACAGTGACTTAAGGCATCGGTCCCTCATCTAGACCTGAATGGGATTTGCAAAGGGTAACAATTCACAGGCCTTATGTCCATCTGTCAAGGGACCACGGCAGTCCCATGGCACCTCGACAGGTGGGAAAATAGACAATGTAGACCTCACCTTCTGTCTCCATGCTGCTTCAGAAGCTCCCAGGTAACCAAACCCAAACAAACCATTCAGAGCATTAAACTGAAAAGCCATTCCATTAAACTAAAAAGCAAACGAACACAAACTGTGTTCACACCCTTTCCAACACTAAAGAATGCTTCTTGCTGACATCCGTTGATTGCTATCCTTTGTGGCTTCTGTCAAACCTTCCTGGTAGCTTCATATTTCATTTTTCACACACTGCATTGCCAACTACTGAAAGCTCTCCCATAGTCTAGCAGCTTGTGTTTAAAATTACTCACTCAGTGCTTGTTAATCTTCTGTCTAAGCTATGGTTTGGGTTGGCAGCAGTAGCAGAAGCCCAGGGTTAGGAAACATAAAGCAGTAGTGGAAGATACAAGACTCAGAACGTCAAATTTCCTGGCAGAGGGCCAGCCCAGCAAGTCAGGGACCAAGAAGTTGCCCCAAAGTAATTTTAATTAATAATTAATAGGATCTTAACTTGGAAGGAACTCTGTAAGTCACGTACGGTACTCTCTACACAGTTGTGATTTCCACTACCATTCAGTTTACGTACCCCCGTACCCAGACACTCAAAGAGCAGGACCCTAACCCTATCCCTTGAATGACTCCTTTCACGGCCTAAGAATTTCATTTCTTCTGGACTTTGATAGTAGGTTTCCCCACTCGTGTCAAGTAACCGGGTAATGGTGATGAAAGAGGTTTACGAAGTTTTTATCCCCCTGAATTTTTGTGGTGCTTTCTGAAGAAAGGGGCCAGTGTGCTATTGAAATAAGCAGAAGTCCTAGAGGGAAGCAGGACGGAAAGCCGCATTAGATTCTGATATGTAAAAGTCTGAAGAGACAGCCCAGGCTACACAGAGAAAACCTGTCTCGAAAAACCAAAAAAAAAAAAAAAAGAAGTCTGAAGAGAAATGTGAGATGGGTCTTTCGTTGTGAGGCAAAGAATAAGGGACACAATGGGATGGAAACAGCTTTTATTTCTGAGAAAATGAAACAGAAAGAGATAAAAGCTAAGTCGCTACAACGGCGTCAGTAACAACAGCCACAAGAAAGCCAAGCCTCCTACCCTCGAAAGCCTGAGCCTTCCTTTAGTTGGATTTTGGAATCATTACTACCCCAAGGGGAAACAAACTTTTTAATTGAGTTTGTGATTCCCTTAGAATTTCGTAAGGCACACTATTAAGTTATCTTCAATTTTTAGTTATTTTAATGTTATATGAGAGCAGACTACATGACATATACCACATAATATATAACCAATATACACCTCCAGTCTTTAGGTTTAGAGCTTTTTAATTTTTGTTTGTTTGTTTGTTTGTTTTTCGAGACAGGGTTTCTCTGTGTAGCCCTAGCTGTCCTGGAACTCACCCTGTAGACCAGACTGTCCTCGAACTCAGAAATCCGCCTGCCTCTGCCTCCCAAGTGCTGGTATTAAAGGCGTGCACCACCACTGCCCGGCTGTTTTTTAATTTTCAAAGAACATAATTTTGGGTTCAAAACAGAGCTTTTGGGGGAGGTTGCAGTTAGTGAAGGGATATTTTGCTTTTTTGAACATGGGTTTCTCTCTGCCTGCTTAAAAAGCACAGGGGTTAAAGGTTTAGTACTTGTACTTGCCTGAAGGTCCTGGGTTCCCCTCTGTTGCCATGGAATTTCTTCTGCTTAAGATAAACATACACTTGATTTGTGTGTCTATTGAAGTGGTAACCCTATACATTTTAGGGGAGTTTAAATCTCATTCTCACTTTATATTTTAATGTAAACACACTTATGGCCTTTGTGTTGAGAATGGCTTGTTATGGGATTGGGAGGTGAATGAAGGAGGTTGTGGGCTGAAGTAGAGCTGGGGGTGGTGGGTGGGGTATGGGTAAATGATGGGAAGAAACTCCAGAGCTAGATTTTGCCAGATTTGAGCTTTGTAAGAAAGGCTTTCTGAAGAGGATGCCAGAATAGTCACTGTGTAATTCTGGTAACATCAGTGTTTGAGACATAGTCTAGGTAAGGGTGGACAGTCGTAGCAGCAACTATCAATTGCCAGAGGGTAGGGCATTCAGTGTCTGGGAAATGTGAGTGGCAGAGGGTCTTTCTGGTGCCTCTTAAATCACACCCAGCCAATGACATCAGTTTAATCTGAATACTTATTAAATGAGCCCTGAATGATGTTGAAACTTGTTAGAACTTTTGAAAAGCCATAGAGACCAGAGTACCCGGACCTGATGGTGCACACCTGTAATCGCAGCTGCAACAGGACAGTTGACAAAAGTTCAAGACTCTTGAGTTACACATTGAGTTCAAGCTTGTTCACACGGCAAGACCATCATATACGAACAAGCAAATGAAAACAAAGAATAAAACCTCAATCAAATGGCATGCTTTTATGAAGAACTATGAAAAAAGCAGAAAGGAAAAAGAACACATGCAATTCAAATCACAATAATCTAAAAGATCATTAAAGACTATATTTTGAACAACTGTGTGCAGACACATTAATCATCTAGTGCAGAAGAAATGGACAGATTCCTGGGCATGTACACTTTACAAAGATTTGCGAAGAAATAGAAAATCAGAACAAACTAGTGCTAAGTAACCAGAATAAATCAATTAATAAAAGTTTGTCCCAAATAGCTTTATTGCTGAAGTCTACCAAACACCTAAGGACAACTCAGTTTATCTCAAATTACTCCCAAAAACCAAAGAGGAAAGAATTCTTCCAAACTCATTCTAAAAGGTGAATGTCATTGCAATACCAAAACCGAACTTGGGCACAACAACAACAACAATAGCAATGACGACAATAACAACAGCAAACCAGTAGCCAACATGAAACTAAATGGAGAGAAACTTGAAGCAATCCCACTAAAATCAGGGACTAGGCAAGGCTGCCCACTCTCTCCCTACCTGTTCAATATAGTACTGGAAGTCCTAGCCAGAGCAATTAGGCAATACATGGAGGTCAAAGGGATACAAATTGGAAAGGAGGAAGTCAAAATCTCACTATTTGCAGATGATATGATAGTATACTTAAGTGACCCCAAAACTTCCACCAGAGAACTCCTAAACCTGATAAACAACTTTAGCAAAGTGGCTGGATATAAAATTAACTCAAGCAAATCAGTAGCCTTCCTCTACTCAAAAGATAAACTGGCTGAGAAAGAAATTATGGAAATGACACCCTTCACAATAGTCACAGATAATATAAAATACCTTGGTGTAAATCTAACCAAGCAAGTAAAAGACCTGTATGACAAGAACTTCAAGCCCCTAAAGAAAGAAATCGAAACAGATCTCAGAAGATGGAAAGATCTCCCATGCTCATGGATTGGAAGGACTAATATAGTAAAAATGGCCATCTTGCCAAAAGCAATCTACAGATTTAATGCAATCCCCATCAAAATTCCCACTCAATTCTTCACAGAGATAGAAAGAGCAATCTTAAAATTCATTTGGAATAACAAAAAACCCAGGATAGCGAAAACTACTCTCAGCTTTAAAAGAACTTCTGGGGGAATCACCATCCCTGACTTCAACCTGTACTACAAAGCAATAGTGATAAAAACAGCATGGTATTGGAACAGAGACAGGCAGGAGGATCAATGGAATAGAATTGAAGACCCTGAAATGAATCCCCATACCTATGGTCACTTGATCTTAGACAAAGGAGCTAAAACCATCCAGTGGAAAAAAGACAGCATTTCCAACAAATGGCTCTGGTCCAACTGGAGGTCAGCATGTAGGAGAATGCAAATTGATCCCTACTTATCTCCTTGAACGACAACACTTGGACACTGACATCGACTCACAGCTGTATTGATGTGGAAGCTAAAGGACAGTAGGCCACCCTCACATTCTGGTTATAGGATGAGCAGATGTCACCTTTATCTTCCACTGTCCTGTTTTACTCAGGATTGGAGTTTTTCAGAGGTATAGAACTTTTGGCAGAAACAAGGTAACAATTCAGCACAAAAACCACTTGACCTTTGCATGTCTAATAGACACATGAAAGGCACACATAATTATTGAGTATTCATTTCAATACACAAATAAGCAGTGTAATGCTTAGATCAGGAGAAGCAATTCTCTTTCCTTGTGATGGTTTGTATGTGCTTAGCCCAGAGAATGGCACGATTAGAAGGTATGATCTTATTGGAGTAGATGTGTCACTGTGGACATGGGCTTTAAGATCCTCATACTAAGCTGGGCAGTGGTGGTGCACGCCTTTAATCCCAGCACTTGGGAGGCAGAGGCAGGTGGATTTCTGAGTTTGAGGCCAGCCTGGTCTACAGAGTGAGTTCCAGGACAGCCAGGTCTACACAGAGAAACACTGTCTCGAAAAACCAAAGGGGAAAAAAAAATCCTCATACTAGCTGTCTTGAAGTCAATATTCTCCTAGCAGCCTTCAGATCTAGTTGTGGAAGCCTCAGGTTCTCCTGCACCATGCCTGCCTGAATGCTGCTATGTTCCTTCCTTAATGATAATGGACTGAACCTCTGAACCTGTAAGCCAGCCCCAATTAAATGTTGCTCTTATAAGAGTTGCCTTGGTGATAGTGTCTGTTCACAGCAGTAAAACCCTAACTAAGACAGAAGTTGGTACCAGGAGTGAAGTATTGCTGTGATAGGCCTGACCATGTTTTTGTTTGGAAGAATGTGGATTTGGGGACTTTGGATTTGGAAAGTCATGGAATGTTTTAAGTGGGGCTTAATGAGTCATAATAGTAGGAATATGAAAGACTTTGTTGCTGTGTATGATTTGAACTGTGAAGACCTGTCCCAAGAGGTTTCAGTGGAGAAGAAGTTATGTGGCCTAGAGACTGTTTTTGAAGTGTTTTGGCTGTTTTTTGCACTTGTCTGAAGAGTCTGCCTGAGGCTAAGATGAATAGACTCAGATTAATTGCATTGACAAAGAAGTCTCAGAAGTGCCCATCATAGACTTTGTTCTCTGGTTAAGTCTCATGAGGAGTGTTTTTGAATGAACATAGCAAAGTTACAAAGGAAAAATATAAAATATATAGTTTGAGTATTAAAGGAGAACCAGAAAGTGAAATGGAGCTGAATCCTGTGTTCAAAGATATTAAATTGAATTAAGGGAGTAGTGACCTTGGAGCAAGATCCTATCCAGCTAAATTTAGATCCAGGCATAATGGTACACACCTTTAATACCAGCAGATAAAGCCAAGCAGATCTCTGTGTTCAAGGACAGCCTGAGACAGAGCAAGTTCTAGATGAAGAAAAGCTTAAATATAGGCAAGGTGGTAAACACCTTTAATCTCAGGAGACAGGCATGCAGATCTCTGAGTTCAAGGTCAATCTACAGAGCAAGTTCCAGGACAGCCAAGCTTGGGCAGTGAAGGAGTTGGAAAAGAGGAAGCTGGTGATATTGTAATAGAACAAGGGGGCCATGTTCCAGCTCCTGCAAGCTTCAGCCGTGTGGCTCTGGCTTTTGAGTCCAGAATAAAAGGAACTACTAGAACAACTATGCTAGTTCACTGGAGCTAAAAAAAAGTTAGTGGTGATTAACAAGAGATTAACATCACTGAGGTGAAATCTTCTGGAAAGTGTTTTCTGAGAGCACAAAGAAGCTGTGTTCCAGAGATAGCCAAGGTTGTACCTCATGCTGCAGCCATACTTGGTAACATGTAAGAGTCACACAGATGGAACTGGTTTTGAATGTATGAAAGGGTCATGAAGAGCAGCTGAGGCTTGGCATTGTGAGAGACCAGGGAAGACCACTGGTGAAGGTGCAGCCTCAGTTGCAATTGGTTTCCCAGGACTGAAGGAGTCATGCAAATGATTTGAGGCTTGGCACCATGAGGAGAGCCATGAGAGGCTATGGGTGAAGCCTAGTTGTAGTGGAAGACCCCAGTGTATTTGAGATGTCAGTACCATGGGATGATCTCCAAGAATAGCAGCAACAGTGGAGTGGCTCAACCTGAGCTACAGAGGGCAGAGCTGGAGAAGTGATGCCAGCCTTTGGAGGAGCCCAGAAGATCATGTGTGGATCCCAGACATTGAAACAAGAAGCTGTAACACTGAAGTTGCCTTGGAGACTCCAAAATTTTGGAGATGCCAGAGCCATAGGATATCTCCTGAGGAAGGCTGCTAACAGGGAGTGGAACCAGCCCAGGAAAAGAAGTTTGTTGCAGTCAACAAAGATGAAAAAGGAGGTGGAGATCTGAAGACTGCTTTGACACAGCCATGGAGATGCAGAATTTGGAGTTTGCCCAGCTGGTTTCCTGTCTTGATTCAGGGATTACAGTTAAGTGATTGAATCTCAGAAGAGACTTTGAACTTTTAACATTGTTGATACTGCTATAGACTATGGGGACTTTGGAAGTTGGACTAAATGTACTTTTTTATTATGCTATGGCTAGATATGGCTCCCATAGATTTGAAAAAAGCCTATAGGGTCCAGGGAGTGGAATGTGATGGTTTGTATATGTTTGGCCCAGGGAGTGGCACTATTAGAAAGTATCATTTTGTTCAAGTAGTTGTGTCACTGGGGGTGTGGGGTTTAAGACCCTCATCCTAGCTGCCTGGATGTGAGTATTCTGCTAGCAGCCTTCAGATCAAGATGTAGAACTCTCAGCTCCTCCAGCCTGTCACGTCTGCCTGCATACTGCCA
Source organism: Grammomys surdaster (assembly GCF_004785775.1). Taxonomy (NCBI): domain Eukaryota; kingdom Metazoa; phylum Chordata; class Mammalia; order Rodentia; family Muridae; genus Grammomys; species Grammomys surdaster. Next base: position 3,425,961 of record NW_021604599.1, on the reverse strand, counting down.
TGCTTTCTCCCATGACAATACTGGACTGAACCTCTAAACCTGTATGCCAGCCCTAATTAAATGTTGTCCTTATAAGAGTTGCCTTGGTGATGGTGTCTGTTCACAGCAGTAAACCCCTAAGACATTCCTTAAACGCTCATTGTTTCTTTACAGTAAAACCATTTTATCTCCTTTGAAGTAAATAAACATCATATCTAATCTATGGTCGATCTACTCCAAAGCAGAGCACCCCATATCTAACCTGATTAGTGCCTATTAAGCAAATCACCACCCCTCTCCCTACCTTCTTCTCTCTCAACCTCTGACAATCCTATTCTAGTGTCATCTCTTGTAAGTCCAACTGTTTTAGATTATACATGTGAATGGGGGTATCCTGTATTTGTCTTTCACATAACAATAATTTCCAGTTACATGTTGTCACAGATAAAAGGATTTTTATCTAGATACTATACCATTGTGCATTCCTTGTCTATTATTCAGTTGGTAGGTACTTAGTCTGCTTCTGTTTCTTGGTTTTATCAATGGTTCTGCCATTACATGAGAGCGTGGTGGTAGCATTATCAGATCATATATAACAGTCATATTTTCAGTTTTATTTATGGGTCTCCGTGGTGTTTTTCGCAATAGCTGCACAAGTTGACATCCCTATCGACAGTGTGCAAGGGTTCCAATTTCTTCACATCCTTCATAGCATTTACTGTCTTTTCTTGTTGATAACCATCATTCTTAATAGAGTGAGGTGACATCTTTTGTGGTCTTAGCTTGCAATTCTCTGGGGCTGGTGATGTTTAATCTTCCGAGCCACCACCACCCCCTTAATATACCTGTTGATCATTTCTGTGTGTTCTTTTGAGAAATAATCTATTTCCCATTTTAAAAATCAGATTGTGTGGGGGGGTTGCTATGGACTTGTATGGTTTCTTTATGTATTTTTGGATATGAACCTTTTAAGATAAGTAAACAACCAGTCATGTTTGGGTGCTGGTTCTATTATCTCACCAAGATAAGAAAGTCCTGTTACTATCAGAGAACTTTCGAATGCAGTTAGCAAAATTAGTGACCTAACTAAACTTCCCTAGCCAAAACCATAATAAGATGTTGCCAAATTTTAACTTAGTGTGTGATAATAAATATATTATGTCTGCAAACACCTTTTGTTACACACTTTTTTTTTTCTTTTGTGTTACTAGAGGGAGAGAGAAGCCAGAAATCATGGCTAGGCTTCTGCAGGAGGGCTGTAGAGGAGGGTCAAAACCAACATTTACTGATACCTGCATGTCAAGTGTGTTAGATAGGTTACATTTTTTTTTGTTCCATTATATGTCATTTCTTCAGTAACAGCTAAAGCACAAGGTGGCTGCCTGAATTCTTATCAGAACTGGCTGGGATTTGGGGATCTCAAGAGCTATGAAGCGGCCTTTAGTTTACCACATGGTTTTAAAGGTGGTGTAGTTTCCCAGGCATCTGTCTGGGAAGCTGGTGAGATTATCAGTCATTCACATTTTAGAAAGAATGTTTCAAACAGGTGGTCTTTCCGGCAGAAGTCTGTGGGTTTTGAAGACTGGGAGTGAAGTAGGCCCTAAGCAGTGAGTGTGGGATGGGGTGGGGCACTGCGTGGAGGTAGAGATCTCACTCAGAGGGCTGGGTCTGAGTTCTGGAGGAGGTCGTAGGCAGCAGTATAGAAAGAGAAGTGGGAAGATCCCAACCATAACCTCTATTTCAAAATTCTGGGGATGGTCGGCCCCACCCTCGAAAGGAGACAGTCTTCTTCCTCTTTCTCCTGCATAAGGTAGTCAGTTCCCTATTCTCAGAACCCAGAATCTCAGGTTCAAGGGCAGCTGCTCAAGGGAAACTGGGGATGGACTGACTTGTGGGATACCCAACCCCCTCTGCCTGGCCAGACCCACCCCCCCTCTCCTCATATGCTGGTTTTCTCCAAGTGCACCACAGGGCAGCCTGTATTCCTGTGGAATTCTGTGCATTCAAAACCCTTTTAAAAGCATATCTCCCTTCATTGTCCCCTCGTGGGTAGATCCTGCTTCTGTCGGTGTGTTCAAATGGAGTTTGATGCACCACATACTGTTTATTGGTTTCCTCCGATTTGCTAAGTTGATTAGAGCCCTCCATGCCTCCTGTGCTTTTGGATCAAGCTATAAATTATTGCAGATAAAATGTTCTAAGGACTTTTTTTTTTTTAAGAAAAGTTTTGCCATTACTCTGTATTTGTTTTAGTAATAGAAAAATGTCGAAGTAACAGACTTACCTTGTAGGGATATATGCATATACAAATCTGTAGGTTAAGCAGTATAGACATCCATGTCAAACCACTGCCTGTGTTTCTTAATTGATCAACCTTTACTGAAAAGCTATTTCATCACCTTGATAGACTAATAAGGTGATTAGGTATTGAAAATGAGGCCATCTATTTAACCTACATGGGCAAATGTTCCATCTCACTTTTAACCTTTAAAGGGAAAAATTAAAATGAGATATAATTTTTCTTCCATTCACTCACCTACAAAATACGCAGCACTCAAAGAATATTCAAATTTTGTTAGCACTTCCTACACTTTAACAGTGGAATCAAATACATCTTTCAGCACAGTTGATTTAGCAGGGTGAGTGAAAAAGGATAGGATCTTCTCAGAATTTATAGTAAGCAAACAATCTAAAGATTAAATATCTGACTAAAGTTTGCATTCTGTTATAGGAAAGTTATTCGTCATATTGAGAAATTAGTCATACCCTAAAAATCCAGCAACAGGAAATGTTAATTAAATCAGGGTTCGGCTGCTAAATGGGAGATTGTTTAGCCATATCAAATACGGCCTGGAGAAAGTACCATCTAGACGGCGTGAATGAGAACACTGTAGATAAATCTGTGGTGCAAAAGCAAACAAAAACAAAACAAAAAAAAAAGGAGACTCACAAGTTTGTAGCCACATTTAAGAAAAAAAATTTTTATACTGTGTAGAATGCCATGATGTATACAAAGACACGTATAGAATGATTATTATGGTAGAGAATGGAAGAATTTTGAAATTAAGACAGCAATCTGATGTTTCATTTTTATCCTAAACATAGTATTATAAGTTAATTTTCCTATTCCCCAAACTAACCTTGAATAACAGAAATACAAAATTGCTCCTGAAACATTGTTAGACCGGCTTCAACGATGTAAAGAGAGGTGGCTAGGGAGGGAACTGAGTTGCTAAAGATCTGCTTTACAAACACAAGGACCTGAGTTCAGTCACCAGAACCTAAGAAGAGGAGGGGAGGGAGGAGGAGGAGGG
>NW_021604599.1:3416939-3422568 GCF_004785775.1 Grammomys surdaster | reverse complement strand
TTTTTTTTATTTTTCTGTTCTATCTCTCTAAAAGCCAAAAGAGAGAAGCCATGGAGGAAAATTTTACCTGAAACAGAATTTTGAAGGTTCTTCATTGTGCTGACAGGAAACCTCCTTTATGTCTCTGGGATACCCTGCCCAGCTCATCAGGCCTGAGAGATGTATGGTGGGGAGGGCGCATGACTGTCAACAGTTCACAGGAAACAAGAAAACAAGAGCATTTGATTACAGAGGGAAACACTGCAGGCTCTGACAGTTGGCAGGGAATTCAGAATGGGACTCTCCGGCTAAATCTTCTGCTGAAGCAATTGCTTGATCCAATACAAGCCTTCTTCCTCGCTCCACGGATTCGTGTCCGGTTCTTAAAGCTTTAGAATTTTTCTTGTGTATTTGCACATGCGTGTGGGCCATTTGTGGAGGTCAGAGGGCAATGTCAGGTGTCCTCCTCTATGGTTCTTCCCCTTATTTTTTTGGAGCTCACGGATTGGCTAGTCTGGCTGGCTTGGGAATTTCAGGAGTGTGCTGTCTCTTCCCAGCCCTGAGGTTACTGGGTGCTGATACTTGCCCCCTGGCTTTTTAGTCGGGCCCTAGGGATCCAGACTCAAGTCTCAGCCTTGTGCAACAGGTTCTTTATTAACTGAGCCATCTCCTCAGTCCAGCGTTAGAATTTTCTTACGTTTTGGTTGATGCCTTTATATTATTTTCTCCTCAGCTTCATTATGGAATATTTATCTAGTATTTTTGTCCAACAGCACAGGCTATTTGGATGTACTTGATTATTTGAGCCAGCAAAGGGCCTGTGTTGCATATTGTGAAAGTAACAGTTAATATAAGAAGCACATTAAAACTACCAGTCAATTTTCACACCTATGTGCATCAATTAAAAAATAGAAAACAGGGCAGTGGTGGCGCAGGCCTTTAATCCCAGCACTTGGGAGGCAGAGGCAGGCGGATTTCTGAGTTCGAGGCCAGCCTGGTCTACAGAGTGAGTTCCAGGACAGCCAGGGCTATACAGAGAAACCCTATCTCAAAAACAACAACAACAAAATAAATAAATAAATAAATAAATAAATAGAAAACATATGATATATTAGCCAGCTGTTGCTACCACTAATACCGAGTCAACAGCCAACAACTCTAAAATTCAGTAGCTCAAAAAACAGGTATTTATTTTCCTAGGATGTGGCTTTGTGGGTAAGTTAGAACTTCTCTCTTTGTGTTGCAAGACAGCTTGGCTTGTACGGGTGCTTCTGGCTGTCATCGGACTTGCTTCAGACAGTCTACTTCAGAATCCTGCTTGCTATCAGAGGCAAATTCCTCTCTCAGTCGAACTCCAAATTCAAGAGGTCAAGTTGCGTTACTCCTTTAAGACTGCTATCATCGATTGGTCAAACAAGGTCATGCAAACAATCCGGTCCAGCATAGAGAAGTAACCGATGAGAAGTTCACATGAGGGCAGAGTGTGAGGGAGCGATCCTGAATTCCTGTATGTGGGAGGCTGAGGGAAGGCAGTCATGAGTCTCAAGGTAGCCTGGATGTATAGTGAGACTATGTTTTTTTTTTTGTTTTTTGTTTTTTTGAGACAGGGTTTCTCTGTGTAGCCCTGGCTGTCCTGGAACTCACTCTGTAGACCAGGCTGGCCTCGAACTCAGAAATCCGCCTGCCTCTGCCTCCCAAGTGCTGGGATTAAAGGCGTGCACCACCACCGCCCGGCTAGCTAACTGTTCTTGATGAATGAATGAATTAAGCACAGGGTTTTAGCAATCTTATTACTCGGCTGTGCAGATTAAATCAAACGAGAGAAAGTCGTCAATACTCACTGAACAGACAAAAGTAGAGTCATTGAGCAAGTGATAGCAATCATTTTTATAATTTAAAAAAAGACTAGAGATGATTTAATTAATTTTTTAAAAAAGTGCATATACATTTATGGGTCTGTAAAAGCCAGTATTCACATGAATACATAGCTCCATGGGTACAGTTATACCATAACTTTAATTTTTCAAAATGCATTTGTGCCCACTGTTGTTCAGCAACATGCCACTTTGTGATTGGAAATGAGCCAAGGAACCCTGGCCACCTCGCTGTGAGAGCATCATCGTCCTAGGTACCCAAACTAAGACAGCTGGACCTCCAGGCAGCAGATCTATCAAAGCACAGTTGGGCCCCTCATTAACAAAAACATCACAGTGGGTGCAGCTGAGTTATACTTCACGACATTTTGTCCAGCATGTCGGGTCTTTTAATGAACAAGTTAGAGCTCTCCCTCACACCCTCACAGAAGAAAGGGTACATTCTCTGAATAAAGTCATAGAACTAGTTGGTATCTGGGATATAATTAAACTGTGCCTGTCCTGAAGGCACCTACCCTTTGACCTATGAAATCCTCTGAATAATCTAAAGCAGTTGTGCTTCAAGTCATTTGTCTAAGTTCCAAGGATTCAGCCACAGAGAAAGAGTGCTCATTTTCTTGTTATGGTTCTAACAAAGTTTGCATTTATAACGGATCTGTTGCTTGGTTAGAAAATTATACTCCGCTGATTAAGTAAAAAAGATGGGGGAATTCTATTTCTGCTTCGTGGCAGAAAAATTTAAAATGTAAAATATATTTTCAAACATTTTATCTGTCTGTCTGTCTGTCTGCCTCTCTCTCTCTCTCTTCTCTCTCTCCTCTCTCTCTCCTCTCTCTCTCTCTCTCTCTCTCTCTCTCTTTCTCTCTCTCTGTCTTTCGAGAAATGTGCTGTACTAAGAGTCTCATTTGTCCCTATAAAGATAATTTATACCAATATAAATAACTTGAAAAACCCTCCAAATGTCAACATCTAATGGTGATTGTGTTTCCTTTTGTTTTTTTTTCTAATTCATAGGCTTTTTTTTTTTTACTTTATTATGAGAGTTTTCACATATACTGAAATATGGACATATCTGCAATGTACTTTAATGTTCATGCTCACAGACCTTTGGTAGAGCCAGTGTTTTTAATCTGGGGATCTTGATGTCTTTATAGCAATATCTTTTTTTTTTTAATTTTAAATAATTTATTTATTTTTTCTCAAATCGTAATTCATTCACACAGGGGTTATAAACACAGAAAGGCAGAATGTGGGGAAGAGGATGACACTGGAGTGTGGGTGTTCAGGGGGAATTCAGATATCTTTCAGAACCGGGTATCAGCTGGGTGAAGGTCCAGGGGACAGGTCACTATGACTCTGCCTATGACTCGCTTGTCCTTATCTAAGTTGGTATTGTCTGCCAAGGCTACCTATTTACAAGGTCTATGACTTCTCGGGCTGGTAAATTTCCACAAAAGCTGCCTGTTTACAATAGCTTATAGCCATCTGTTTCAATGTTTTTCCACAGAGACCCAAGACTTGGTGTTAGTATACATGTATGACAGGCCTATTGCTGATTTTAGGCCTATGGCTGATTTTAGGCCTTCAGTGTATAATCAGGGCTGCTCCTGACATCTCCTCCCTTCTCTAAGTATAGAAGGGCTGTGGCGATTCTAATCTTTCGAAGGCAGGGAGAGAGGCCTGAACTCCAGTAATTGAAGGGGAAGCAATATCTTTTGATTAATAAGTTTGGCCATTTACTTTTGTGCTTATGGCCTTCCTATAGCTTTATGCATCCTTGGTTTAAATTTAGTTACTGATTTACTTGAGATGGGGAATCTCACTGTCTCACCCAAACTCCTGAGCTCAAGCAGTCTGTTTCAGCTTCAGGATCAGCTGATGCGCATGAGAGTATACCACTGGTCCAATGGCTCTCAGGCCCTTTTGAGCACATGTCTGAGTATGTCCCAGTCCTTCAAATTTCCCTATATTCATAGAGGCCTTTCCCCAATCTTTCTGTCTCTCCTCTTTCCAAGTCTCTTCTTTCCAGGCTTCTCTGTCCTTGGGAAGTCTTGGGGAATTGAATCTAGGGCCCTCAGCATGCTGGGTAAATACTCTATCAACTCAGCTACACCTCCAGCTCTGCGTTTCTTGTCCTCAGTGTTGTTCTTTGCCCCAGGCTCCTCTGGTCGATATGTATACCTTTAACTCCTTTCAACTAAAGCTCCTGGGCAGCAGTTCAGCCCTAAGTCAAGGAAACAAAGGGAATTCTTTGTGTAGATCTCTGTGGGATCTGTCAGAGACTTAGAGAGCATAACCACAGCGTTTAAATGGAAGGTTTGTAATGGTGCCTCTGGCGATGGCAACCTTACCAGGACTGCTCACTTCACTTCGCTGGTGCTAGTTACTGGAAGTGGGCAGGCAATCTCAGTATCTCAGCACAAAGGTGTATCTCTCCTTTTACCAGATTGCCTCCTGGCTGTCATTAAGTGTCCAAAGTTCTGCAAGAGGTGGTTTTCAGCGTGTATGCCATCTTATTAACTGTTTTCCCAGAGGGTTGGTGTCTTGGAGCTCTCTCCTTTGTCACTTAGTCAAAATAATTGTGATTGTTGAATAATATTCTACCCATAAATGATCATAATTCATTCATTATTTCCCCAATTTTGAACACTTACTTTGTTTAAAAGGCTTTTGATATTTTAGATAAGACTATAATGAACATCAGCATACATAAAGCTTTTTTTACTGATTATTTTTGTTCTTTCTTTAGGATACATTTTTAGAAATATAGTCACTAGGTCTGAGGTACTACTACCAAGTTGTCAAAAGATTATGTTTATTCATACTTCAATTTCATAACTATTCTTAAATGCTGAATTTTTCTGAAGTAGTTCTGTCACTGACAAACACCTTATGAGAAATAATGTGTATTTTAACTTCTTCATTTTTAAAGGATCACTTTGTAAACTACAATGTGCATTAAACTTCCCTAGAATGTTTGGAAATACAGGACCTGCTTTAGTCTATCCCCACCCCTTCCCCCCAAAAGGATGGAAAACTAGAAATACAGCCAGAGGCTTTGGGGTCAGGGAGAAACCAGAAAACAAACAAACAAACCCCAAACCTAAAACATCAAATTCATCATCATCAACACCACCAACAAAACAACCCCCCTCCACTCGCCCCCCACCCCACCCCAGTCTATCTTCCTAAGGGACTGCTAAAGCTTAAATTCCAATAATAAATTAGTGTTAAAGATAGTCTTTCCTCTAGAAAGGAAGCCTCTTCAAATTTGTCATGCAAATGTGTAGGTCTCTGCTACAAATGTGTGGCTAACTCCAAGAATACTATGTGGTGTACGAGTGTGTCTAAGATTGTCTTTTCCACATTAAATGGATATTTGTCAATATTTTCCTTTTTTCACTAAGCCAATTTAAAAATCATTGTTATTCTAAACCAGTAGAGTGTCTTGACAGATATTTGGATTGTATTTGATCAAGGCACTGGCTACTTCATAATATGGTTATTATCTTCAAAATAAAGAATGAAATGCTGTGTGCTGGCTCTGCCCCACTGTTACCTGGCAATAGCCAGATGTGCCTGACTCATTACAAAAGGAACTGCTTGCCCCTCCTCCTCTTCCTCCTCCTCCTTATTCCCCCCTTCTCACTCTCTTCGTTCTCTAGCTCTTGCTCTGTCTTCTTGCTCCTTACCCTCTCTCTCCCTATTCCTTACCCCCTCTCTCTCCACATGTGCTCATGGCCAGCCTCCTCTACTTCTCTTCCCTTCCCCTCCCC
>NW_021604599.1:3383081-3416839 GCF_004785775.1 Grammomys surdaster | reverse complement strand
TCCCTTCCCTTCTCTCCTCCTCTCCCCCTCCCTCTCCCTCTCTCTCTGTATGTGTGTGTGTGTCTGTCTCTCTGCCTTTCTCTCAACTCCTCTCCCCATGCCCTGAATAAACATTACTCTATACTATATAGAATAGAGTTCTATATTATATAGAACTCTGTGCCGGGTGGTAGTGGCGCACACCTTTAATCCCAGCACTTGGAAGGCAGAGGCAGGCGGATTTCTGAGTTCGAGGCCAACCTGGTCTACAGAGTGAGTTCCAGGACAGCCTGAGCTATAAAGAGAAACCCTGTCTTGAAAACAAAAACAAAAACAAAACAAAACAAACAAAAAAAGAACTCTGTGTGTGGCTGGCACCTCAGGAGGAAGGGATGCCTCAGCATGGGCCTGCAGAAAACCCCTTCCTCCACACCTTTCTGCACCCCCACCAAACATATCTCTGGTTTCTCTATCTTTTTCTAGAACACAACACTGTGAAAATGTATTTTACTTTTCCATGATTGAATGTTACAGTTATGTGTACATTACTGTCATTGATGCAATGGAGGACTTCCCTTTTTGTCCCCTTTTGTCCTGCACTGACTGGAAGCATGAAAGAATTGTCCTTCTTTGTCAAGAGCTGGGACTGCCATGTGGGCTTGCTGTGTCTCAAGTCAACTCAGTAATTATTTACTGAGGGAATATTTATTGTTATACTCATTGTGAGAACTAACTCAAACAATTTGACCTAGTATATAATTTTGCCTAGAAATGCAGACTACAGAACGTGTCTGGTTGAGTCATATGAAGCATTAAGGAATAGAGGAGGGCCGGGCGGTGGTGGCGCATGCCTTTAATCTCAGCACTTGGGAGGCAGAGGCAGAGGGATTTCTGAGTTCAAGGCCAGCCTGGTCTACAGAGTAAGTTCCAGGGCAGCCAGAGATACACAGAGAAACCCTGTCTCAAAAAAACCAAAAAAACAAAACAAAAAAAGGAATAGGGGAGGAACATTGAAAGTCATTGCTATTTTCTAGACTTTTAAAAACTACTTCACAGCTAAATGTCATCTTATTTATTTATTTATTTATTCATCCAGGAAGTGGTTGTCTTTAGTTCTCCACAGTTCACGTACAATTACCGGTGTCTTGATGAGGGTAGATGCTCCACTGCAATTTCTCAGCCTGTAATTTATGTCACGTTTTAATAAACATTAGACATGCAATTTTAAAATGATGTCCTAGTTAAAAGATAGGCCAATTTTGTACTTAGTCTTAGATATTGTCTCCAAGAAATGTCATATGTACAGGCAAATATTCCCAAATCTGCAACAAATTCAATCTCCAAAGATTTTGGACATAGATGTTTAACCTGTAGTGGTACTTTCGTGTGATCTCAACTTTTGCCCTTGGTTTCACTTCCTGTTTCACACCTGGGGACGTTCCAAACCCTGACAGAGTTAAACTTTTCATTCTGAGCTTTAGGGTGTGGAGCTGGGGAGTGTGGGTGGAGAGACGCCCACAACAACGCTGTTGTTGAGCCTCGTGTCAAATTTTTGCTTTCTGGTGGGTTTTTATTTCTGCCTAGTAATCAACTACAGTCAATCCTTGGTCCCTTTACCCTCCCCCCTCTTCTAGATAGCGTCTTCATGACTCCATTTTTATCTTTAAAGACAACATTTATACGTACCAGCCACCCCCATCCTCAGTCAGGTGATGATCTCCTTTATGCATGAGGGTGGGGACTGGCCGGCAAACGAGACGAATCAGCAGTTGGCTTTGTCCTCTTACAATGTCTTCTCTTATTGTCAACTGTGCAGTTTTTATGCTTAAAAGAACCTGCGGTGAGTTTGCAGGGTCAGGTGACTGCCTGCAGTTACTCTTACTTGGTTTGTGGCCGAATCTAGGCTGAAAACCTTTTCTCCCTCCTACCACACCCCCTTGATGGTCTCTTCACAGCCAACGACTGAGCATGATGAGGACATTAGAGCTATTTTCGTTTTATAAATAGATATAAGTCCTTTGAACGATGTCCAGTGTACTGTATGCCCTTGGCTATTACATATTATTTTTATCAGGATTCTTTTCAGAGTGTTTTCTATACACATAATACATGCTTAATAGATACCTGTTGTGCTACCAGAGATGAATGTGGTTTAAGATTAAAATTACTAAAACTAAAGATTCATAATATCCAGCCTTCTGTGACTATAGATGAATGGACATTGACATACCATGATGAGATTTTTAAATGTTACTCTGGCTGTGGTCAGTAAAAATTAAATGCATATTTCCTTTAGTCTAGAGAGTCTAAGTGTGTATTTTGGGCAACATTTTTGTGCTTTGAAATGTATGGACAATATCAACCAGTCTTACTTCTGTAGTTGTGAAAAATTAGAAAGCTATATATCCACAGGTAGAATTTTCAGTAAATTATGAGTCACCCATTTCCTGGAGACTCTGTAGAGTTTAAACAAATGAGGACAGAGTACAGAGATTGAAATGAGTGTGTATGGGGTGAAAAGCTGGTAACAGTACTGTATAGGATTATCACCTTTGCTTACAGAACTCAGCTGTTGGAAATGTGTATGCAAATGCACCCCAGTGAGTTAGGAAGGTTATACGTGGGCTCAGTGGTCAATTCTGAAAAATAAAGAGGGATAGGAAAAGCCAAGAAAGATTTACACTATTTTCCAAAGTGTTTAAAATTTTCCACAAGTGGCATGTATTAACGCTTACTTAAAAACGTAAAGCAGAGGGGGGTAGTTGTCTCAGCGAATGTACATTAAAATTCTTTTATATTGACACTAGATGTGAAGGCATCCAAATAGTTTCCATGAGGTTTAAGAGAAGCATATTTCAGTAATTAATAGTTGCCTTACATGTTTTTCCAGTCATCATTCTTACTGAAGCTGATGCTGTAACACTGTCGGTTCCTGGCATGCTTCCTGTGCATCGGGAAAGAGCTGATTTGACGTCTGGGAGGAACGCATGTGATACCAACATTTTTGTAACCTTGGAATACTCAGCCAAAGCCTGTCTTAGGAAGTGCAACATCCTTTATAATTGTCCTGGAACAAGTGAAGGTGACAGGAAATAAGTAAACCGAAGCACTGAGATTCAATAGGAAAACAAACAAACAAAACCAAGAATTAGCAATAAAGAAACTGATTTCTCTCCCTGCAACAAATCACTCTGTCAATTCTCAGGTGGTATTTAGTGTGTCAAACAACGGAGTAAAAAAGTCCAAGACTTGTCTGGACTTCAGTTTGAGAAGCACTGCCTAGTATATTAGTTTACTAGACTGCCCTAGGAGGTACCACACACTGGATGGCTTATATCAGTAGAAACTGATTCTTACATAAATTTGAAGACTGGGCTTTCCAAGGGGTTGGCAAGGGTCAAGCTTCCTGTGAAGCCCGGGGTGAAGGGGTTCCTTCATTGCTTCTTCCAGCCTCGGGTTAAAGGGGTTCCTTCATTGCTTCTTCCAGCTTCTGATGGCCCCCAGGTACTCTTTAACCTGTTCCTTTTTAGATAGATGTGTCATGGTGACCTCTGCCTCCAATTCACACAGCCTGTGTTCCTGTGCATTCCTAGGAATTCCTGTCATTCCAGGTCAGGGTCCGCCTTAGTGCTTTTGTTTGTTGCTTGATTAGCTCTACTGAGATGGTATCTTCCAGTGAGCATTTCCACATCCATAGGAAATAGTGGTTAGGACTTCAACGTATTTTCTTGGGAAGCCCAATTCAATTTGTACTAGACTGGCTGAAGTTGGATCTGTCGTGAATAACAGGTATTAACGTGTAGCTCTAAGACTTAGATTCAAAGGGCTTTAAATCACTCCACAGAAGTTCATTATAACAATTTCAATAAAAACCTGGAATGATGAAGGCTTTTTTTTTTCTTTTTTAGAAAACAACTTCCAGAGAAATGAATTTAGGTATGTGCTATTGTAGTAGGCCTCAGAATATACCAACAAGGAAAGGATTTACTTTATACTGATAAAGTAAACACCCTATGAAGCACTTCCTCAACACCAGCTGCCTCTCCTAAGAGGAACACGCCTGCCTTCCATTCATCAGCTCTCGAGATGGGTAGATAGAGAGGCATAGTTTTAAGACTTCCAAAAGAGGAGGCCCCAGAGGGAAAGGTTTAGAGGAACAAAAATGTCTAAAGACAAATGGGCATTTGCTTTAATGCTGGAGATTCAGTCAAAGGTTCTGTGACATGACCGTAAAAAGGAGAGAGTTGTCATGGAGCAAGTGCATGTCCCAGTAGAAAGTGTTTTACAGGAATTGTAGGGAGGAGGAGCTACACTGAGCGTGGAGACCAGAGGCAGCATTCTCCTGTGGCTGCCTCCCCTGCTCTCCTCTATCTACTGGTCCACTCCTCTGCAACTCCAGGCATGAGAATCAAGACATCACTCTCACAGTGGTCACCTCTACCCAGAGTATGGCTAACCTCACTTCCAGCGAACAGAAAAGAGATGTATGGTCTATGACTCTCAATTCCAAATTCCCTGGAAGGGAACTTCTGGTTCTGCATGAGTCAGGTGTCCGTTAATGCTCCAATCAAGAGAAACAGAGAGGGTCACAAACTAGGCAATAGAAGCTGGCTATTCTAGCTAAAGAAGCCAGTTTTGAGAGAAAGAGTGTATACTTAAGTCTCAAAAATCAACACTTTCTACAGTACCACCTAAGCATGGAAATTTTCTATCTTTAGATTGTCACATTTATTTTTATACATGTATTTACTTATATGTGTGTACACATACCCACAGGAATGTGAGTTGCACCGTAAGAGATATGTGGGGGTCAGAGGTCAACTCACAGGATTCAGTACTCTCTTATGATCGAGCTTCAAAGGAATGTCCTCAAGTGGTCAGACTTGGTGGCAAACACCTTTACATGTTGAACTATCTGCTTGAGTTTCTGCTTTTAACAGGAAATCTTGGAACATACTGTTTTCAAAAATACAATCTGTGAGCAGGCAACTCTCACCACCTGAAGTCAAATCTTGTGTTGTTGATACAAGATACTCTGAGTATCTGTGATCCCAGATACTAAGGGGCACAAGGGGTTCATGAATTCAAGCCCAGCTTGATGCACATAGTAAAACTACATTAAAAAAAAACAAAACTTTTTTTTCTTTGTTCAAAGTAGATCAAAGTTGTACTTGACATTCTGTGTATTTTGACAAATAATTATCTTTACCTAAAAGGGTTTACAGAGTGGAAAGCTATTTGGTTCTCATGAAGGATCTGCTCATGTCAAGGGAGAGAAAGTTTTGTTCAGCAGGACATAAAGACTATAGGGAGGACCAGTGTCAGAAGGAGGGTGTACTGAGGAGGACTGGTGATTGATTTAAAGCAGGAGAATGTTGTTTGCTTCTCTGTTTACCTGATTCAGACACCATGTTTATGATCTTAGTCCTAAAATAAACTAGCCTCTTCCCATAGCTACTATTTCCTCTTTTTTTTTTTTTCCTTTCAGAAAAGCGTATCTTCTCTATTTTGGAAGGCAACAAAATAAATTTTGGATCCATCCTCAAACCTTTGCATGAATCTGCCAGCCAGCACTTTCTCACATCTTTCTTTGCCTTGAAATGTACTCAACCCTTAAGGACATGGTTCCTCTAGGAGTGGTGGTGTCCCCCTCCCCCCACGACTCCAGCACTTCGGAGGCAGAGCAAGTTGCAGCCTAGCTACATAGTAAAATCCTGCCTCACCCCACGACAAACAAAACAATCAACTAAAATAAATAAAATACAGCAGAATACAAAGCAAGCAAACAAATGAGAAACAAAGAGGTCATCATCATCTTGTTCAATGATAATTTTTTAAAAAGTGTTTCATTTTCTCTTCAAGATAGGGTCTTACTATGTACTTGAGGCTTGCCTTGAAATTGCTATGAAGTCCAGGCTGTCCTTCAAGTCATGATCATTCTGCCTCAGTCTCCCATGTACTGGGGTTATAGACTTGTACTATTTTGACCAGCTATGATATAGTTGGTTTCTTACATTTTAAAAATCACAGTATAGGGAGTTTTGATAAGCTTGTGAGCTCGAAGATGTCTCCATGAGACATATTGAAAGAGCAAAAGGATATTGAGTTAGGAAAAAAATAGACACTCCTCCAAACAGAACAGAAGAGGACCTGTGAAAAGTCACAAAGACAGTGTAGATTACTGAAAAGAAACATCAACAGAGCCCAGCCTGGTGGCCATCCCTGGTGGGGGAAGGGAAACAAAAGCCTAGTCCCAAAGGTCATTAGGTCACTCTGCTGGGAAAGCACTAAAAGCCCGCCTGTCAGGATAAGCCCATAGGCCTCAAAAGCCTCAAATCCAGTTGCTGGCTTTGGTGAAACTGATCCTCTGGCAGATGGGCCAGTCATAAAGACACTATCATTCTGTATGACTCAAAGGACAGGGACTGGGTTCTACCAGAGAAGGAAACTATTGCTTAACACTGAGCTTCCCTAGACAACCTCAAGAGAGGGAGACTGAATCTAACTAGTCACAGCTCCAGGGAATGAATGAGTCAGCCTCTGGAAGCTCCTTTGGAGTATGGGAGCACTCCATGGTAGCAGGAGGTTTGGCTCAAGGAATGAAGGGCTTAAGGAAAGGCAGCCTTGTCCTCAGAGACAAAGAGATTTCCCTTGATGAAACTGAGAATGATTCTGGAGTTTGCTAGCCCTGAGAGTGAAGGTCAGTATGTGGATCTGCTTTTGCAGTCACCTCTCAGTCTCTTATGGGGGAAGGGATGACAGTTTCAGCTCCAGTTGGCTTCTTGATACTCAAGTGGCACCCCTCAAGGAGATGAATCCTTAAGAGGTCCTGAGAGTACAAAGACCGGTCCTTAGTTTGTATAGACTTTAGAGACTTTATTTTCTCCTCCCATTTGGGAGAGACCTTCTGCTGGAACACTAACCGCCCAAGGGAATTCAATCTGGGGAGTCTCAAGAGGGTGAGAGACTGTCCCGACTACATACTGTAAAGGCCAGTAAGGCCAGCAGAGGCCTCGGATAGGCAAGTTAGGGAAGGTACTGTAGTAAGCACAACTCTGGCCGACATGTACACTTGCCCAATAACTGTGCAGCAACAGCAACATTAAGTACAAGCAGGATGAGCCCACGAATTTACCTGACCCCTCCCAGGCACTTTACTGGCAGTCTTGAGTTTCCAAGGACAGAGAGAGAAGCTGAGTCATCCCTATCTTATAGTCCCTCCTCCCTTTCTTTTACTATACTTTCAGCAGTATTTTAAATTTATTTTACTAAAAATTTTTGGGTTTGTTTTAAAATTATCTTTGTGTATTCATTTAATGATGTTTACAGATTTTTTTCCCATTACTGGGAAATATTTTTTTCTTTATCTTGCTTTTTATAAAGTTTTTTCTTTCCTCTTCCTCCTTTTCCTATTCTTCCTCCTTTCCCCTGCCTTCTGTTCTTGTCCTCTTTTCCTTTCTATTATACATTGAGTAGTTATTTTGTCTTTCTCATATCATTTTTAAAATCCACACTTAATTTTCATCACTTTCTCATGTTTACCATGTTTTGGTTTTGAGCTTTTTTCATTCCGTGTTTACTACAGCACTTTCTGGGTTTTATCTTATTTTTATTTTTCCTGACACCTTGCTCTATTCTCTTGCCCTCTATAATACTCTCCTCTCCTTCTCCTCTTCTTCTCTCTTTTATTTATTTAATCTTGTATCAGTTTTTAGTTTGTTCTTTGCATGCCTTCCCCCCAGAATTTCTCTTATTCATTCACTGTTTGCACATTTGCTGTAAATAATTTTGAGGTTCACATACCCTACATTAGTTTTGCCATATTTATTGTTTTATGGACATTGGTGAAATATTATTGAGTTTTGAAAAAGCGTGTGTCTTATTTCTATGGTTTGACATTCCTTGTGTTGTAGTAGTTTGTTTTATATTCTGTAAATGGTATTAAGGGGTTGAGGCTTCAAAGACAGGCTATTCAAGAAGAGCCTTAAATAAAACCAGAAGAACCACTCAGACCAACAGAAATGCAAATCACAATGAAACACAAGACTTCAAAAGGGATGGATGACCCCAAAGATAGCATAGACCAATAAAGGAATTCAAGTAGCACCTGAAGAGGAAAACCACAGAATGGAGGAAATGATCGAAAAATGGGTGAGAAAGTCACCAGTTATTGATGGAAAACTGAAAAATTAGCAAGGCAATAGGGGAGATTTGGGTAAAACCGAACAGAAACAACGCAAATGAAAGTTGTAAGGAAACAAACTGAAATGTAAAGCATAATCAGCGTACTTAAGCCAGCAGAAGGAAGAGCATCAGGGATGAATGGAAGCCAAGGTCAAGGACAGGTGGCACCCAAATAAGAGTAAGAAAATATAAGCGCAGCACAGTGTCCAAGAACTCCGGGATATTATAAATGATCTAAACCCACGAGTTTGTGGACTGGAAAAAGGAAGTGAGATGTAAAACTAAAGATATAAAGAATCTATCCAATTAAATTATAACATAACTTTCCCTCCCTCCTAAAATTTAGAGCAACAGGTGAACATCCAAAGAAAACCCATTTGTCATCTATTGTAGTCAAGATTTTGGGGATACAAAGGAGAGAAATAATATGAAAGGTTTCAGGGAAAATGCCAAGTCATCAACACAGACACACATGTTTTCATAACATGAAATATGGTAGTAACAATCCTAAAACATGGCGCAGTATATGTCATGCTCTGAGAGCACAAAACCTTTCGACCGAGATCGCGCCTTCCACTGAAGCTCTCTCTTAGGTCTAGCAGAGATGTAGACATATAAGACAAGTTTATGACTAGCAAGTCAAAAAATGCAAAGCAAAACAGAGCAACGCTAAAAACACCTCCAAGGGATATTACACACAGAGAAGACAGGGAGGTGTCAACCATGAGAGTGCAGAAAAGAATACATTTACCTAGAGGAGCAGAACCAGAAGAGCTGCCCAGGAATTCGCCATGACCAAGGCACTAAACCGGCAGACAACTGATTCTGAGAGCAGAGGAGGAATGGAACTAGCAATAACACAACCCCAAATTACAAGAATTAATAAACAGCTCTCAGTACTATAGATTATTTCAGATAAAGAGATGCAATCTGACTGGCTGGGCTAAAAAACAACCAAAAAACCCCCAAAACAAAACAAAAAACCCTAGATCCAAGTATCTGATGTCTTCAAGAAACAACACTAGCAAAACTCACCCACAGATTCAGAATCAGAGGCTCGGAGTCAATCAGTCAAGTGAACGGAAACAGAAAACAAGCTGGCATGGGCTTTCTGCTGTCTGATGAAGTAGAGTTCAAACCAAACGTACTCAGAAGACATAAAGAGGGCTCCACTGCATATTAATAAAGGAAATATTTCATCAGGAACATAGAGCAAATATAAATACATGTATACTGAATATAGATACTCTCAGATTTACAAAAACAGCACTAATGGACATAAAAGCTTATGTAAATCCTGACACAATAGGATAGATGATTTCAGTGACTCAATGACATATTCACAGAGGTCATTCAAAAGCAAAATAAATAAAGAAATCTCATAGTTAAACTGCACCCTGGGCTGGGCATGGTGGCACACACCTTTGATCCTAGCACTTGGGAGACAGAGGCAGGCAGAGCTCTGAGACTGAGGCCAGCCTCATAAATAAAGGTAGTTCCAGGACAGCCAGGGCTACACAGAGAAAAACAAAACAAAACAAAATCAAAACAAACAACAAACATCCCAAAACCCAAACCCAAAACAAAACAAAATAAAACCCCACAAAATCACATTATAGATTAAATGACTTCAGATATATAGAGTTCAAGCCAACAGATACACAATTTACATCAGCAGCCCTTGGAACCACCTCTGAAACAGATCTCATTCTAAAGCAATTTATTTTTATTTTATCTCCACTGGTGTTTTACCTCTATGTCTGTCTGTGTGAGGGTGTCAGAGGCCCTGGAACTGGAATTACAGGCATGTGTGAGCTGTCATGTGGGTGCTGGGAATTGAACCTGGGTCCTGTGGAAGAGCAGCCAGTGCTCTTAATCACTGAGCTGTCTTTCCAGCTCCAAGAGAACAGGTCTTAACAAGTAAAGGAAAATCAAACTAATTTCTTGTATCTAATTGGATCATACTGCACATACTAGAGACCAATAGCAGAAGAAACCACAGAAACTACAGAAATACCTGAGGCTGACTACTATATTCATGAAGGGCCAGTGGGCCAATCAAGAAATCAGGAAGGAAAAAATCTTATAGCTGTGAGTGCTTACATTAAAAACATCAGTATGATGGCAGATATATAACCAAGTGGGATATTTCAAAGGCTCAAACACAGAAAAGAGAAGCCAAAATCCAAAGCAGTAGACAGCAAGAAATAATAAAGATCTGAGCAGAAATTAGTGAAATGGGGACTAGAAGAACAGTACATAAAAATCAACCCAGGAGTTGCTTCTCCGGAAAAATAGACAAGGTTGTCAAATCCATAGCCAGATTGACCAAAAGAATGAGAAAGAATGATCAAATTAATGGCATTAGAGATGAAAAATTGGATGTTACAACAGATTCCAGCAAAATCCAGAGGATCATTAAGAAAAACTTTGAACATTTAAATTCAAAGAACTGTAAAATCTCTCTCTATATAAAGAACAAATTCCTAGACATGTATGACCTACTAAACTTAAATCAGGAATATATAACCAACGTCTAAAGATCTATAATAAGCAACAAGATTGATGCAGAAATTAAGTCTCTAACAAAGAAAAATTCAGGATGGAAGTCTTCACTACTGAATTCTTTCAAGAAAAGCCAAATTTAAATAGCTGCAAACTGTTCCATAATTAGAAAGAAAAACAGCACTACCAACTCATATGAAATAAACATTACTATTATATACAGAAGACGGCACAGGAACAAAAAAGAAAATTATAATTTCCATGATGAACATACATATGAAAAATCTCAATAAAATCCTTTAAAGCTTAAAGCTAGAGAAATAGCTCAGGCAGTTCTGCCTTTAGTCCCATTTCCAGGGGGATATAATGCCCTCATCTTGCCCCAGCCATTGACACACATGTGACATGCATATACACATGGATAAAAATAATAAAAAACATTTTTACACTCTTGAAAACTAATTTTTACACCGGGCGGTGGTGGCGCACGCCTTTAATCCCAGCAGTTGGGAGGCAGAGGCAGATGAATTTCTGAGTTCGAGGCCAGCCTGGTCTACCGAGTGAGTTCCAGGACAGCCAGGGCTACACAGAGAAACCCTGTCTTGAAAAACAAACAAACAAACAAAAAAGAAAACTAACTTTTACAAAGGCACATTATAATGATACACTATGGTCAAGTTTGTTTAATTCCAGGAAGGCAAGGTTTGTTCGATACGCACAGAGACAACACAGAACATAATTATCATTTTATTAGATGTAGAAAAGTCCTTTAACAAAGTTCAATGATGAGTAGCCCCTAAGAAACTAGTAACCGGAGGAATGTGTGTTAACACAGTAAAGGCTATGGACAACACACTTATAGCCAACAGTATACTAAATGGAAAAGACTGTACTCTTTTCTTCTAAAATCAGGAAGAAGACAAAGGTGCTACTCCCATGAGTCCTACTCAATACAGTGTTAAAAGTCTTAGCTAAGCATAAGACAAGATAAAGAAGTAAAGCAGATCTAAATAGGAAAGGAAGAAGGCACATTGCTTTTTTGCAGACAACAGGAGCTTATACCTAAAAGACCCAAAGTCTCCACCAGAAAACACTTAGACCCGATAAATACTTTCATCAATGAAGCAAGATACAAACTAAACATACAAAGATGAGAAGCTTTTCTATATGCCAATATTGAATTTGTCAAGGGTATTAAATCAAGAGAAAAAATCCTAGTCACAATAGCTTAAAAATAAATAATAGCTTTAAAAAATAAATTTAGAAATAAACCTAATCACTCAACCAAGGAGATCAAAGACTGAAGACTTTAATACTTTAGTCTCTGAAGAAAGAAACTGAAGAATACACCAGAAGATGAAAAGACCTCTCACACGCTCATGGATTGGCAGAAATAGGTTGGAGAAAATGGTTTTATTACTGCAAGCTATATACAAATGCAATGCAATTCCCATCAATATTCTGTTTGGCATTCTTTACAGAACTAGAAAAAAACAACTCCAAAATTCCTACAGAAGCATGAAGTCCTCCAATAATCAAAGCAATGCTAAGCAAGGGCAATGCTGGTGCTATCACAATGCCTGATCTCATCCTATAGTACAGAGCCAGAGTAACAAAAACGCTATAGCACCAGCACAAAACCAGACATTTAGACCAGTAGAATAGAAGACCTAGAAAAGTCAGAGATGTAAAATGAATACTGTGGAGAAAAGACAGCCTTTTCAATAAATGGCACTGGGAGAACTGGATATTGATCATAGAGGAAGGAAACTAGATACATATCTTTTTCTTCACACACACACACACACACACACACACACACACACACACACACAAATCAATTCAAAATGAATCACAATTGTAGTGTCGGACCTAAAACTTTGAAATTGCTTCAGGAGAATATGGTAATATATTTCAAGATACAGACATGGGCAAGGACTTGCCAAAAAGGTCTCCAAAAATACAGGAAACAATTCCAAGAATTGACAAATGGGATTACAGAAAATTAAAGTGTTTCCTTCCCAACAAAGGAAACATTTGCCAACATGAGGAGATAGCCTATAGAATGGGAAAAAAAAATCTAGCTAAATGTGTACCAGACAAGGAGCTTACATCTAGAATATATAAAAGACTGCAGAAATTAAATATCAAAAGAAATTGTTCAAGCTGGGCGGTGATGGTACAATTCTTTAATCCCAGCACCCTGGAGGCAAAAAAGCATGCAGATCTCTGAGTCTGAGGTCAGTCTGGTCTACAGAGTGAGTTCCAGGATAGCCGGAGCTATACAGAAAAACCCTTTTTTGAAAAATCAAGCCAAACCAACCAACCAACAACAAAAAAAGCAACAACAACAACAACAACAAAAAACAAAACAAAACAAAGAAAAACACCAAAAACAAAAAACTCTCCAAAAACAGAAAACAAAGCAATCAAAATCACCACCAAAAAATCATTCACTCAAAACAGTTGACTAATAACCTGAGTAGACAACTTTTGAATATATAATTGCCTAATTAGTATTTGAAAAAATGTTGAACATCCTTAACCATGAGGGCTATGCAAATTAAAATTGCTTTTGGATCCCATCTCACCCCAGTCAGAATGACTGTTGTCAGTAAAACAAACAGGAACAAATGCTGTGAGGGTGTGGGGTAGGATACACTCCTATACATGGCTAGTGGGATTGTAAACTCAGGAAGTCACTATAGAGATAAGTGTGAAAGCCATGTAAGTTAGCTGTACCAATTCTGGACACGCACAACAGAAATACTTGCACATCCACGTTTATTGCTGCACTGTCATTCACAATAGCTAGGGAGTAGAAGCAGCTGGGTGTCCATCAACAGGGAGGCGGGTAATGGAAAAGTGGT
Organism: Grammomys surdaster; assembly: GCF_004785775.1. NCBI lineage: Eukaryota > Metazoa > Chordata > Mammalia > Rodentia > Muridae > Grammomys > Grammomys surdaster. The sequence goes on along the minus strand of NW_021604599.1, from coordinate 3,403,301 downwards.
GTACACACACAAACGAAACTGTGACATTTGCAGGAAAATGGGTGGAACTGAAATTCTGTTACATGAAGTAAGCTAGACCACAGACAAACACCCTTGAGTCCTCTTATCTGAGGGGCGTCTCTCTCTCTCTGCGTGTGATGAAGTAGAATGTGTACAAGGGGTTGTTAGGAACTGCTCTTGATTTTGCAGAAGGGGAAAGAAAGGGTAATAGAATATACCTGACATGAAAACGGAAGGAGGTGCTATTTCAGAGGGGCAAAAGGACCAAGTAGAGGGGGATGAGGGGGATGAGAGAGGACAGTGGGAGAAGAAAATGAGTCAGAAGAAAGTGATCACACATGCACGAATGCACACAACACACACACACACACACACACACACACACACGCTATAATGAAATTCATTACTTTGCATACTATTTAAAATGAATCAGATTACAGTAAAAATGCTGTCCCTGCATCTGTCTCCATTACAATTCAGCTTTTATCAGGCTGCTAGACAGTTTCTTGTGGTGCAATTGTGACAAATGATTCAGGATTACTGACAAGATGCAGCATGTTTTATACTTCCCAGCTTGATGGCAACTGTAAATTGCCCCTTACATGGCCATAACAGACCTTTAATAGCTGTGCTTAAGGGCTTTAAAACACTTCCGATCAATCTTCAAAATGTGTCTTTAAGTATGATGATGCTATTATACTCAACCCTCATATTCTGATGAGGATATATTTTTCATTATGTAGATAAACAGGAAGCTTTTGAAATGACTGTCTTGGATTGATTGGCTTTGATTAAAACCTGGGCTACCTAGCCTCTACTGCATAGCTTTTTTAGGATCTTTTTTAGGATTGTCTACTTTATGCGTATCGTGTTTTGCCTACATATGTGTGCACTACCTGTAGGCTCAATATCCAAGGTCAGAAGAGGGCCTGGTATTCCGTTCCAGGAGATTGAGATCCCCAATTATAGTTGGTTGAGAGATACCACGTGGGTGCTGGGAATCTTTGACCATGAATTTTCCAACCTAGGCTTGCTTTGTTTATTTGAAACTAAGTCTTGTTATGTAGCTTAAGCTGGCCTTGAACTCAGAACCTTCCTGCCCCAGCCTCCTGAGTGTGGTATCACTTATGGCTTTATAGCACAACTGCCTAGGAACTATAAGAAGATACACAGCACATGGGCTGGTCTCACACACCGATTCAGTCTTGTTACTGTTTGGGTGTGGAATCCAGCTCTGTGAGCACAACTAGCAGACAACTAGCTATTAACTTTTACTTGTTAATAAGGCCATGCTAAAAGTTCTAACTCTAAATGTCTTATCTTCCACCTCATATTTGTTTGTGCAGTTTTTGAAGGTCATAAAAGATTTTGTCGGATTCCTTGGAACTCTCCCTTATCATTATCAGAGAATGGAGGAACTCTGTGAAAAGATCAATGGGTGGAACAAATCTCTAGCTCCTGCCTCGACTAGGAATGTCACCGAGAGCTGGAGAACATTCTAGTACACAGAGTAGCATTCAAGACCGGTCCGGCTCACTCTTCTTAATTCACCAAGAATGGTTTTCAGTGTAAATGATGGTGAACAAGTAAGTTACTCAATTTTTCTGTGTGAGTTGACAAAGGACTTAAATCCTGTAAGCTTATTGTTAATCATCTATTTTTTCCTTGCCCACATTACCTTTAGCTTTGGTGACATTTGCTTAAAGAAACAATGCATTGTGTGGTGACACACACCTTTGATCCCAGCATTCACCAGGCAGAGGTAGGACGATTTCTGTGAGTTTGAGGCAAGTGTTACATTATGAGTCCTTGACTCAAAAATAAAGGAAAGGAAAATAAACCGTTAGATATAAGATCCGAATAACAGCATCGCGTATGAAAGGGGATGTGGGTGCTATGGATGCTTCATTTGGTTGACAAACTTGGGGCTAAGAATAAAAAAAGTCCTATACAGAATGGTCCCAGTTATTTCTTTATCTTACTATTTAGCTCCTTTCCTTTTACTGTCTTCCATAGAGGGTTCTTTCTTGGTCCTTAAAAGTACTAAACATATTCTCTTTTCGGAATCCTTCTCATTGCAAGCTCCTTTCTTGAAACCAGATAGTTCCAAGATTGGATCATTATCATCCTTCAAATATCTGCTCAAATGTCACTCTAGGAGAACTTTTCTGGTCATCCCAAAATAACATCTCCACTCACCTTCGTGTGTGTGTGTGTGCGTGTGTGTGTGTGTACATGTTACTGAAAATCACACACAACACAGTGCAGACTTAAAGCATATTTTGTGGCTTCTGTAAGACTAGAGCATACAGAATGGAGGTTGTCCTCGTCTCCTAGCCTTGGGAGCCTTTGCCTAGCAGGGAGCAAATTCTTGAATGAATGAGCGTGGCTCTTAGGGACCCTGCCTGTCGTTTCTTCTTTCAGCCCGTCCCTTCGCACAAGTGGTGGCTAACTGAAGTCAGGCACTTGGGTCTCAGTGCCCAGTCCACCGTGCCACGTCCCCTGGGCCGAAGGCTTAGGGCAGGGAGCTGCATGTGGAATCGAAAGCAGGAAGGGGAAAGTCTCCGCGGAGGCAGTGGCCGCCTATCCTATCAGCTCGGGCGCACCGGGGCCTTCCCGGCTGGGCTGACTCATTCCCAGCCGTCTCCTCGGCGAGCGGAGGCCGCAAGCACGCCCAGAGACTGCACCAACCCGCACCCGCCCCGCTCCTCCTCCTCCTCCTCGCGCGCTCTCGCCCGGGGGCTGCCCCGGGAATCTCCACGCGCGCCTCCGCTTCCCCGGAGCCCGCGGCCGCCTTCCCGGCCCGGGCCCAACCCCACGGCCCGGCCCGGCGGGCGGCGCAGGCGCAGTGGGGCGTGCCGGCCTCCGTCCCCCAACCCCGGCAGGCTTGCCCGCGCCGGGCTCCGCCGCTCCCGGCAGCTCGCCCGAGGCTGCACCGCGACAGAGCCCGCCGCGCAGGGGCGACTGAGCCGGCGGCGCGGGCCGAGCCGAGGCGGCGTGCGGCCCCTGGAGGGCGGGGACGGGCTCGGCCCGCGGTGGGCGTGGCGTGGGCTGCAGGAAGCTGAGGGAGAGCTGAAAGGGGGCAGCAGCGGCCACCGCCGGCCTCCCGCCGCGCTGACAGGCTGGGCGGGCCCCGGCTCTGGGCGAGCTCGCGCGGCGTCGGCGCTTCGGACGCGGCCCCAGGTCCGGAGGCGCCCGTCCGGGCGAGGGCTGCAGGCGGCTGCAGGGTCCGCCGCTGCGGGATGTGAGTGCGGGCCGAGCCCACGCGGGAGGGCCCCCGAGGGCCCAGCCTGGCGGCCGCTCGACCCTACGCCTGGCCCGGGGGCTCCCTAGACCTCGGCCCGCCCGACACGTCGCGGAGGAGCGGATCCTGCGCGCTTCGGGGTGCTCCTGTGTGGCCCGACCCGTGTAGCCGGTGGGTGCAGTCCCTAGCTGCTGGATGGGGGTGGGGGGCAGCGGTTCTCCCTGCGATCCCGCCTCCTACTCTCCACTTAGACCCCTGCTACTGGCAGGGAACTTCCAAGCTAGAAAACCTGCGGGTTTCGACAGCCTAGGAAGGAGTGGCTGGCTGTTGATAAATGCATGCATCCCGGTGTGCCTCAGAACAAGACCCCCCTCTTTCTTATTCTTCTGTAAATTTTTCTAGACATCTAAACAGCGTAGGGGGAAAAAAAGAGCATCTCTTTGCCCTGGGTTTCTGAGGTAGTGACTGCTGCTTCTGTTTTTAGGTTCCTGAAGCAGGCGACAGGAACAAGATGTGAACTGTTTTTCCTCCCCAGAAAAAGAGGCCCTTCTTTCCTCTCCTGCGAAGGTGGGTGTTAGAGCTCGGGTCTGCTTGGGTGCTGCAGTTAAAGACAGGGGTGTCTGAGATCTGCGAGCCAGCTCCTGCTAGGGAGGCTGGATGCTTGTGTAGAACGGCAGGACTAATTGTTGCTTACTGCGAAAATGGCAGCGTTGAACTTTTACTGTTGCCGTGGGAGAGTAATTGGGTGGTATTTATTGTGTCTCTTGGATCCTTTAAGAAGCGGTCTTTGTTGGTTTTACAGTGTGGTCTTGCAGAGAAAAAGAAGTCGTCCCTTTCTCCCCTTTCTCTTTAGGTAGCCCGAGTCTTAATTTTCAAGTAATTAGAAATACCGGTTGAGGGAACACATTGGTTGTTTTTGCTGGGTTTCTGGTGCCACATTGAATGCTTCCTGTATTCACCTGCTTGCTTTGTTGGTTGAATGTGCGTAGTTTGCTTTCCGGTGGTTACTAGTCTATCAGGGGAAAGTCCTTTTCCCTCAATGAAAGGACAGGAGCGTGTCACAGAGAGTGTGTCACAGAGAGGAGGAGAAATGCGGAGAAGGGAAACAGAAGTGGGAATAAGGGAGTCGGAGGTTGCTTTTGGTTTCATAATACATTTGTATGAGTGAGTTGCTGGCTTACTGCAAATATTCTGATACAGTTCCCAGCGGATTTGAAAATGAATCATCAATTTTTGGTCCTCTTTCTCTATATCCTTTACCTGTTTACTATTCCAAGTATTAAAATCATTTGGTTGTATGTGAGTTCGCTTGAGTGTGGTACATCTGCAGACTGGATGTGTCCAGGACTTATCCTAATAGTGCTCCAGGCACTAGCATTTACCTGTACAGGAAAGCTGCAGTATGTGTAGGCTAGATAAGCACTTATGTTTATTTTTGCTTTTATAATGTATTGTGGAACTTGCTCTGTGGACCAGGCTAGCCTCCATCTCAGAGATCGTCCTGCCTCTGCCTTCCAAATGCTGGGATTAAAAGCCTGTACCACCACCCACTCGGCTTCATTTGTTTCTTTTAGTGTCTTTTTCCTTTGTAATTTAAAGGTGTCTTGGATGTGGAAAGCAAACATATTTTTCTCTACTAGGGTAGGTTATTCTTGAAAGATGGGATCCTTTTCTGGCAAAATAAGAAAAGGATCCCTTTGGCTTTGGAGTTAGATCTGAGCATGTAGACTTAGACTTAGGAAAGAATAATGGTATTCTTTCCACTTACCAGCTGTATTACTTACAATTTATTTTCTCAGAACATTGTGTGAGGATTGATTGGATGCATGCAGAGTAGTAAATAGTTTGGCCGCTTTTGAAAGTCTTAGCTTCTCATAGCTTGGCAGGCAAAGGAGGTTTCTAGCTGGGCGGTGCATAGGTGGTCAGTCCCCTGTGCTTCTTCCATAGAGCATGGAGAAACTGCAAGTTAGTGTATTTACAGCCTCTGTATGGAAAGGGTTTGACTCCTAAGGCCCGTGGTGCTGCCCTCTTGTGGTTAACTTCCCAAAGACTTGTCCTTTGCTCCTCCCCCATTACACGGTTTTTCCTTTTTAGGCTCCCACTCTTAGTTCTCAGTTTCCCAAACTGTGTCAGGTGCTAGGGCATCAGGGAACTGATGGCTTTCACTACTCACCTGAGGTAATTTCAGAGGTAGAAAGTTCCGACCATTCCTATAGTGGCGTGTCTTTGTAAATCTGTATCTTCAGAGTTTACTATATGAAAAGCAGCTATTTAGTGTGACAATTCGTGTGGAACAAGAAATGACAATGTGGCAGTGCTTAGGATGATACCAAGGGCTGAGGAATCGTCAGTACCCTAGCAGCACTAGACCCCAAGAGTATTAATGCTAAGTTGTTTGACCCTACTTGAGTATTTCCTTGGTGTAAAACGTAATAAAGAAATTGCTAACTTTCAGGATTCCTCAAATGAAGATAGTTTGGGAACATCTTCATTCAGTTGTAGTTTGCTTTTCTGATAAAAATTTTCAACTCAAAGCCAGTATCAGTTCATAATGGCTTAATGTAGTGCTTCTAATAATGCCTGTATGATGTCTGCTAGGTTCTTCTAAGAATGCCTGAATGCTGTCTGCTAGGTTCATTCACATTGTAATTATTCCTCTGTGTACCTGCAACTCAAGTCATTTCACAGTTTTTATTTTATTCTGCACGGGTCTCTTACCACCATGTTTTTAATAATCTCTTTGTCCCAAATGAAAACTGTTATTTTATACTGCTGCTATAATTAGGATCTTGAATGTTCCTGAACGGCTTTTGTGCCAAAGCTTTTGTTACCAGGCTTTGGATTGCAGTAGGCATGCTCTAAGTGGAAGGCAGGAGATCCTGAGATGCCAACTTCTCTTCTGCTTCCCCACTGCCATGGCAACCAAGCCTTTCTTATATTAATAATACTCTGCTGGTTAAAAAGACAGTTTTGAGCCCTCTACATTTCACATAATTTCATAGAGCAGGAATAGATTATCTCAGTTGTAAAGGACCTTAGACGACACACTACTTTGGTGTCTGTGCTGAATTGCCCTGTTTGTGTCTCCTGTGTCGCTGTAGGGAAGACTTGCCAGTTACTTAAGAGTCTCTTTTCCTCGTGTTCAATAGCATTTTCCCTCACTCCAGGTGGAGTCCTTTCTGACAGTTGCCCAGAGGCTTTATTAGGCCTTTATTTGACTTCCTCAAGGAAGACTTTGGGTGAGTTCTTATCTCTTTCAGCTACTGTAGAACTGTCCCATAATCCAATGATTCTTAGACTTACAAATGGGATTTACTGAAATGTGTATTGTTGGACTCTGTCTCCAGAGTTTGTGCTTCAAATAGGTCTGGAGTGGAACCTCCATTTCTTACATGCATTTGCATTTCTTACATACTTTCCAAGGACCACCAACCACACTGTGAAAATAACTGATTTAAACTGCTTGGCAAAGTTTTTTTCTGTTAAACTGTGTTGGCAAGATTGTCTCTTTTGCTAGTCTACAGTGGTGCCTTTGTAGTGCAGGAGTAGTCATAGGCAGTACATAAATAAATGGCATGCTGTGTTTCAATGAAGGTTTATTTACAAAAACAGCCAACTGGCCGAATTTGGCACATAAACTAAAATATGAAAATTCCCAATGTATAATACTATCATCACATAATTCCACAGTCTCAGTGAGTTACTGATATACTTTTCATTTATTTAGAGCAAAACTTATATTGAAAGGGCTGTATTTGTCTTTTTAAAAAATTTTTCTTAAAGTTTATTTTCTTGACCAAGTCATACATTTAATGTTTTATAATTCAAAATAGTATTTTTGTATATTTGTTATTTTGTTTGTGAAATAGAAGAAGGCTTGTTGGATTAGACGCGGCATGTGTTCCTGATTGCAAAACACACACATTGCCAAGTTAGTGTAGAAACACAAGTGCTTTTTATATCTCTACTACAGTGTTTTCAGGTGGCCCAAGTCTGCTAACTGGAGACATGGGAATCATAATCTGACCATTTACAAACCTTTAATTTTCCATTGGGACTTGTATGTTCCAGGACACACTCTTCCTTCCTGTGTTTTTCATACCCATGTCCCTGCGAATAATGATGTGCTTTTTGTTGTCTAAATTATCATTCCCCATTCTTTTTACTTTTACGTGTGCGTGTGCGTGTGCGTGTGCGTGTGCGTGTGTGTGTGTTAAAGAATACCAGTGCCTGGGAAGGCCACAAGAGGGCATTGGGTCCCTGGAAGCTTACAGGCAGTCATGAGGCACCAGACAGGGCGGGTGAAATACAGAAGAGTAGGAGGCTCTTCAACCCTGAGCCATGTCTCCTCAAATTCTTTTTCTTGTAGAGGTCTGGTCTATGCTTTAATTGTGCATGAGAGGTCTAAAAGCCTTCTCTGTTGTAATAATCATGGTCATTCTTCCCTGGTCATCTTTTGGCCCTAAGTGAGGAACTTAGATTATACAGTAAGTGAATGAAAGGTATAGACTTTAGGAACCAAGAGACACATTTAATACTTATTAATTACAGAAACGAAGGTGTAAAATTCCCTTACCAGACATAATTAATTTGCAGTGAGGATGACTTAGAGGTGATTTTTAGGTTTCTCTGCTCTCCTATTATTTCTGTGCTCTCAGTAGTTTCATCTGTTATGCTATTTTCTCATGATCATTTGTTTGAAAAGCCAACTGTTTTAGAATTCTAAAGTGTAGGAATAAATTTAGATACTATTAGATTCTCAAATGATTGTATTTGAGGTTTTTCTATGTATGTACATACATAATTAAAAATTATTATGGCAACTTTTTAATCTTAACTTACTTGACATCATTTTGGCATCAGGGACTGGGCTGAAATAATCAATGAGACATCGTGTGTCTCACCTGTAGGAAACTCTCAGTCTAGTGATGAAAGAAGATCAGAAAGCAAACATGTGACCTAACCTTTGAGAGGTCAGCACTGGTGGCTCTTGGGCGAGGCAGGGACAGGTGGAGAGAGCGAGCCTGAGAACTTTGTGGAGTTGGTGATTTCTAGAGGGCCTGGGTAACATGGAAGAGCATGGCCCAGACCATGACAATATTGTGTGTTTCATTTTACGTGGAGGGAAGTCCTACAAATATAGAATGGAATAACTTAGAGGCAAGTGCAGAATTAAGCACTTGAAACTGCCTCCATTTCAAGAACGAGAGATTTCTCAGTATCTTATAGATTCTATCTCCCATTAGTGTATTTTGAGTTTAACTTTGCTTTTAATGTTCTTTTTCATCTTAATACATATGCATATGCTATAACGGACTAATAACTCTTGCTTAACTCTATGTAAAATGGTTACTTTAAAGTTTACAGTTTTCTACAACTTCCTATTCTGTTTTTAATATTTATCTGTTAAATTAAAGCTACAGGTTTAAACAGCCAAGGAACTTACTTTCTATAGTGTGGACACACCAAAGTATTCACTCATTTTCTTCATAATTTGGTTGCTTGGAGGTTTATTTGGTTAGCTGTGACTTTGGAAGTAGAGGTGCAGTGTGTGTTAGTGTTTGTGTGAGTGAGTCTCTCTAGGGTTTGTAACTAGGAAAAGAACCCTTCTTTATAGTTGTAGTCTCAGCTCATGCCTGGGTTCCTCAAAACCCTTCAAGAAGGGTTAACATAACAGTTCTGAGATGTTTGTTGCATGACGTTGACACGTGTGCAGATGCTATAAAGGCACTAACAGTTACAACGTAACTGCTACAGTGTAGATCAATGCAGTGATACCGACTACAGTGTAATCATTCATAGTGTGCACGTGTGTGTGCATGTGTGCACGTGTGTGCATGAGTTTGTCTGTGTGTGTTTCATTCACAGAAAAAAGGCCAATTTGAATTACTTATGTTTTTAATTCTTTTCGTACTTTTCTGTAGAAAAACAGTACTTTTTTTTTTTTTTTTGGTTTTTTCGAGACAGGGTTTCTCTGTGTAGCCCTGGCTGTCCTGGAATTCACTCTGTAGACCAGGCTAGCCTCAAACTCTCGAACTCAGAGATCCGCCTGCCTCTGCCTCCCAAGTGCTAGGATTAAAGGCGTGCACCACTGCAAGATCCTGCTTGGCAACTGCAGATAGACTCAAAGCAGTGTACCATATCATCTGAAGAATAGCAAGGAGACCATAACTCAAGCAGTGTACCATATCTTCTGAAGAATAGCAGGTTGCAGTCCTCCTCGCCCCCACGAATAACTAGGGCCTGCGGGTCAGGTCAAGTGGCACCCAGACGTGGGGCTCGAGGCACAGACCCCTCTGGACGGACCCTCATTGAGAGGATGTGCGCAGGACATCAAGATTGAGCGAGACAGAGATCGTCCGCGACCTGTCATCCACGGAACCAGGTTGATGCTGCCATCAAGAAGACGGTTGAAGTTCATTACCATCAGCCGAAAATTGAAGAGGATCCAGAAGTGACTCCTCAGGAGACTGACACAGCTGCCAGCTCCCCTGCCTCCCCCTACGGTCGACCGCTAGACTTCCACGCCCTCCAGAAGGGTTCCTGGTATGCCTGGCTTTGCCCCCGTTTCTCTCGCTAGAGAGCTTGGCCTCTTGATCACCACAACAAAAATTGGCTTTTTCCTAAACCAAGGCCGCCCTTGATATGGCCGCTAACATTGGGGAGCCTTCCTTTATGACAATATTACACCCCAAACTGACAAATGGTTGGTAAATTGAACATTTACAAGGGCCTAGGATGGCTGTGAGTTAGCCCAATGACGAGATTATTGTAGGTCCACTTCCCAGGGGCCCACCCAATGCAGCCGAAAAGGAGTGCGTGGTGCTGGGAGTGGGTGCAGCCTACATGGCCTAAGACAGGGCTCTCACCCTCCTTTCACCCACATCGGAGTCCCTTGACGTTGCCCATCGTCGACAGCCTAAAACCTTCGACTCGTCTCACATCAGTGTTTTGGGGTTGTGAACTTGTCTAAGACCCCCCATAATTAGACATCCAAATTCAAAACTCACATAGTTGGGATTGATCATAAGATGCCTTCTCTAACTAAACAGAGAAGGGGGAGATGCCAGAAGCCAGGACCCTCGCCCTTACCCTCACCCCCTACCTTTCCCCACCTGCACAATGTCCTCTGAAGCTTGGCAACTGCAAGATCCTGCTTAGCAACTGCAGATAGACTCAAAGCAGTGTACCATATCATCTTAAGAATAGCAGGGAGACCATAACTCAAGCAGTGTACCATATCTTCTGAAGAACAGCAGGTAGATCATAATTCAAGGCAGTGTACCGTATAGACCATGACATGTTTCAAGGCACAGGCCAAGAAGATTTTGTACTTTTCCACCACCTGGCCCCTCTTACCCCCTCCCCTTGTAAAACATGCTATAAAAAAGCATTTCATGTTCAAAAAAATAAATAAATAAATAAATTATTTAAAAAAAAAAAAAGGCGTGCACCACCACCGCCCGGCTAACAGTGCATTTTCTAAAAGGCCAAATTCATTTTAATGAAGCAAACATTTCCTGAGTGCTTCTGGAGTTCTGCATTTTATGTGGTAGTATAGGCTTGTGCTATAAGCTACTGGAGAAGCTGAAGAAACTCTCATTTGGACTACCAAGCATCTTCAAGGATAGTCTGGCTAACTTATGAGATCCTGGCTCAGAATTTTAAAATATTTCAAAAAGGATTGGGAATATGATTCAGTAGTAGAGCCCCTTCCCAGCCTGTGTGAGGCTCTGTATTTAATCCTCAGGATGGAAAACAGGAAAAAAAAAAGAAAGAAAGAAAAGAAGAAAGAGCGAGCCAAGTTGAAAGTATCTTCAGATTACAAATACAGTTAGCGAGGGTACCATGCTGGGTTCCTTGTATAGAGACTAGGAACTTTGACTTTATGGTATCACGTGGACTAGAGTTAATTTACTGCTAACCATTTCTTCCCTCAAAATCAGCATATTCTCAACTTGTACGCAGGTCTTGACCCCTTGAGAGTTGAACAACCCTTTCACAGGGGTCACCTAAGACCATTGGAAAGCACAGGTGTTTACATTATGATTTACAAGTAATTTCGAAGTAGCAACAAAGATAATTTTATGGTTGGGTTTCATCACAACTTGAGGAACTGTATTAAAAGGTCCTAGCATTAGGAAGGGTGAGAACCACTGGTCTAAGTGAACATCTTGCCAAGTGCTACCTGATGCTATAGCATTAGGTAAGTTACAGACTTAGGAAGAAGGCATGATACAGGGTTTCAAATCCTAAGATAAAGCTAAAAATCTTCTATTTTGTTCTGAATTGGTCTGCATATATCTCTTAATGCAGAATTCTTAACTTGGTATTGTCAGAACTAGTTCTGTATATAGATAGCCAGGTAGACTATGTTGACACTCAACATTGTCTTATTGTTACAATTACTTATTGTTATGGAAAAGTGAAGATAAAGGGTGTGTGTGTGTGTGTGTGTGTGGTGTGTGGTGTGTGTCTTGGGAGTTTGAGGTGGGTTAAGGATTAAGGTGAAGTAGAGAATGGTGAAATGTACCTACACAAATTTCAAAAGAGATAGCCATCTTAACATTTAAAACAATTTACTTTATTTCAGGTAAAAACAAATTTTTTTAAGATAATATCTTCCTTTGTAGTCTCAGTTGACCCGAATTCAACCGGTTGCCTAAGCTGACCTCAGATTCATGGTGATCTTCCTGCCTCAGCCTCTTAAGGGTGAGAATCAGAAGCATGAAACGCTGCACCTGCCTTTACAAAGTTTGAAAATGAACTTTTAGTTGAAGTATGTCAGAGCCCTAAGTGTAGAGCCTCACAGATGGTCAGAAACAAAAACCCTTGTTAGTCACTACACCTGTCAGCGTGCGTGCACAGAGTATTGCTGACATCCCTGTGGCCTTTTGGGCCTCTGCTCATTTCCTGGTCCCTCGCTGTCATGGTCCTGCTGTGATAACCATTGTCTTAACACAACGTTGTCACCAGAAGCAAGAGCAGCTGAGAGGTGTGGAAGCAAATTCTAGAGGCTCTCTTAACAGAGTTCTGTCAGTAGAACTTGGAGGGAGTGACAAACTTATAGTTTTTGAATGTCTGGTTGCTTAGGTTTGCCTGGAATAGAAAGTAGAGACACAAAGCATTCAATTAAAAGCATCCTGGAACTTTTCTTCATGATAAATAATAAGCTAACCCCATTGCCAAGAAATGGCCAAACTTTGCTGCATTAAACAGACCACAAAAGTCTTACATTGTTAGATGGAAAAATAAAGACACTGTGGATGACAGTGGACTCTATCATTGCATCAAAACACACCAGAAAAACAGTGCAGTGATGTCTTTAATGTGATGGAGGAAAAGACCTGTAGATAGAAATTTGAGAATGTGAGAAGTTTTTTTTTTTCAAAGTCCTTGGGAAAAAAAAAACGCATGGAGCCTACTAAAAGATGTGTTTTAGCAGGAAGAAGTGAATCCAGAAGGGAGTCATTGGATCACAATGTGAACATGAACATGCATTTATCAAAATTACTCGTTAATACTAGCAATGTACTTTAATTGCTACCTGTTTAAAAACAAACTCAGCTTTGTTATATTTTCCACTGTTTTTAAATTTTGTTTCATTGATCTTTGTCTATTCTTAATTATTTCCTTCCTTCTGACTTTGAGCTTAAATTGTTCTTTTTTGCTCATCCTGAAGTTCAGTATTAGAGATCTTCCTTTTATCTTTATGTAAGCACTTACTGTTATAAACTTCCCTTGCTTTCTCTGTGTTTGATTGACTTGTAAAACTAACAAAGACTCTATAACAAATTACAAAAATGTTTTTAAATCATATAAATTTGAACAAGTCGAAATTCTTTAAGGTTTTGTAAATTTACTTGCAGATAGTCAAGTTTTGCAGATAGTATAGTTTTTAGAAAACTTGTAACTTTGTATCTGTTCCAACAATTGCAATGAGGAATTTTTGTTTTTTATTGTTTATTTTATACACTGACATTTTCATGAGGTATGCATTTTTATAATTAAAGACTAACTAATATTTCCTTTAGTAATTAAGTCCTTATAATTGTATAAAGAAATATGTTTCAAGTTGTAATTATGTCTCTTTGTTTGAGACAGGGACACACTGTGTAGCTCTGGCTGTCTTGGACCTTGCTATGTAGAGCAGGCTGGCCTTGAGTTTGCAGAGATTTGCTTGCCTCTGCCTCCCAAATGCTGGTATTAAAGGTGTGTGCCATGCCCAAGTTGTAATTCCTCTCTCTCTCTCTCTCTCTCTCTCTCTCTCTCTCTCTCTCTCTGCCACTCTCTCTCTGTCTCTCTCTTTCCCTCCCTCCCCCCCCCCCTCCCTCTTCGTCTCCCCCCCCTCGCCTGCCTGTTTGTCTTTCTGTCTCTGCATCTGTCTGTTTCTCTAGTATCTTTCTCCAGTTCTGCAATTCTCTATGTAGACCAGGCTTGTAATTCCCTTAGTAGTATGTATGTATGTATGTATGTATGTATGTATGTATGTATGTATGTAGTACTTAGAGCAGTGCTTTGTCAGTAGCAAATGCTTTAAGGTTTTCTTTGATGTTATTTTTACTTATTTAGTTAATTTGCTTTTTGTAATGGACTCTCACTGTGTGGCTTTCCCCCTGCCTCTGTCTATATACCACCTCTCCTATGTTATCAGTTGTTACTACCAGTATTTTTCTCATGTCTATGATTACGTATGTTGGGAGGGTTGTCAAGTCATGAAATAGTCCAAATAGGCAAGCTCTTATTTTAGGTGCCAGCTAGACTCTGGTAGATATAAATGAAACTGTGCGAAACAGCTTTTACTCTTTTCATCTTCCAGTATCAAAGAGTGACATCCTCCTTTCTGTTGATGGTTTCACAGATCTCCTACACTTGAACTCTGTGCACTTGTCCTTCAGATCCCTGCTTCCTTCACAGTTACTGTCACCAGGTAGCATTAAGTCGGTGTTTATATTCCCTCTCATTATCTCCCATGCTGTTTGAGTTCATGATCTCCTGTTGCCTAGACCACAACAGCAGCTTTCTAGCTTCATTACTTTACTGTCCTGAATCGTTGTCTGTCTATAAAGTTTAAATTCTTTGGTTGTTTACTTCTTTCTTTAACATTGTATGTACTATGTCAAGTTTGTATTCATCATAAATACCTAGTGTGATGGGAGGTAGATGGCTCCTACCTCAGCCTCGTAAGGGTTAGGATCACCCTAGCTAATCATGGCCAAGAATCTTGTCTCTTGGCTTCATGGTTTTGAGGTGAGTGCTCTGTGCTCTGTCCTAAATTCTTGTGCAGATTCAGGGAGAAAGAAGGTGAGAGAAAAATACATAGAGATCATGCTGACAGATCAGCTCCTTTTAAGGATGGGCCTCAAAAAGCTCCCCAGTAACTTCGTGAATCTTACTTGCTGAAACTGGTTTACATAGCTATCCGTTAGTAGGGAAGACGCGTTTTGTTGGGCACTTAGAGATACCCACAAAACTGAGCTTCTTTCTTAAAAGGAGGAGGAAATGCTCGCAATCTTGACACAAATATCCATGTTTTTACTCCTCCCATGCGGGTGTAAAATTCTTGCCGTTTTAACTCAGCACAACGCGTTGTTGAGCTCACAGTGTGCGGGCACTGCTCAGTACAGTGCCCTCCCCTAGACTACATCTAAATGCAGTGTATTTTCCAAAGTCAGTTTTAAATCTGACTGTTTAAATTTCATCAGATTATTCCAGTTTGAAGTTAACACTCCTTCCTTCACTAAATCAATTGTCCGCGTAATTCATGTGGTAAATAATGTTCCTATGTGTGAAATCTTCAGTTGTCTGTAACTCATTTAAGTGTAACACATTTGTGTTGTTGTTTTGGTTTGTTTTAACTTTTTATTTATAATGGGACTTACTAGGCTCTGGCAGCAGTATAAATGATGACACAGAGGTTTTTTAATCTTTTAAGCTTAGACCTTTCAGCTTAGGCAGCCTCCCAGCCAGCTATTGTGCTTAACCCGACCAATCCTGGCACTACGTCCTGTCACATGGGTGGCTCTACCTCTCTTCTCTGGTCCATCCTTCATTCACCTCCAAGTCTGCTGGCGAGTCTTCTCCCAGCATCCAGGGAAGCTCTGCCCTCCACCCTGTGCCCAGCTATTGACCATTAGCTCTTTTTAAACAGCCATTCAAATACAATTCTAGATTGCCTCTAGGCTTGTGAGCAAAGATGAATATTTACAAAACATGGGGCCAGAGATTGGCCATAGAAATAACAAAACCAAGATCCTGCCAGCATTTAGCTCTCTGTGGGTATAGATTTAACAATCGAATATACAAAGACACAGCTTCACACAGTGTACCTGAACAATTTATTTTACTTGTGTGTGTGTTTGTATGTGTTTGTGTGTGCTGTCTGTAGAGGGCAGAAGGAAGTGTTGGTGTCCATGGAACTAGAGCTAGAGAGGATTGGGAGGCGCCTGTGATGTGTGGGTGCTGGGCTCTCTGGAAGAACCATCTCTTTATGGCAGAGCCATCTCTAGCTCCCATTTGTTAAGGTACTGCTACCTATTTATATTCTCCTGTTAGACTTATAGCTGGAATTTTATGATTGTCCACTTGAAGTTCATGGTCTGGTATCTCGTGCTGTACTTTCTGTGTGGTGGTATACGTATTTAGTCAGTCACTTGGACAGAGTCATGGCTCTCAGTAAGACTTCTTTGTATCTGAGGGGTAGCTTTCCTAATATCATTTTATTGTTTTCTCTAATAGGCCAATGTTCTGAAAAAGGCTCTGGATGGGAATGGCTTGCCTTACAATGACAGAAATGGAGGCAACCTCCACATCTCCTGTCCATCAGAATGGTGATATTCCTGGAAGTGCTAATTCTGTGAAGCAGATAGATCCAGTCCTTCAAGTGTATCTGTACCATTCTCTTGGACAAGCTGAAGGTGACTATCTGAAGTTTCCAAATGGAGAGTATGTTGCAGAGGAAATTTGTGTGGCTGCTTCTAAAGCTTGTGGTAGGTATTAAAAATCACCACTTTTCTTACTTATAGATTATCATTTTACTAGTTTATAGGTTATCATGTTACTTGGATACAATACACATGTATAATGTATACACATGTATAGCTATGTTTTTACATGCCTAACAAAATGGCAGCAACATTAAAGTAGAATGTAAACTGATTGACATACAGTAGATGTCAAAACGAACCGAAGCCTGTAAATGTTTGCTGAGACCATAGTAGGTCTTGACTCTTGTCATGGGATATCTCATAAGTCAAACTTTTTTTCAGGTGGTTCAGGATTTGCTATGTAGCACAAGCTGGTCTGGAACTGACTGTGTAGCCCAGGTTGGCCTCGAGCTTGCTGTTATCCTGTTGTCTCAGGCTCTCAAATTCTGAGATTACAGATAACTTACATCTCCAGCTTTATAAGTAGGTCTTGGAACTACATCCTTAGCACAGTGTATAAGGAATGTGTATTTGGGTAAAATTCTTAGTTATTTACCTTTATTTTGTATGTATGTGCATTTTGCCTGAATGTATGTGTGTGTGTACCTCTTGTATGCCTGATGTCTGTGAAGGCCAGAAGAGGATGTGAGTTACAGATGGTTGTGAGCTGCCACCAAGGTCTTCATCAAGAGCATTCAGTACTGTTAATTGCTGAGCTATTTCTCCAGTTCCTGTGTAGAATTCTTGGTTAAATATTTTACAGCTATAGGCAGCAGATTATTTTTTTTATTTTATCCCCTGAAGTTCTGTATCAATCCAATATATACATTTCTCTCTGTTTATTTGTTTATATAAAATATTTATACAAATATTTTATTTATATAGACCATGTTTACTCATCCATCTACCAAAAGCTACTAATACAGCTGATATTTAAAGATAGGCATATAGAGCTGGAGAGTTAGGTGGGTCAGAGGTTGAGAACTTGTTTCTCCTGTGAGGGCTCTGGGTTCCTAGCATTGACAGTAGGGATCCAGTGACCTTGTCTGACCTCAGAGCACCAGGCACATTGGGTGGTGCATAAACAGATATGAAGGCAAAACACCCTCACATACAATATTTTAATCTAAAAAAAGAGTTATAAAAGACTGCATAATAAAATAATTAAATGTTTACTTTTTTAGTTTAAATTTATACATATTTTATGAAGATATATTTTAGCTGGGTATAATGGCACACACCTTTAATCGTAGCACCTGGGCAGCAGAAGCAGTTGGATCTCTGAGGTTTTGTTTATATAAAGTATTTATACATATATATTATTTATATAAACCATATACATGTTTTATATATATGTATATGTATATATAAAATATGCTTTAAATCCAGGAAAATCTTATTTTACTTTGTTGAAATGCAGTGTAGTTAGATGTTCGTTTTCCTAATGCCATTGCCAGACTGCTTGGATCATTGTGGCTTGCTGGTAAGTTAATTTTCATTATTTGCAGTGTGCTCCTAAGGCTGAACTGCCTTTCTAGCCCTGTAGCAAGTCTTGTAAACAGGAAGTAGAAGTCGTTAAACTGTATTGTTCTTTTATATGATTATTTGACAATTTTAGTGCCTTTGATTTTTTTCCCATGAATTTTGTGATTAATTTGTCACTTCTACATAAAGGAGAGCTGAGATTTCAGTAGTGATTGCACCACATTGCTATTTTTTTTTATTGTTACAATTTTATTTTACAAAATCAGATGATCTAATTATCTAATTTAATTTTTAAAAAATTTTATACAATATATTTTAATCATATTCTTTTCCCTCCCCCACCTCCTCCCAGATCTTCCTCTCACCACCCAACTTCACATTTTTCTCTCTGTGCTAGAATTTTGTCTAGTTTGAGCCTGTGCGGGTCTTGTGTTTGTGGTCATAATCTCTGAGAGTTTCTATATGTATTAGCCCTGTTGTGCCTGGAAAACACTATTATCCTTGGAAATATCTACCACATTTGGCTCTTAAGTATTTCTACCTCTTCTTTCTCAAACATGCCTGAGCCTGGGAAGAAGGATGTGAGACATCCCATTAGGGTGGGTGCTCGGAAGTCTCCCTGGTGTTAGTCACTGATCATTTGTATTCTTTGGCATTTAACAGAAACAAGAGGGGGGTGCCAGGCAATTGGGAGCAGTCCAGGCTGTACCTTCTGTAGTGTTACGGCTCTGTGTGGGACTCTTAGCTGGACATGTGCTGCTGCTCCTGTGTACTCATAGAAGTTGGTATTGCTTAGCCCTTAGCAGCAACTCGAGTTGTGTTCCCGGGCAAGAATAGGTTTTGGGATTCCTCAGCCCTTCATAGTGGTCAGTGTTACACCTTTCCTAAAGGTCTGACAGGACTCTAGAAGGCTCCCATAGGCCTACAGTTTCTCATTTCTGGCTCTTCACAGAACTTGTATATTCTTGAGCCTCAGGCTCTATTCTCTTTGTACCTTGGTCTCCTTTACCATGTTTGAGCGCGTGAGTGGTTCTGCATCTTCGTCAGCTGTCAAGGATTTGGTTCCTTCCTGTGTTGATTTTTACAGCTGAACCCAGCAACTGCTAAGCTATTCTTACCTGTTGCTTTTTCCTGTTACCAGCTCAACCACAGTATTCAAAGTAGGCACTAGAGGGCCATTGAAGAGGAATATTTCATTTGGGCCTAATGTTAAAATATAGGGGAACAGAACAGGATGATGTCTCTTAGCTGGCTGTGTAAGTGTTTGAACCAAGCACAGCAAACCTCACGTGTGAAGGAAGATTTGTCCTTTCACCAGTCTCAGTCTGTCCTGTTAGCACCAGTCACAGTGGTCCTTTGTCAGGCCTGAGAGCTAATGCCTGCATGATCATCAGTTCGCCAAGGCGTATGATAGCAAAGTCTAGTGCAGCCTTGGAAGCAGTGCTGGCTGAGACTGCTTCTAGAGCTGGACCGAGCAGCTGTGTAGTTCTCACTCACAATGGCCAGTGTTGGCATGAGGGTAGGCCAGTTGGCTGTTTGTCTGGCTTTTTTTTTTTTTTTTTTTTTTTTTTTTGTTAAAGGCAGCTGGGGCAGGAAGAGAAAGTCTGAACAGCTGCCAATTAGGGAATCCAATTGCCCTATTCTCCAGTATCTGCTTATTTACGGGAAAGTGAGCGCGAGAAGGAGAGATTATAGTAAGTACTCAAAGGCCTTATCCTTGGCACTGCTAGTGAGTTGAAGGTTGTTTACCATGCCCTGAGTACCTCAGAGGTGGGTGGGCCTCTCTCATCTCTCTTGATCCATTCAGTTCTAACCTATTTGTGAAATTAAAATTTTTCCTTAAATGTTCTACTTATTATATTGTTGCCAGAGGAGATAACCTTGGATGATTTTAACCTTAAAATTTTGTTGACATTGGTTTTGAGATGTATGAACCTGGGGCATATTTTACTTTCATGTAAAGATGTGCGTTCTGCCCTATGGGGCAAAATGTTTTATATGTTAGTTATATCTAGCTGATTTGTGGTGTTAAGTTTTTGTCTTTATTGAGAATGGTGTGTTGAATTATCCACATAGTATTGTTGAATTGTCTATTTTCCCCTTTACTTCTAAGTTTTTGTTTCATAGTGTGTTGATAATTGTTCTGTCTTCTGGTTGTTAATTTTACATTGCTAATTTTTCACTGTATATCTTATTTTCTTATATTAGTATAACTACGATGGCTTCCTTTTTGTTATTATTTGTGTAGTTTTTTTTCATTTTTCTCCTCCTCTCAACCTATTTGCATCTTTAGATTTTAATTGAGTCTTTTAAAGACATCATATAGGTAAGCCATGTATTTTTATCCATATGAAGAATCTCTGCTTTTAATAGGATAGTTGTATGAATTTGCATTTGAAATAGTGATAGTGAATATTTTCTATTTAATTCTTTTCTTTTTTTCTTTTTCTTTTCTTTGTTTCTTTCTTTGTTTCTTTCTTTGTTTCTTTCTTTGTTTCTTTCTTTCTTTCTTTCTTTCTTTCTTTCTTTCTTTCTTTCTTTCTTTCTTTCTTTCTTTCTTTCTTT
>NW_021604599.1:3376433-3383071 GCF_004785775.1 Grammomys surdaster | reverse complement strand
TTTCTTTCTTTCTTTCTTTCTTTCTTTCTTTCTTTCTTTCTTTCTTTGTTGTTTTTTGAGACAGGGTTTCTCTGTGTAGCCCTGGCTATCCTGGAACTCACTCTGTAGACCAGGCTAGCCTAGAACTCAGAAATCTGCCTGTCTCTGCCTCCCAAGTGCTGGGATTAAAGGCATGCGCCACCACTGCCCGGCTATTTCATTCTTTTCTACATACTGTATTTTTCTTTTTAAAATTAAATTAATTTTTTAACTTATTTACTCTACATCCCACTCACTGTCCCCCTTCCTGCCACCCCCTCCCAGAATCCTTCCTTCATCCCCCCCACTCCTCCTCTGAGCAAGTAAGCCACCCCTAGGTATCCTCCACCCTTCAGGGACCACAATTCTTCCTCCTATTCTTCCATAAGAGTCTTCCAGCTGCATCCACTGTTTTGCTCTAGGGTGTCTGCGTCTGTCTGAGTCAGCTGCTGGGTGGAGCCTCTCAGAAGACAGTTGTTATGCTAGGCTCCTCACTGCAAGCATAACAGAATATCATTAACAGTGTCAGGGATTTGTGCTGGCCCATGATGAGTCTCCAGTTGGGCCAGTTGTTGGTTGGTCATTCCCTCAGTCTCTGTTTCCCTCTCCTGCCCCTGTATTTCTTTAGCCTTTTTTTGTGCTTAGTTTTTTGGTGGTATATGTCTTAGTCAGGGTTTCATTTCTTAGTGAAGAGACAATGTGACCAAGGCAACTCTGAAAAAAGGAAAACATTTAACTGGGCTGGCTTACAGTTTCAGAGGTTTAGTTCCTTATCATCATAGTAGGAAGCATGGTAACATGTAGGCAGACATGGAGGAAGGGCCAGAAGTTCCACTGTATCACTGGGGGTGGCTCTAGCATATATGAGACCTCAAAGCTGGCCTCCACATGACACAGTTCTTCTAACAAGGCCACACCTACTCCAAAAAGGCCATACCTTCTAATAGTGCCACTCCCTATGGGCCAAGCATTCAAACATGTGAGTATATGGGGACCATCCCTATTCAAACCACCACAGTATATAATTTGAGTCTCACTTTTGACATATTTTTAGTTTTATTAGAAGCTATACTAAAGATCAGAGTTAATGTATTACATTTATTTGTAACCTATTTGAATTAACATTACTGTAGCTTCAATAGTACATAAATCCTGTGCGCATATATATATATATATATATATCTGTTCCTCCATCTTTATGTCCTTTACTTAACATAGTATATAGCTATACATTACGCATCCACTAACAGAATTTTTGGTTTGTGGATTTGTCTGTTAAAGTCAGAGCAAAAAAGAAGTTACAATAAAAACGAACAAGAATGAAAAGGTCAGAGAGGGATTGCTCAGTGTGTGAAACACTAGCAGCAAAAGTGTGAAGCCCAGTGTTCACGTAGCCAGCACTCCTGCACATGCAAATGCAGCACAGGGGAATTGGCTATACAGGATCCCAGGCCAAGCTGGTTGGCTAGATCAGCTGAAACAGAAACCTGGATACTTTTCATATGGGAGACCTTGATTCTTCTTGTATTTATGATTTTAGTTCTTTTCTGTGGACCAGTATGTATTCTCTGGAAATTTTCAGCTTTCTGAAATTCACTGAAATATAATGACTAGGTGATCAACTATGTTTTTATTTTATATGCATGAATATTTTGCCTATGTAAGTTTATGCATACCCTGTGTGTACTCACAGAAGCCAGAAGAGGATGCCAGGTTCCCTGGAACCGCACTTAAGGTTGGCTGAGAGTCTCTGTGGGGAAGTTGAGTACTGATTAGGATCCTCTAGGGGAGCAGTAAATGCTGCTGATCTCTTTAACCCCAAGTGCTCAACTGTTTTGTAAAAATATTTACACACATACATTTGAAAGTTGTGTGTTCTGTGCTTGCCAGACATCTTACTCTCAGATAGAAACTAAATTGATCATTGGTTTAGAATTTATTTGTCTATTTTGGCCAGTCTCTGAGAGATTTTGAAATGTGATGCTTCTTTTTATTCAAACAAATTTTGCTTCATGTAATTTGAATCAATCTTATTAGTTGCAGATAAATTTCACTCTTCAGTTTTCCTGTTGATTTGAAATCTCTCTTTTTTCCCTTTTTTAAATTTTTTTGAAGTTTAGTTTTTCTGATGTTGTTGAACCAGGTTTCTTTTTATTTTAGTTTGCATAGTATATAATATTTCCTTCTTTTTAAATTTCAATCTGTGTCCCTATAATTAAAGTTTATCTTTTTTTTTTTTTGGTTTTTCGAGACAGGGTTTCTCTGTGTAGCCCTGGCTGTCCTGGAACTCACTCTGTAGACCAGGCTGGCCTCGAACTCCACCTGCCTCTGCCTCCCAAGTGCTGGGATTAAAGGTGTGGGCCACCACCGCCTGATTTATCTTTTTTTAAAAGTATATCTTTTCTAAGTAACACAAAATCTTAAAATCTAGATTAATAGACTATTATAGTTTTAATTCTATGTTTACATTTAATATAATTACTAATATAATTATATTATCTTGTTATCTGTTTCATATGTTTCTCATTTGTTTCCTTCTTTTTCTGTTTGACCAGGAATTTTCATTTATTTTATTTGATCTTCATTGCCTCTGCACACGTTATGACTTCTGCCAGAGTTGCTTTACTTTATGCATTTTTATTTTAACCACACTTGTTGGATTACAAATTTCCATGTCATTTTTTTTTTGAGACAGCATCATTAAATTGCTCAGAATGATCTTGACATTGCTGTGTAGCCAAGGCAGGCTGATAGTCTTCCTGCCCCAGGTTCCAGAGTAGTCATGACTGTGTAGAAATGTATCATCACACACAGTTTACTTTTGTGTGTTCAAGCCCTGCCTTCACCTGTTACTCGGATGCTGCTAATGTTTATGGAGGGATGATTAGCCTTTCTCAGGAACATGAAACTGAATTATAGTTCTGGAAAGCCATCTAGTAATGGCGTGGGAGAGAAACACACTGAAGTGATTTTGATGAAAAGTAAAAGAATTTGGATTTGGCGTATGAGAAAACAAAAGAGAGTTAGTGACTATAAAGTTTCTTTGAGGTCTTATATTCTTCTTATCAAAAATATAGGAAGTACAATTCTCATTATTATTTTTCTCTTTTAGGCAACTTTATTAACAAATGCTTAAGAAAATGGAATAAATATTTAATTTTAATTTTAGAATAGAGAATCAGTGAATAAACATGATTTACAAATACCATATTTTATTATTTTGTTTGTATGTGTATTCCTATTTCAGATTAATTTCTGCCAATATATTTTTTCTTATGTTACTATTTTAACGTATAGACCTAGTGTTCATCACTTAAAGAGCTTTAAGTTGAGTGTAGAGGACATGCCTATTAGCACCCAAGAAACTGAAGTAAGAAGGTTGCAAGTTCAAGACCAGCCTGGGCTATATAACAAGACCCTGTTCCCCCTTCCACACACCCCCCCCCCAAAAAAAAAGAAAAATCTTGAAACTAAGAACATGGTTCAGTGGGTAAAGTGCTTGGTGCTTGCTGTGAAAGTATGAGGATCCCAGTTCAGTTGTATAGAGCCCAGGTAAAAGCTGGACGCAGTCATATGTTCCTTTAACTCCCAGAGCTGGATGGGGCTTGGCAGGCAGATCTCAGAGGTATGCTGGTCTAGTCACAGTGGTGAGCTTCAGGCTCAGTGAGAACTACTGTGTGAAGAAAGGATCAAGGATCAGATCTGGCCTCCAAACATGTCCATGCACAGGAAAGCTTACCCATGCACACACACATACATGTAAAACACACCCCCACCACAAGCACTCAGAAGTGTATTACACACTACTCTTAAGTGATTAGTAAATATGACCCAGCTTTTTTTTCATTTTGTATAAATTCCCTTTTTGAAAAATCATGGTATTGTTTTATTCTTCAAAAATTCATAAGAATCATGATTAAAATTATATTTGGACATTTACGTTAAAACAAATGGTAGTTAAGATTATCTTTTCAGTGTTTTTCTGTTTAAAATGTAAGGTGTTTTATGGCCTCTTCTTGGACAGTTTCATCTCCCACCAGGCCTTGTATACCTAGACCATTAAGTTTATAAAATGTGGTTGTCTGGTGGAGGAAGCACATACTTTGTATTATGAAAGATAGGAATTCTTGGTGAGGATCATGATGCTGTCTGCCTGACACATTAGAGCAGTGGCTCTCAACTTGTAGGCCATGACCCCTTTGGGAGTTGCTTATCAGATACTTGTATTATGATTCATAACAGTAGCAAAATTATATACATTTATGAACAAAATAAGTGTGTGTGTGTGTGTGTGTGTGTGTGTTCACTACAACACAAGGAACTGTTAGGGATCCCAGCATTAGGAGGGTTGAGAACACTGCTTTAGAGGATGATACTTGAATCTTCAGCTTTAAAACATTTTCTCAATCGAAAATTAACAATCAAAATAGTGTTGTGTGAGTGGTGTTCTCCCCTGCTCCCTTATGGCCTTGTGGATGTTTTAGTTTCTATAGTCTATTATTTACTGTAGCTTGAAATTTCATTTGCAGGGTGAACCCTTCCTCCCCCATCTTGGCGTTGAGTTTTTTCTAATTCCCTACCCCAGCTCTTTTTCCATTTTTTCCACAGGTTGTTCTGTTTAATGAATCCTTTTTGTTTTTGTTTTAGAGACAGGGTCTTAACATGTAACACTGGCTGGCCTGGAACTTGGTATGTAGACCAAGCTGGCCTTGCTCACAGAGATCTGCCTGGCTCTAGTACTACTAGGATTTACAGGTCCCACGCCTTAGGAATCCTTTGTAACAGCAGTTTCTTCTCCTCCCTTCCTTTAACTTATTCTCATCCCAGTAGGTAGGGTAATGGTCTCTTGAGAATTTTCACTTTTTTTGTCTGTGATTATGAACTACCCTGCACACCTCTCCCCTCAAGTTTAGGATTTTGAGGTAATTTTATGGCATTGATATTCTAATGTGCATATAACTTTTCTTAAAAAGTATTGACAAAATCTACTTAGGCCAGTGACTTTTATTCCTATTGTTTTGTTGAGTTTGATAACAATCTAAAGCCTGGCTCATTCTGTCACAGGTTTTCTTCTTCCTGAAATTTATGTCCTGCTTTGTTACTATGTTACAGCTTCTTTAAGAGCACAGGCTCATGGGAGGAAGTCCTAGGCTGAAGTGTTAAACATTTTATAGACACAAGGTCCTCAAATTAGATACTGCTTTCTCAAAAGCTACCCCAGTTTGTATCTTTAACAAAACCTTAACAACTATAGTTCACAGGACAGCTCACTTGTTGAGGAGTCTTGTCTTTTTTGCTGAAATAAATGGTGAAAAGTGCTGTCATGTACAACTCTTTTATATTTTCTTCAACATGCATTATTGCATGCCTGTCGTGGGGATTTGCTTTACTAGAAATAATATTTTCTCCTGTATCATTATTAATGTTTAATCTTGTTTTTTAATTATAAAATACTTCAGTTAATATTCTTAATTATAAAATACTCCAGTTAATATTTTATGTAAGTATAAAGTACAAGCCAGTGTACTTAGGATTTAAATTTTATCATTTTGCCATTTCGATTTCTATAGTGTTCTTTTGTTATATTAATAGAATTTTCTGATTTAGCTTTCTCTGCAATCCTGTGATAAATGAACAGTGAACTTTGTTGTGTTTTTTTTTTAAAGAAACATTTATGGATTAGCTTTGTTAGTACTTACTTTAAGATTCTTATATTTATTTTGATAAATATAAGTTTGTGTTAAAATAATTGTGTTAAAACACAATGTCTTTTGTGTTTTGGTTGTGCTTTCATGCAACTTCTGAACCTGGTTGTTTTTGTTCTTTCTGGATTTTTCTTTTATTCCCTTCCACCTTCATTTCCCGTTTAAAAATGTAGGTAGATTCTGTGTCTTTAATATAGTTTTATCTAGCTTTTTTTTAATCTCTAAGTCGTCTTCTTCTTCTTCTTCTTCTTCCTCCTCTTCCTCTTCCTCTTCCTCTTCTTCTGTTTTGTTTTGTTTTGTTTTTCAAGACAGGGTTTCTCTGTGTAGCCTTGGCTGTCCTGGAACTCTGTAGACCAGGCTGGCCTCGAACTCAGAAATCATCTGCCTCTGCCTCCCAAGTGCTGGGATTAAAGGCATGCATCACCACTGCCTGGCCTAAATCTTCTTAAAAGTTATATTTTTTTTCTGGAAATTGTCTATTTTTTCAAATTTATTGATGTAATGTTCTAACACTGTCTTTTAATTTGCTTTTAATTAAGTTTTTTATAAGTTGTGCCTATTTTTATTCCTTGTCAGATATGACAATAGATATTAATGTTGTTAATTATTAAAGAAAATCAACATCATTGATTATTTTTGTTTAATCTACACTATTAACTTTCACTTTTAAAACTCTTTGTATGGACTGGAGAGTTGGCTCAGTGGTTAAGAGCATTGACTGCTCTTCCAGAGGTCCTGAGTTCAATTCCCAGCCACCACATGGTGGCTCACAACCATTTGTAAAGGGATTTGATGCCCTCTTCTGGTGTGTCTGAAGACAGCTACAGTGTACTTGCATACCTACAATAAAATAAAATTTAAAACTCTTTGTGTGTATGTGTGTATGTGTGTATGTGTGTATGTGTGTATGTGTGT
>NW_021604599.1:3286120-3376423 GCF_004785775.1 Grammomys surdaster | reverse complement strand
AGCAGATGAGAAGAGGGTCCACACTGAGTCTTGAGGAATAACACAGTAGTCCAAAGTGGAGAGTGAAAAGGAATGAACAAGGAGATGTAATAAAATCAAGGAAGTGAGAGGAAGAAACATGCAAGGAGAGAGAGATAGTGGTGCTGAATGCTGTGGAAAGTGGCTGGTAAGAAGAATGGAAACGAGGGGGGCTTTCCTGACCTTAGCAAGAGACCTTCCCTTCTCTTCCCTTGGGTAATGTCCCCTGAGCCATGCTGCCGTGAGCTGAGCAAATACAGGCAAGAGCATGGCAATGACTCCTTAAACTCTTTCACTGAGGACAGGGTACTCGGTAGCCACAAGGGAACATGAATCAAAGCAAACTTAAATTTAATATGGGGAGGACATTAGTGTTTAAACATGTGGGTAGAAAAGAAGTAATACAAAGTAAGGTTGAGAGAGAGAGAGAGAGAGAGAGAGAGAGAGAGAGAGAGCGAGAGCGCATGTGTATGTGAGAGAGAGAGTGTGTATGTGTGTGTGTGGGGGGAAGAGGTATGAGTGGATGATACATGTTAAAGAAATAGCTTTTATCTGACAGGTTTATACCTCATTTATTACATTGGTGGGAAGGAGAAGAAAATGAGTGTGAATATGTATAGATTTGTTAGCAGGAATCTTAAAGAATTCCCAGTTAGAGGACCTCTCACCCCAGCAGGCATGCACAGCCTACAGGGGAGATAAAAGCAGGAAGAATATTGCTGAGGTTTGAAACAGAAAGCCGTTTGGTTTAAAATAGCTGTGGAACTTGGGTGAATTAATGGAACAGAGAAGTGCTGTAAAGGAGTGTGCTTGATGGAGCTGTTGGAAACTGGTAATCATCAACCTAGAACATAGCCCAGTTGCCCTGTAAGTAGCTTTCTCTAGCAGTGGTGGCTACTTGACCTCCCAACTTAGAGAGCTCCACAGGGGCCTTGTGTGAAGTGGGACAAGGTATAAGCTATGATACTCTGGTAATACCAGGCAGTTCCAAAAAATAGAAAAAAAATTCTGATTTTTAAAATCTTTGCTTTTATTTATAGTATAGGTATAATATTATCATGGCCAATTTCAAGATAGTATCCTGATGTCACTGAATGTAGATTGATGAGCTCTGGCCATGCTTTACCACTCACATTTGAAGGCATAAACATTGGAAAATCCACATGGAAGTTTAAAAATAATTAAATTATGACTTTTGGCTGTTTATTGCCTGCATGTTTAATGACATTTCATTATAAAATTACATAACTGGAATTTTAATTACTTTTTAGCAGTCAGCTAAGAATCCTTTAAAATAATGAGTACTCAGTCTAAAACAGGTCTAGAATTTCACTGGTGGAAAATGAATAGGCCCAGGATAGTGTACGTGATATTATAAAGTGGTGCTCTTGAGTCTCGTGGTCCTCCATAGCTAACTTATGATAATGTATCTGAGTAGGTTTTGCTACCAAATTATTTACCTGTTGTATCACAGAGTTAAAAAAAAATAAAGTGGTGCTCACAATATTCTGAGAACTAAGTGTGGAACCCCATCTCACCTGTAGAACCAGACAGCTTTCCTTGAATGAACTAGCCAGTTAAGAGATGGATGCTAAGAATAAAGATTAGTGTGGAAATTTAATGTAGATTATTTTAGAAACACAGCTATCTTCTTGAGGCTATTGTACATAGAAATGAAAATACAGAACTGCAACATTTCCAAATGGAATTGTTTTGATTAGAATGAAATTATTAGGACTTATTGAAGCTAAGCTCACAAAATAATACAAACAATAAAGTGTGTTTATATAGCAAACAGTAGTGTCCAACCATGGCTGTTTCCAGAATTCAGATAAAAATTGGAATATAGCATTATAGGAAATATTTGTAGCACAGATAAATAAATGCCCAAACTTATAAATGATTTCAGACATATAAGGTAATTAGAGTAAATGAACTTTTAGAGACTTTATTATTATCTAGACTGAGCACTCATTTCACTTCAGGAAGAAAATTAATGTCATATTGTAAACTGTGTTGTCACTAAGAATGCACATCAAATGAAAATTTAAGGCTTCTTGCATACGTATCAGATGGTAGTTATATTAAACCTGCTTATTGTGGGAAAAGATGGGAACTAATCTCCCCAATTTATTTTGTTTTCTGTGTACTTGTCATTTCTAGCTACAAGACATTCTTACCGAAGTGCGTTAGAGCAAAGATCCAAGACTACCACATTTTAACACGGAAGCGGATAAGGTATAGATTTCGCAGATTCATTCAGCAATTCAGTCAATGTAAAGCCACTGCCAGGAACCTAAAACTTAAGTATCTTATAAACCTGGAAACCCTGCAGTCTGCCTTCTACACAGAACAGTTTGAAGTAAAAGAATCTGCAAGAGGTCCTTCAGGTGAGGAGATTTTTGCAACCATTATAATAACTGGAAACGGTGGAATTCAGTGGTCAAGAGGGAAACATAAGGAAAGTGAGACACTGACAGAACAGGTAATCCTAATGATACATTCTTGCTCTTTCTTATTTAAGTAGAATGCCCATAAAGCAAAGTCAATGTGGCTGTTTGAGTGAATTCTTGACGGTCTCTGCTGATAGAAATTTTATTTGTGTAAAAAGTTATAACTATCGTTTGTATCACAATGTTTTGTTAATTTTTTGTGGCAAAATACTTAGTAATGACATAATTTCAGAGAAAGATTGAAAGATTGAATTCTCTAAGTGATTTAAAATTAACATTGTTTCCTTTATTCTTTAACTTATTGAAATTTAAGTATAATCAGAAAGCCAATTAAATGAAAAAGTTTAACTAATTTTGATAATGTAATTAGTTTTATTATATTTGTATTGCAATGCTTAAACTTGTTCACATGTATCATTCATATATGATTTCAATGATTTAGTATTATATTATTTTTTTAAAACAGTTGATAATTCGCTTTTCTGAGCATTGTTCTTTTTAATATTAATTGGATTAAATTCTATATCACACTGTCATACTTTAATGCTCTCATTTTTAAGTTAATACAAGATACATAAACTTAGTTTTCAGGCTCAATATTTAGGAGAAGTAATCTCATTTAATGCCTGCACATTGCTATCAATATCCCTTTAAAGAGTTTTAAGTGACTATCATCGTCATCTCAAGCTTTGAAATGTCACTGTAACTTCCTAAATGCTCTTGATTACAGGATTTACAGTTATACTGTGATTTTCCTGATATTATTGATGTCAGTATTAAGCAAGCAAACCAGGAATGCTCAAATGAAAGTAGAATTGTAACTGTCCATAAACAAGACGGTAAAATTTTGGTAAGTTTGTATTATACATTAGTAGTGTTTATACTTTAGAATTTTTCAGAAGTCTTAGTACCAAGGTTACTGAATTATGGGAAGATGGACTAAGCCTGTGTTTGGGAGGGTCTGTCTCACATGTCAGATAGACGGATCTGTTAGATTATTCTGGGTAATGGGAAGTTATAAAAATATTTGAACAATTTAGAGGAAATTAACCAGAGTAGGGTATAGAGAATTTCCAACATTAGAACTTAATTGATTTTTTAATTCTATGGTTTTCCTTTTTTGATTAGGAAATAGAACTTAGCTCATTAAAAGAAGCCTTGTCATTTGTGTCATTAATTGACGGGTATTACAGACTAACCGCGGATGCGCACCATTACCTCTGTAAGGAGGTGGCTCCTCCAGCCGTGCTTGAAAACATACACAGCAACTGCCACGGCCCGATTTCGTGAGTAATGCTGAATTACAGTACAGTTCTAGGGAGCTGACTGGTAGGTTAGCACAAGGACCAAGGTTGAATCCCAGGTACTCCTGTAAAAACCGAACATAGCTGCTGTAAGATATGGGGGCAGACAGGCACATGCTGAGAGCTTTCAGGCCAGCCAGACAGCTGAAAGCTGCCGGTTCAGTGAGAGACCTTTTCTCAAAGCAACAAGCAGTTGTAAAGGAAGACACTGACATGCTGTCCTGGTCTCCAGAGAGATACATTTTTCAGAGGGAAGTGTTATACAGCCACACAATCAGTTCTCATCTGAAGGATCCATATTCGTGGTGTGATTGTCTGCACATCCAAAATAGTCTTAAAGAAGTTGTGTCTGGGGGCTGGAGAGATGGCTCAGCGGTTAAGAGCACTGACTGCTCTTCCAGAGGTCCTGAGTTCAAATCCCAGCAACCACATGGTGGCTCACAACCATCCGTAATGAGATTGGATGCCCTCTTCTGGTGTGTCTGAAGACAGCTACAGTGTACTCATCAATAAAATAAATAAATAAATATTTAAAAAAAAAAAAAAAAAAGAAGTTGTGTCTGCCTAAGACTAGCTCAGTGTGCAGTCACTCTCTGACACTGAAAGCAAACAATGAAGACCTCTCCTGTTTATTTTTTTAAAGATTTATTTATTTGATTTATATGAGTACGTTGTAGCTGTCTTCAGATACATCAGAAGAGGCATTAGATCCCGTTACAGATGGTTGTGAGCCATCATGTGGTTGCTGGGCATTGAACTCAGGACCTCTGGAAGAGCATTCAGTGCTCTTAACCACTGAGCCATCTCTCCAGCCCCCACTCCTGTTTATCTTTTATTAACTTTGAAATCCTGTGAAGGAACTACAGTGATAAATTTGAAATTTGACATTAGTTTTGTTTAGTCTAACCTCTACTAAGCTTAAGCACAGCGTGTATTATACCCATGCTTCTAGGTTAGTACTGTGCAGGGGAACTTTCCACATTGCTGAAAAGGCTCAGTGTTTAGATTCTAACTAAATATAGTGTGAATTTTATATTTAATTATATTTTAAATTCTTTACCTTTCAATACACATGGCTAAGAATTACTGTTGTAGTTTGCTTTCTGTTGCTGAGCAGAAGCAACTTGGAGAGAGGGTTTTTAATTGCTTACAGTCCAGGTCACAATCCATCATGCAGGGAGTCAGAGCAGGGGCTCAACCAAGAACTGAAGCAGAAACCATGGAAAAAGCCATGCTTCCTTTCTCACTCTCTTGTTTACGGGCAGCCTGTTCTCTTAAGGAAAGCACCACACAGAGTAGGCTGTCAAGACAATTCCCAGACATGGCCACAGGCCGGTTCAGTCTGAGCAGTCTTTCAGTTGAGGCGCCTTGTTTCCAGGTGACTCTTGGTTTCAACTTGATAAAAAATCTCACCAGGACAGCAACCTTATGACCAGCAACTGTGCAGGCATTCCTATTGTTATGTAAATTACATCTTGCTTTCACATGCTGTGTCTTTGAATTTTATGCATACACTAATTCTTTCCGCATACAGCAAATTTTAGGACTAGTATTTCCCCGTCACTGCAGATCTTCTGTTAGATTTAATACTGTTGTTGTAAATATGGAAAGATAATTTTGTGTTAGTACTTCTGTGATAGAAGAGACATGAGAGATTTTATGGGAGTGTACTTTTTAAATGATTCAATTTGTAAAAAGAAAGCAGAACATTAAAATGAATGAATTTTTCTCGTGGTTTTATTGTTTCATGGTGTCTTAAAATAGAATAATTATTCCTTGAATTGGTTTGAACTCATTACAAAATAACTTGATATACTTATTTCTCTTGAATACAAATTTTGTAAGTACATATATAGTAGTGAGTGTTCTAAGAACTGGTTTTTATTTGGCTGTTGTGGCCTTTTGTCAGTTATATGTGCATGCTGCCGTTCATGTTATTCACTCATGTTATTTTTTTTTGTCAGTTATATATGCATGCTGCTGTTCATGTTATTTCTCCTTAACTTGTAGAATGGATTTTGCCATTAGCAAACTAAAGAAGGCAGGTAACCAGACTGGACTGTATGTACTTCGATGTAGCCCTAAGGACTTTAACAAATACTTTCTGACCTTTGCTGTTGAGGTTAGTGTGTCTTATTTATTAATAGCAACATGCTGTGTAATCTGTATTTCTCCTTCAAGAAGTATTTTAATTTTAATACTAAGAATTATAGTTCTTGAGATGGTAATTGGCACAATAATGCTTGGCATATCAATATATTATAAAATAAATAATCCATAAAGTTAATGTAAATATATAAATAACTATAATGTCATTGTTTTTGACATTCATTTTATTTTTTGATGTTTGAGTATTAGCCATGTGTCAAGTTGTATTTCATTAAGTATACTGGAATCTGCTTACAAAAACCAAAAATATTTACCAAATCATTTAGAGGAAAATAAGTGAAAAGAACATTTTTCTGATTTCTAGAGTAGTTTACTAACTGGGACATTCAAAGCACCAGGGACATGATTGAATGTAAGAGTGCAGTGGACCCTCACTGTTAAATGCATGTAAATTTGGATCTCATCTAAGATTGTTTTTATCCATAGTTATCTTTAAAATATACTTAAGGCAGCTACGTGCTGTAAATCTTGAGAGGATTTGTAACAACATCTAGATTTATTTTACAAAAATATAGAAAGTAAAGATGTTATTCAGTTATTTTCATTAAAGCACCTGTCTTGTACTAAGCACATGTAGAGAAGGAATTGTCTATAATGCAGAAGGTGTATGTATCTCTTCACTTTACCATTATATAAACTGTTAAATTATTTATTCAACATGCTTACATTTTTATGTCTATCATTGTGGTTAATAGGTGTGATAAGAAATTAGAGAATATATGATGTAAACTATGTTTGAAAAAATCTGTTGGAAAACAAAAATTTTAAAGTATACTAAAAGTACTCAGTTAAGCATTGTGATTAGTATAAGCAAAAATAGACTATATCAGAAAATATCTTATTTATTCAGAAAGATCTTTTAAAATATAAAAGACATGAGAGTGCCTTGAGGGATTAACAGTTATTTTATAAATGACTCCAGCTAGGATGGATGCAATAATAAAGCAGGTCAAATTAGTAACATGAGTAAAGTGGGTCATTGTTTATTGCATAAAACAAATGTTTTTAAGATAGAACTAAAAGTGTCATATTACAGATAATTATAGAAATAGAATAGTATACAATGAAATGCATAGTCTTTGCTTGTGGAAAGGAGTTAGTCCTGTTAGGGGGGTCTCACCAATCAAGTATTTTATCACTTCAGTGAGTTAAGGGGTGGATACAGTCACATCAGGGTGTGTGTTGATCAGCAGAATGGAGGTGTGGGGAGCAGACAGGGGGAGCTGTTACAGATGGTGGCGTTGGGCATTATTTCTTCCATTGAAATCAGTTACTGAGCTCTTCTGGAGGATGTGGCGCTGTGATAAATGCCTTCCTGAGGCACTGCCTTAGGATTTAGAGCTTAGCCGTCTAACTGTTCTGTTGGTTATTTTTTGATAGCCCTTTTGGCAGAATAATCTGTATATTTACCATTGTGATTTTTGTCCTTTTTATAACTAAACTTTCATAGCGAGAAAATGTCATTGAATATAAACACTGTTTGATTACGAAGAATGAGAATGGAGAATACAACCTCAGTGGGACTAAGAGGAACTTCAGTAATCTTAAGGACCTTTTGAATTGCTACCAGATGGAAACTGTGCGCTCAGACAGTATCATCTTCCAGTTCACCAAATGCTGTCCCCCAAGGCCAAAAGGTGACATAACACTCCAGTTACTGTAGAGATGCTAGTCATGGACTGCACATGTTGGGTAGTGATTTGAAAAGAAGTAGGCAAAAGGCAGTGCTGTCTGGAAGCTAGTTGATTTTCTAGAGTGCTTTGGTACCTATAGCCCGAGAGCGACAGGCAGCTCCATTCTAAGGTGTTCTAAAGGTAACTGATCTAAACTTGTCGGCCATTCGCTTACGGCACTTCCAAACTCCACAGCCAAATTCTCTGTGTTCTAAGTTAATTCTTTCATTTGCTTTTAGGATTTTAGTTTCTTGATTTTAAAATGAAACAGTAAGATCATGAACCTCTTAAAATAATTTCTTTAAAATTCCCAGAAAATAAATTTTGTTAAAAAGTGATTGTAAGTTTGAATGTGTTTGTTAGCTAGTATTTCAATCAGAGTTGGATAATAAAACTCCTAAACTGACTAAGCAGCTGTTGAGAGTTTGTTAGACGCAAAGCACACTCATGTCACTTATCTGGAACAGGTCATAATTTTGCTTTACTTTGATTATATACAGACCTACCCACATATGAAGCAGATGCATTGTGTTTTTTTTTTCTTTCAGATAAATCAAACCTTCTTGTCTTCAGAACAAATGGTGTTTCTGATGTTCAGATCTCACCAACATTACAGAGACATAATAATGTGAATCAAATGGTGTTTCACAAAATCAGGAATGAAGATTTGATATTTGTAAGCCAATCTTGATAATTGGGTGGTTTCTATGTCCCTTTAAAGCAATGTCTTTTTTAAATTTCTTAGCTGATAATTACATTCATGTTATATTTGGCATATTATATTATAACTTATAAAATTTTACTTGAATTTCAAGGTTCATCATTTATAAAATTCATAAATCTTAGAAAATATGCCAATATTACAGCATAAATTAGCAGAATTAATTAATAATGGAATTATGTTCTCTTCAGAAGTTTAAAAAATTCCTTTGGGAAGTTTAAAAGTAAAGATACCTGTCTTAGTTCCCATGTACGCAAGCAAGGGGAATTCAGTAGATTATCTTTAAGGAGCTGAAAATAAACTAGCACTAAGAGGTGACGGCTTGACTAGCGTATGGTGTGAGAAAGCAGGAGGCTAGTCTCCTAGCCTAGATCAGCGTAGAGGTTAGAATGAAAAGCATTACACAGAGGGCTGCTCCGAGGTTTGTTCACGGTGCGAGTTAGAAGCGAGATGTGTCTTGGGACAGAGCTAGAACCGGCAGGAGTGTGCATCCAGTGTATAGAGGGTGAAGTACAGGAGTGTGCGTCCAGTGTACAGAGTGTGAAGTGTTTGTCTACTGGCAAGAAGTGAAGAAAATGAGTATTGTCTATTTTAATTGATTTAGTGAGAAAAAAGGAATTTATTAGCTTTTGGGTTAGGCTTTGTTATATTACTTACATGATCTGGTAAACCCTAAGCCAGTAAGTTAAAGACATCTGTCTCCCAATAGATGCTTGGGAGAAACACATGCAAGGTTTTTGAAAACCACATTCTGATCCAGGAGTATAGTTCTAGCACTTGGGGGAGAGAAGCAAGACATATGAAGAGCTTTAGGACATCCTTAGCTGCATATGGAATCGAGGGTGATTCTGGGCTATATGGGACCTTTCCTTAAACACAAAACATAACACAAAACAAAACAAACAACAACAACCGAAAAGGAAAGACAGATGTTCTTTTAACTCAGGCTATCCAGCATTCCCATAGGTAAGCCACTCCAAAAGTAAGCTTTTAATTAAGAAATTAAAACATACAGTAAAACTACCCAAGATTAAGTAGAGGTCATCAAACCAAACAAACATTAAACTTAAAATTTAATAATTTTATATAATTTTCAAGTATAGACCATAAAATGTAGGTGTCTTTAAAGAAGACTTGAAAACAGTAAAATGAAGACATTTGAGATGTATTAATTAAAGACAGGATTCCAGGGAAAAAGGAATACTTGTGTAGAATCTACTGTTGTACTTGCTGCTTTAGTTAACAATTTAGAAATCAGTTTCTTCTCCCACCTCTGACATGAGAGCCAGTGAACTGTGAAACAGACTTGATATAGCTTAGTGATAGGGTGTTTGTCTAGCATGTACAAAGCCCTGACTTTAGTCACAGCACTTCAAATATA
This sequence comes from Grammomys surdaster, assembly GCF_004785775.1. Lineage (NCBI taxonomy): Eukaryota > Metazoa > Chordata > Mammalia > Rodentia > Muridae > Grammomys > Grammomys surdaster. Next base: position 3,366,704 of record NW_021604599.1, on the reverse strand, counting down.
ACAACATACCCCAGAATTTTTAAATGAAGTGTATTGGTTATGCCTGTCACTTGTGTCCTCAGGAGACTAAGGTAGGAAGATAGAAAGCTTGAGGCTGGCTTGGGGTACAATAGTCAATTCCCCAGCCTCAGCCTGAGACGCAGTGAGACCACACGAGGGAGAGGGAGAAGGGCAGGGGGAGAGGGACAGAGAGAATGAGCGGGTGGACATAGACAGGGGCAGAGCTGCAGAATGCGAAGGCATTATTTTTCAGGTATGACAGCATTTGAACACAGCGGCACTGCCTCAAGACGCAGGTTTCAGCAGTTATTCTGGGCAGATACGTGATAAATGTTAGTACTCATAGCGGTGGTGGTAGATGGTCATCTAGTTTGTTTCAGGCTTTGGTCCTTTTGTGTGTTTATTCACTTACTAATCAAAGCAGCTCTACAAGAAAGTGAATTATTGCTCATTATATGAAAAGTCCAAGGCAAACTGAGTTCAAGGCCAGCCTGGGCCACATAGGGCCCAGAAGGGGAAGTGGGAGAGGGAGGGGCAGGAGTGAGAACACCCAGGTAGCAGAAGCACAGAGCCATTCTGTAGCCTCCTGAAGGGCAGCTGGTGAGCGGTAAGAAACAAATCAGGCTCTGCTTCCACACTCCACACTGTCCTGACTTTGTACTGTACTAGGAGGGAAGCCTAAGAAGAAGGATCATTTGTAAACAAATTTAGGCAAATGCTGACTCTAAGAAGTGCAATAATTATAGCCACTGCAGGAGACACGAAAGTATGATAGTAAAATATACTTTGTTTATTAATCCTTGTTTTTTTGTTTTTAATTATTATTTAAGGAAGAAGAACAGAGAATTTCAAACCTCAAATTTAGATTCAGTTCATAATGGAAATATTTAGCATTTTAAAAAACATTTTTGTCATTGAATGTATTTTCTATTTTCTAATTCCTTTACTTCATCTGTCTTTATTTACTTCCCATTTACCTTTTTTTTTTCTTTTAAAGAATGAAAGCCTTGGCCAAGGTACTTTTACAAAAATTTTTAAAGGTGTAAGAAGAGAAGTTGGAGATTATGGTCAACTGCATGAAACAGAAGTTCTTTTGAAAGTCCTAGATAAAGCACATAGAAACTATTCAGAGGTGTGTATGTTTGTTGGGTCCCTCACATGTCTTTTTATGCTATGTAGGTGTGTATATTCATAATCACATTAAATGCATGTGTGTGACTTCAAAGTTATAATATTTTATACTTTTATTACATATATATAAAATAGGTTTCATTATGAAATATGAAACACACAGAATATATTTCAAGCATTTAGTCTATTACCTTCTCATGTCTTCCTCCCAGTGATCCTCTCTCTATTCCCAACTAACCTCTGTTCTACTGTTTCATCTTTGAGTGACCTAATGAGCTTTATTAGGGTTGTTTACATGAGTGCGGGTGAAGGTTTAGTTACAGGAATATACTCACCTTACCATTAAAGAACTATGTCTCCACCCCCTATCAACCAGTACACTCCTTAGGCAGTGGGAGGTCCCATGAGCGCCTCCTCCTTCCATGAAAGAGCATTGAGAGGCCTCATGTTGTGTATACCTGGTCAGGTTAACACAACTGCTTTGAGTTCAAGAGTGCGACATCCATGTGAAGGCCAGAGCAAGTGTTGAGTGCTCCATACCACCTTCCTCTTGCTGTCACACGATTTCTCCTACAATGGTCCTTGTAGGGCATATTACTTACTTTCCCATTGCTGTGATAAACACTACAACCAAAAGAAAATGATAAAGAGTTTATTTTTCACCTGTAATTCCAGAAGGACAAGAGTCCATCACAGCAGAGCAGGCATGACCTGGTGACAGGAGGAGGAACAGTGAGAACTGGAAGTGTGAACCAATGGTAGCCTTCAAAGACTGTCCTCAATGAACTACTTCCTCTAGCTAGGCTCTGTCTCCTAAAGTTCCCATAATCTCCGCAAACAGCACCACTAACTAGAAACTACGCGTTTAGATACATACTCATATAGAGGACATATCTTAGTTAATCACAGACTGGGTGATATAGATGTCTTATTTATGGCTGAGAATTTAAGAGTCACTTATTCTTAGTACTTTGACAAGTTTTCAGCCTCTGTGGTCACTGCTGACCACTGCAAAACGAAGCTTGTCAGGACCAAAGCTGACAACAACACGAGTCTATGGGCAGACAGTTATTTTCAGGGCAGTGTGATGGAGATACCATATTCATGTAGCAGAACACTAACCGTAGCTTTACCATCAGGCCTACAACCTCCCCACTCACAACCTTCTGACCAGATTTCCAGACATGAATTCCTCCAGCAAAGCAGGTCTCAAATCTAATCAGAGAGCAGTCTGCTAAGAGACATGTCACATTGAGCTGTTAGGGGTATCTTGTCTGGCTGCTTGGTAATGTTGCATACAGGAGCCATAGTTGGGTAAGAAGACTGTTCTTGACAGTTTTGGCCTAGCAGCCAGCACCGTGAGGGCTGGCCAGCAGGGAGGAAGCTTCCAGCCCAGTTCTGGTATGATTTATTTATGTCCTAAGACTCAGATGTGTGGCATCTTCACCACTGGGCTCTTATAGTCTTATAGTGGTGCACAACCACTAGCCATGGCAATTGTGTGTATTGTCTTGAGGGCCTCAGGCCTCACTGGCCAACCATGTGTAGGGAGGTAGCCCACTCCTGGTGCTAGGATTACCACTTAGCAACCTATGGCTTCTGGGAACAGCTTTATCACACAGATCCCTCTGTTCAGAGTCTTACGTTTCTATTTTATTTTAGTTTTGGTTAGTTTACAGATATCTAATTCCCTTATGGATTTTCACACATTAGTTTTTCTTGATTGTCCCTCTCCTTCTTGTCCCTCCTCCCTTTGTCCTCCCCTCCTCCTCCCCTCCTCTTCCCTTTCTCTCCTTCCCTCCTCCATCCTTTAATCTTTTCGTCTCTAACCTTCCCTTCTACTTTTATATCTACACATTCCGTTACCCCCTCTTCCCTTTCATGAGTTCCTAGCTTGTATTTAGACTCTATACATTCACATGCATAAAAATTATAAGAGAACATGTAAAATTTATTTTTTGAACCAAATTGAGTTGCCTCACTTAATACTGTTTTTTCCAGTTACATTTATTTTCTTTCAAGTTTAATAATTTTTTCTTTGTGACTAAATGATATTTCATTGTGTATATGTATTTTCATTATCCATTCATCAATAGATGGGCCTTGAGGCTGATTCCATTTCCTTGCTATTGTGAACATAGCAATTGTATGTATGGATATGTAGGTGTCTCTAGTAGGATACAGTCCTTGGGTCCATGCTTAGAAGCAGTATAGCTGGGTCATGTGGAAGTTCTATTTTTAGGGTTATGTGTGGGGCTTATGTATGTGTGTATGTGTGTGTGTGTGTATGTATGTATGTATGTTTGTATGTAGTGTGTATGCTAGAGATCAACACTGGGTGTATTTATTCCTCTCCACCTTGCTTGTTTTAGAATGTATTTATTCTCTCATGGTTTCATTCATATATAATGCACTTGGGTAGAGTGCTGTTCAGGGCACCCGACTCTGTTCTGTAAAATATCTATAAAATAGAATATTGCCCTCAGTAGCAGCCCACTATCCAAAAATAGACCCACAGTGAGTAGAGAGCAATAGTCAAACTATAAACCGTCTCCTGCAAGCACTAATCACTTTAAGAAGAAGAGGAACAATGACAGTTCTGTATGTGTGAATCATTAGTTGTTATGGGTACAAGTGGAAAGAAAAGGAAACCCACCCTGAGACTAGTGGGAGAGGAGTTTAGAAGCGGGAATGGAAATAGCAAAGGATGGGGAGAGCAGTTCTGGCAAAGGGCAGACCCCAGAGAGAGCGCTAAACTGATCAAGAATGGATCTGTATCCCAGGGGCTGAGGGCACGTCTGCAAAGCAAAGCAGATGAAAGCCAAAAAGTAAAAGAAAGGAGTGAGGAAGAATGCCGTGCAGAGCAGGAACAAGCTGGCCTGCTGATGACATTGTGTATTAAACAAAGACCGTTAGCCAGAGAAAGGGCTGGATGGAAAACACAGTATGAAAGCTGACTGGCCTGGTATTACACTCCTTCTGGACACTAGAGCTCCCTCATCAGCTCCTAGAGGTCTATCAGAATTGTCATTTTAAACAAGGAGCATCTATGACTGCGTGATGAGGAGATTACAGAATGTTCGAGAATTTTATTTTTTCTGTAAATTTTATCCTTAGCGTTTATTTAGTTATTCCTTTTTAATTACTTTATTTTTACTTTATGTGCATGGTTGTTTTGCATGTGTATCTGTGCATCATATATGTGCGTAGTGCCTGTGGAGGTCAGAAGAGGGTATAGGATCTTTGGAACTAGAGTTACAAGCAGTGGTTAATGATCGTGTGGGTGCCAGGAGCCACAGCCAGGTCCTCTGGAAGAGCAGCCAATGTTCTTAACCACCGAGCCATCATCCCAGCCAAAAATTAGTAGGATTTTAAAAATCATATTAATACACTAGTTGCTTTCAGTGTTGTGCTATAGATATTATTAAATCTTTACGTATACTGAGGCTGCTCCCTTTAAGTGTAGCTACTCGGAGCTTTACCGTTCCATGGAGACTACTCCACAGTTCCAGCTACTTAAGAATAAGCTTGAAAGGCACCGTACTAAAAACATCCCATTGTCCAGCTGAGAGTAGGACATAAACACTATTTCTCTTCAGTCAGGAGGTATCTTTCTGAATTTTGCACACTTATAGACATCATTCAACAGAAATTCCTTCACATTTCTTGTTTCCCCCTTTACCTTTTAGTCTTTCTTTGAAGCAGCAAGCATGATGAGTCAGCTTTCTCACAAGCATTTGGTTTTGAATTATGGAGTGTGTGTCTGTGGAGAGGAGAGTAAGTAAAACCACCTGCTTTTCTTGTCTTACTGTCATACCTGTCTCAGAGAAGCCTTATTATTTAGGACTACTGTAAGTATCAGTAAAACCATGGAATTACAGATGTTGTTGAGCTTGAAAGCACTGGGACTTTTTAGTTATATTTTGTAAAAAAAAAAAAAAAAAAAAAAAAAAGCAAACTGATATTTAAAGCTAAAATGTAGAATAGAGTTGATATGCCTTACTATAATACCCAAATGATGGGTGGAGGGTTACAGTCAACAAATACAAGCTTTTGTGTGCACATAACAGTACAGATTGTGAGTGACTCGTGTAACACTGGAGCAACTGGTCCTTTCAGTACAAACTTATTTGGAGTTATGAAAGCAAAGCATGTAAATGATAGACTGAATTATTAATGAAACTGATTGAAGTGACTGAGTGTTGGCACTAGGCAGGTTCCCTAGTTATGCTGGAGTATGTATATTTACACTGCATAATAAATAGTATGTTATACATAAAATTATGTGTTAGGTATGCATTGTTTAGCATCCTACCTCTTACTGGTGTGAATAAGCTAAAAACAAAAGTACAGTGATGTGTGTTTATTGTTTCCTTTATGTTAGTACAGTTTGCTTAATTTAATCTATTTACCCATTGTATCCACAAATAACCTAAGTACTTTGAAATTTTGAATTATACATTTTTAATTGGATGTATAATTGGATGTTTATCATTATCTATATTTTAATGCAGACATTCTAGTTCAAGAGTTTGTAAAATTTGGATCACTGGATACATACCTGAAAAAAAACAAAAATTCCATAAATATATTATGGAAACTTGGCGTGGCTAAACAGTTGGCATGGGCCATGCATTTTCTAGTAAGTGATTTCTGTATTCTTTTTAATAAACTAAAACTCCCCGGTTTATTTTGTGAAAGTACTATAATTAATTCTTTTAACCTGGCGAGCAGATGGAAGTCTTGGAATGAGTGCTGAGCCGTTCAGTGTGTTAGGCATTGAAAGGGGTGGCTATGCACATGGAGGGGTGCCTCAGCTGGGAAAGGGGCGGCTATGCACATGGAGGGGTGGCTCATCTGGGAAAGTCAGTGCTGCTCCACCAGCACTGCAACTACCGTCGACACCCGTAGTTTATATCACTTGAGTTTATAGGCGCATATTGTGCTGCTGCAGTAGCAGAAAGTAGACTGCGGTGTTTGTAGGCATTGAACAGCACGCAGTGAGAAAACAGTATTGACAGGTGCAGAATGCCAGACTGCCTGCCAGTTATTAGTATATGTTTAGTGGACTGTAGTTGTCTTTCCTAATGCCAGCTACCACCTAGAAGTGCTTATCATTTGGAGTCTCCTTTGAAAAGTAATGCTCATTTCATTGTGGGTATAGATTATTGCATCAGTTAAAGAAACAGAAGACTTCCTTTTATTGTCTAAAGTATGTTCCACGTCAGTATTAACTATGCTGTGTTTTGTCCTCTTTAAATCTGCATTGTAGCTTTGGACATATTATATGCACACATATTTGTATATTGATATTTGAATGCATGTGCATTTAACTTTAATAGGAAGAAAAATCCCTTATTCATGGGAATGTGTGTGCCAAAAATATCCTGCTTATCAGAGAAGAAGACAGGAAAGCTGGGAATCCACCTTTCATCAAACTTAGTGATCCCGGCATTAGCATTACAGTTCTCCCGAAGGACAGTAAGTTCGGGGTCAATTGCACTCAGCATTCTGAAATGTTGTTTGGATGGAACCTTGAAAGTCATGTTCATTTCCCTTTAATTCTAGTTTATTACTGTTCTTGCTTACTAATGACATTTAGCTACTACTTTTAGTAATTTAAACTGTTATGGATAAATTGTAACTATGTTCATTTCTCCTTTTGTGAAAAAAGTATGTTACCATACACCGAAATTATTATTCTGTGTATGTATCTGTATGGGAGGAGGCGTGCATGTGGCCCAGGACAAGTGTGAAGGCAGAAGGTAACTAGTGGGAGTTGGCCCTCTTCTGCCACCAGGAGGCCTCAGGGTTGAACTTCGTTCTTGAGCTTGGCTGCAAGCACCTTTATCCACTTCAACCATATTGCTGGCTGTATTTTAACTAATTTTCTTCCTCCTCCTCCTCCTCCTCCTCCTCCTCCTCCTCCTCCTCCTCCTCCTCCTCTTTCTTCTCCTCCTCTTCCTCCTCCTTCTTCTTTTTTCGTTTTTCGAGACAGGATTTCTCTGTGTAGCCCTGGCTGTCCAGGAACTCACTCTGTAGACCAGGCTGGCCTTGAACTCAGAAATCCACCTACCTCTGCCTCCCAAGTGCTGGGATTAAACGTGTGCACCACCACTGCCCGGCACATGAATCTTCTAAATTAAGAATCCATATTAATCAGATTTTGTGCGTTGGTGTACAATATTCTGGTTTAGCCAATGCTACTTAACTTTGACAGCTGACTCCAAAGTAAGGACACCGATAATCAGACAGTAGTGCAGAAAGGAAAACCTCACAGGGATTTTAGATCTTCATTTGAGGAAATTTACCTTTTGGAATGAGAAGTTAAATAGAAAAAAATGTATATGGTAAAGGAGAGAGGGACTAATGAACTCTTTAACCTCCTCGGTATATAGAAACATATCGATGTTGCTTTACCAAAAGGTAGATAGTATCTTCATTTTCTTAACTTTTTCTCTTTATCAGAATCCTAGCAGGGAGGTTTATACTGTTTCTTCCTTCATTAGATGCCCTCTTTGCAGTGGTGTTAAGGACCACTGAAACTTTATTTAGGAAATCCCATGATTTGAACATTACCCAGTGTGCCAATTCCATACTGAGACTCTTTGGTATAATTTAATCGTTTGTCTACTGTAATGGTGCTGTTGGGCCTTGCCTATGTGCAAGTCATAGTGACGTCTGCTGCTAAGTCGTTAAAATACCCATCAACAATGTAACATTGCTTACATGTAGAAATACATATATTTTGAATATTGAGAGTAGATGTTAAGACAAATTTTGTATGTTTCTCTCTGTGGTAGAGAAGGGGTGAGGTGGGGAGAGAGACAGGACTAATGGGAAGGGGTGGAAATGGTGTGCCCACTGAGACACTTTGGTTAATGGAAAGGAGTTTAGTTGATCTAAAATCATTACACAGGATACTAATTCTAACAACACTGTTAAAAATATGTCTCTGTGGGAAATTTTCTCAGTCTTTGTGGATCTGAATTATGAAAGCTGAGTTCCTGAAGGAGGGTCTCAGGGTTCAGCCAGCTCTTGGTAATCGTGAGCCAGTCCTGTACAGCCACAAAAGACTAGATTATTCAAATAAGTTTGAAACTCTTCACTTATAAAATAATGGTTGTGGAGGTTTCTTAACGATAGTTTGTTCCTGTTGTTTAAAAGTTCTTCAGGAGAGAATACCATGGGTACCACCTGAATGCATTGAAAATCCTAAAAATTTAAACCTGGCAACAGACAAGTGGAGTTTTGGTACCACCCTGTGGGAGATCTGCAGTGGAGGAGACAAGCCTCTGAGTGCTCTGGATTCTCAAAGAGTAAGTTCACACAGGCTGAAGGGAGAGGTACTCTGATTCTTCAGGTTTCTTCCACGAGATGTGATATTTCCTAGCTCTTCTAATTGTGAAAAGGAAGTGAAGTAACAGCACTGTGGAATTTATTTTATCATTTGGGCCTTTAATTATAGAAGCTGCAGTTTTATGAAGATAAGCACCAGCTTCCTGCACCCAAGTGGACAGAGTTAGCAAATCTTATAAATAATTGCATGGATTATGAGCCAGATTTCAGGCCTGCTTTCAGAGCTATCATCCGTGATCTTAACAGCCTGTTTACTCCAGGTGCGTACTGAAGGGGCCGTCTCCCTCTTCACTGTCTTCCGATCTCTGTTGCTTTAATTGGGTAGTTTCTAATTCTGTACTTTCATATGAGGCAGTCCTTGATGTCTTACTGTATATATGTCCTACTTGACTGGGCAATATTTATGTTTTAAAAGATCTTTTCTCCATTTATAACCTAATTTTACTAACTTGTTTTACAAACAAGAAATCTTAACCACAAAATTTATTATCTGTGTCTAAAACAAGAGTTTTAGAATTCATTGTATGTTTAATTAATGAGAAGTATGTTTATCTGATCACATTTGTTCTACATGGAGTTTTTAACAAGGCCCCTTTTGGTTTTTCTAGGTCCCATCTATTTTTTTTTTTTTTTGAGACAGGGTTTCTCTGTGTAGTTCTGGCTGTTCTGGAACTCACTCTGTAGACCAGGCTGGCCTCGAACTCAGAAATCCGCCTGCCTCTGCCTCCCAAGTGCTGGGATTAAAGTCGTGCACCACCACTGCCCGGCTTTTTTTGTTTTTGTTTTTGTTTGTTTTTTCCCATCTATTTTGTAATTGACTTGTTTGTGTAAACACAAGATAGGTTTATTTTGTTTGTCCCTACCTCTGGAGTGCTGACATAAATGCACACCTGCCTCACAGCTAGCCAGCAGGACTTACCTCTCTCAATACATGAGTTGAGTAGAACCTTAGCTTATGAATACTGAAACTGCCTGTTTTGGAAAATAGTATTTTACCTTTTGAAAAAATCTATCTTGAAGGTCTGGGTAATAATTAAAGGCCCCTATTAATATAATCTAAATAATTTTAAGTTTCCCTGTGTTATTTAGTATTCTAAACTCATTCTGCTTCTTACCTTGAATATCAGTTTTACCCAGAGGATGTATTTGCCAATTGAATAGTGTCATTCCTTATTTCTACAGATTATGAACTACTAACAGAAAATGACATGCTACCAAACATGAGAATAGGTGCCCTAGGATTTTCTGGTGCTTTTGAAGACAGGGACCCTACACAGTTTGAAGAGAGACACTTGAAATTTCTACAGCAACTTGGCAAGGTAAACTGTCATAAGTTTTCAAATAGAATATAATCAAACACTTTTCTTGGAAACAAAAAGGCTTTGGACTAGAGTTACTAAATATAGTTCTCACAAAAAAAATTAAGGGTATTTGTAGAGAAAAAAGCTTAATTGTTGAATATTAGAGAAATTTTCTGTTAAATAACACTTTACTGAAGAATACCTCAGGTTCTTTAACATACAGTGCACATTCAACATCTTTTAAGAGGATGGATATTAAACTAAGGAGTACTTCACAAGCTGAGGGTATTCTGTGACTCTCACCTGGAAGGGGAAGTTAGTAGTTCAGAGTAAGTTAGTGTAATCGAGAAGGGAACAAATAGTGTTCTGTTTGCTTTCCAAAGTCCTCTTGGGAGAAATCAGCTGACTGCTTAGAGCGTAGGACCTTGAGTGACCATGTTCATTAGCAGAGGTTCCATGAAAAGGTTGTGCACTCATGCACAGCCTGTAGTGTACAGTCTATACTATAGAACAGGATGAGAAAAGCCACAGTGCTTAGCAGACCCAATTGTAGTGACAAGCACTGGTCCTTGTTTGTTTACAGGGCTCTATACCATATCTCACTGTGAATTGGATTTTGGCATAGATACAACATGAAGGCTTCACTGAGACCTTTACCTACATTAGAAGTTTCAATAAGCTTCCCTAAAACTAAACATTGAGGGTTGTATTAAAGTTAGCCTAACTAATAATTGACTCTTGTTCCTTTTTCTGTAAAATACTCTTGGGAATAATTGAAGGATATAGCCATTCAGAAAGAGAAAGTTCTAGGGTTATTCTTGTTATAATAGTGCCATCCTTGTGACTGTTTAATCTTTCTCACTCTGCTGTATAAGACATTAGGAATTAGGCCTCTATTGTATAAGTACTCAGCCATAACAATCCTCATCATTGACGGCAGTGCAGTGAGATAGAGGAAAGATTACCAGACGTCAGTTAGGGAAACTTACCATAGCTCCTAGTGTACAAATCAAGATTTGTCTTTAATAACCAGTGTTCACCACTTATTTAACTATCTTTTCAAAGTCTACTACTTGGTTTTCATTCTATAATTCATCTCAAAGAAGTTGTTTGTAGGCATACCACCCAGTTTTTAAAAATAATACTTCTATTTCTTGCTTCAAAAGTTGTCTAACATAAGCTGAGAATTCTTTCTACTCATTCTAGCTGCCAGCATTTTCTGCATATTTAGAAATTAATATGAAGTTGTCTTGAAATCATTTGGCTTCCACCGTACTGTCCTTGTGTTTAGGGTAACTTCGGGAGTGTGGAGATGTGCCGCTATGACCCGCTGCAGGACAACACTGGGGAGGTCGTGGCTGTTAAGAAGCTCCAGCACAGCACCGAAGAGCATCTCCGAGACTTTGAAAGGGAAATTGAAATCCTGAAATCCTTGCAGCACGACAACATCGTGAAGTACAAGGGAGTGTGCTACAGCGCTGGTATGTTGCCGTTCAAACCTGTCTGTCATCCATCCAAAAGAGATACTTGGAGATGGTGCAGAGAGACATTGGGCTGTAATGACATCAGTATTTTCTCTGGTCGGTTAATCATCCTTTTCACCACTTCCTTAAGGAAGAAGTGTTAACTTTTTTTAAACAAAATTAGTTTCCTTATGTAGTCTATTAAAATGTTTTTGTATTAGATACTTATTATAATTGAGGAAAACTCACTATCAACTTACTTTGATTTGCACAAATAATTAAAGAAGGCTTAAGAATATTTATAAAGCTTCTTTAAAAATTTGGACTGAAAAATCTATATTCTTAACTGTTATATCACCTTTAATTTGTAATACACTTCTATCATCATGATTTTGTATATACATACTTAAATCATTTACATATAGTTTTTTTCCCAATACTTAATCAGTACAATACAGCACAGTAAAACATTGTGTTCCTTTTGTATATTAAAAGGTCGGCGCAACCTAAGATTAATTATGGAATATTTGCCTTATGGAAGTTTACGAGACTATCTCCAAAAACATAAAGAACGGATAGATCACAAAAAACTTCTGCAGTATACATCTCAGATATGCAAGGTACACAGCATCCTAGATGTCTCTTGTGGTTGAAATCAATACGGTGAACTAATTCAATCATACAAACTTGTTCTTAACTAGTACAGAGAACTTGTAGGAATACAGCCATGTACATTATACTCATACAACTACTGAAAGGAAAATATATTTTTTGTCAATAGGGCATGGAATATCTTGGTACAAAAAGGTATATCCACAGGGATCTGGCAACAAGGAATATATTGGTGGAAAACGAGAACAGAGTTAAAATAGGAGATTTCGGATTAACCAAAGTCTTGCCACAGGACAAAGAATACTACAAAGTAAAGGAGCCTGGTGAAAGTCCCATATTCTGGTGAGTGTGGCATTTTTAGTATAATGAAGCGAAATTAGAGAACTTGCTCCAAACTTTATTTTTATTGTTACTTAATATATACTATTTAACAATGTTCAGTTTAGCACTTTTCCCAATAATAGCAATATTTATCATATGCTTTGTATTGAGCTCATTTGTACTGAGCTAAATGCATTTCATGTACCGTCTCAAATAATCCTTTTAAAAAAACAATCAGTGATTGTGAGCCACTCGGCATGGGTGTTGGGAATTGAACTGGGTCTTCTGGAGAGCAGTATGTCTTCCCAGCTGCTGAGCCATCTCTCCAGCCCTCAGGAATCCTTATCACAACCCATGGAGAATATGTATTCCTATGGTTATTAGAGATTCGACAGTTCTAACTTGAAAACCTTACATCAAAAGACACTGAAGCATGAGACATCTCAGGTGCTGACATGGCTCTCAGAGCCGCGGATTTGCAGTTGGGAAGCTTCACTGACAGACATTTATGTAAGAAAATGTTCCAGAATCTAAAGGCTCTGAAACCAGAAGCACTTATGATCTCAAGCATTTCCGACAAGGCCTGTAAGCTTCCCTTAATCAGGAGAACGCTTATTGTAAATATAAGCTAAATAGCTTGCTCAAGGTGTATGACTAATACATTGTAGCTCTGGGATTCAAACTCAGTCTGATCTTAGTATTCACACTGTCAGTCTTTCTAAACCATGATAGTGTTATAACCTGGCATTAAATAAATACTGGATTTATAGCAATGGGCATTAGAAGTAATTTTGATCATTAATTAAAATTGTCAGGAAAGTTCATAACTTACTTTACTTATTTAAATATTAGCATTATTTAATTATACACAATATTAGGTGTCGTGACATTTTTCATACATTCATGGGATATCCAGTCACACTCTCTGCCTCGCTCTCACTCCTAGCTGGCTCCTGTTCTGGAGTTCTTTGGTTGTTTCTGTGATGACCCAGGGGATTTGGTTAGGCTTTGATTATAGGAGCATAGGTGAAGCTTGGACTTTCCCAGCAGTTCCACTGCTTAAAATATTTATGCGACCTCATAAGCCCTTCTCTGCATTTAATGATAGAGTGTTGACAGGCCTGTAATCAGAGCTCCGATGAGTTCAAGAGAACAGCTGCTGCTGACCACTGGAACAAACTTCTCAGACTCAGGCTGGCAGCAGCACTCTGTCCAGGCATAAACATAGTTATGAAGAAGGTAAATCTAATGGGCACAGGTCCATTCACCAGAGGAATGACAGTAGTCTCCTCAGGAGAGCTTATGGCTCCCTGAGCCGCAGAGTTGACTGAGTTTACACTCTCTCATACCTTTATTCCCTCCTATGGAGCATGCCTCAAGTCCAGGTAGGAAGTGTTTAATGGCACCCATATGGAGTTGCCACTAGTGCACTAGTGAACACTGATACTGTTGGACACAGGATCCCTGTGTCAGGCTGGTGATGACGGTTCTCCCACAGCAACCTGCAAACACTTTAACCTTGCTGCCACCATAAGGACTGGCTAGCAGTACAGTTCCTACTTGATTTCTCTCTGTTCTGTGACCACAGTGTGTGTGGCATTTTCATTAGTAAGACCATAACATTCTGTCCTGCATACCCTTTTTTTAAAAAAAAATGTGTATTAAACATTGTTGTTTTTATTGAAATGTACTTTGGTGAAGTTTGTGGCATTGCTTTTTGGTTGGTTGGTTGGCTTGTTGGTTTGGTTTGGAGATTTTTGTTGTTTTGTTTTTGAGACAGGATCTCATTGTGTATCCTTGGCTGGCCTAGAACTTGATGTGTAGACCACACTGGTCTCAAACTCACAGAGATCCACCTGTCAGATAGCTCTCTAGCTATTTCTATAATAAAGACATGCTTGACCATGGAACAATACTACTCATGGTCCACTGCCCACCACCCCAGGCTAGGACACCTCTTTCCTGTGGCTTTGTATTTTCCATATTCTCTTTCATAATCTCCCTCTTTCGGATTTTTTTTAGATTTATTTATTTATGAACTTTATGTATATAGATGTTTGTCTGTATGTACACTTACACATCAGAAGAGGGCATCAGATCCCATAGGACTATGGTTATAGATGGTTGTGAACCACCATGTAGGTGTCAGGAATTGAACCCAGGACCTCTGGAAGAGTAGCCAGTGCTCTTAAGTCCTGAGCCATCTCTTCAGACCCTTCCCTCCTAATTCTTAAGGCGCCAGGTTACATTTCTGGCTAGAAGCTATGTTTCTCCCCCTATTTTTAATCTGGATTTATTTAAAAGAACAACTTAAGAACATCTCTCATTTCAGGTCTTAGAAAAATTTGTCATTTAATGCCTGGTGCTGCCAACAAAGACATAAACGTGCTTAGGTTTTTATGTGTCAGATGGTCTTAGGACCAGGTTCTCTGACTTAGGAGGACCCACCACTCAGCATGTATCAGAGTCCTAGCTGTCTCTCATCTCTGGGGAGAACAGCATAGCAAAAGCAACAGGGAAAGGTCTATGGAGCTGATCTCACGCCTTCTGTCCCCTTTGTTCCCCTGGGTGTTTGTCATTTGTTTGTTTCCCTTTCAGTGTAATTGTTATTACATGAAATAACTCTTCTAAATGATTTTCAATATTGCAGGTATGCTCCTGAATCTTTGACAGAGAGCAAGTTTTCTGTGGCTTCAGACGTGTGGAGCTTTGGAGTGGTTCTATATGAACTCTTCACATATATCGAGAAGAGTAAAAGTCCACCAGTGGTCAGTGTGTTTTTTAATTGCTTAACTCCCCAAGCCCTCTCCTATTGTTTAACTTTTGTTTTAAGCACATGAAGCATTATCCAAAGATGAGTACTGTCTAGGACCTATTTTAGAAGACCGTATTATTTACTTGGGTACAATAGTCAACAGTACCCAACAAAATAACCATAAACTTACTAAATCCAATGTATTCCCTTGTCCATTGTCTCTGTGACTGTAACAAAACATGTGATACTGAGTAATTCATAAAGGAAGCTCACAGCTGTAGAGATTGAAACTCCAGCATCAAGCTAAGGACCCTTTGGGTTCATTACAACATGGCAGATAAACAGAAAGGAGCTAACTGCAAAAATGATCACAAGGCAAGGCTTCAGAGGAGAGCCAGGAGGGCCAGCATTCCTCTTCCTGTAAAGCACCTTGCTCTCCCAGGAACTAGAACATCCAGGGAGACTGTCATTCCAGCACTGCCAGGGACCAGGCCGCCAGGCCACCTTAAGGCATTGAAATTACATTGAGTATGCACATCTACTCTAGGAAGCATTACACAACCTAAAATCAACTTTTGGAAGTAACTTTATAGGTTTCCTTGAATATAGGGAAGTATGAAAAAATAAAAAAAATATTTTAATGAAATTACTCATAGATGACCATTTTAATATTGTAACATTTTCTTTCAGACTTATTTTATATGTAAAAGTGAAACTTTACAAAGAAATACCAATTGTTTTATACAGTTGAGCTTTACAAGCTTCCTGTGCAGTCTGATATCCCGTTAATTATTACATTGTTTAATAATTTATTTCGCTGGGCAGTGGTGGTGCACGCCTTTAATCCCAGCACTTGGGAGGCAGAGGCAGGTGGATTTCTGAGTTCGAGGCCAGCCTGGTCTACAGAGTAAGTTCCAGGACAGCCCAGGCTATACAGAGAAACCCTGTCTCAAAAAACCAAAAACAAAAAACAAAAAAAAAACCACATTTATTTCACTTTATCTGTAGTTACTTACTGCAAGTATGACTTTAATTGTCCAATAGCATTCTTACATAAAGCTGCATATTTCTGGATAATCATTTGCCATTTTTATGCATAAATGTGTACTTTTGTTTCTGGCTATCACATTAGAAGAAAAGTGTACTTGTCAGTGAGAGGTTATGAGTTAGTAAATTACTATTGATTTTTTCAAAAGAAGAACTACATCAGGTTACATATTCACAGCAGTGAGAAGGCTGAATAATTCCCTATACTCACATTATATGCTTAATGAAATTTTACCAACCTAATATAAAAATTATTATATCTGTTTATCTTAATTTGTGTTTGTTTTGTTAGTGTAATATGTTTATTTAGCAAGTCACTTAAAATGAATTTGTATTTCAGGAATTTATGCGAATGATTGGCAATGATAAACAAGGGCAGATGATTGTATTCCATCTGATAGAGCTACTGAAGAATAACGGAAGGCTGCCGAGACCAGAAGGGTGCCCAGATGAGGTAACAGGCTTTATAGTCTTCATTCATTCATTCACTCATTCATGTGTCTGAGCATCTGTGTGCACGTGTGCAGTCAGTCACAGTTCCCACAGCCTGCACCAGTGTGTGTAGTCAGTCACAGTTCCCACAGCCTGCGCCAGTGTGTGTATGTGTGTGTTGTGGGGGTGGGTGTATGTGTGATTGTGTGCATCTTGCTGTGTGTGTTGTGGGGGTGGGTGTCTTGGTATGTGTGGGTGCTTGGAGGGGTGAGTACAGGCATACATACCACAGTGCACATTGGGATCAGAGGAGAGCCTTCTGTGGTTGGCTCTTGCCTTCTGCCTTGCTGAGGCAGTCTAGTCTCTCTGTTGTTTCTGCTGCTGAGCTGAGCCCTCCAGGCTGGTCAGTCCTCTTCAGTTCCTCGGCGGTTTTCTTGTCTATGCCTCTCCTTGTCGTAGGAGTGTTGGAGATTTCCAAATTCGTGCCATCCTCTAACTAACATTCTAACTTTTCTCACTTTACAGATTTATATAATCATGACAGAGTGCTGGAATAACAATGTAAACCAACGCCCATCTTTCAGGGACCTTTCCCTGCGGGTCGATCAAGTCCGGGACAGTATGACTGTATGAAAGAGATGGCCTTTCCTCAGAGACCAGGCTGACTTCCAGAACCAGAGCAGAGCTCTAGCTGCATGGCTGTGGACTGTATCCACATGTCCTTGTCATGATGCTAGCCAGAGGAAGATGTGATGCTGTCTGCTCAAAACTTTGTCAATATTTTTATGTACCATCTGTAAAAACCATTGCTGAAGTCTGGCAGGATGCTTGTGAGCTGGTGCATGGAGCTCACCACAGTCACCGCATCTCCTCTGGCAGAAGATGAAAATAGACATTTTCAATTCAACTCTTTGAGAAATGAAAAAAATTATAATGTAAATTTTGCAGTGTAAGAAATACACAACATACATGTACAGTTTTTACCACGTGGAGTGTATTATACTTTGGCATCTTGTGTGATTTACATGAGGGCTGATGTTTATTAATGTTTTCTAATTTTTCCATAGTTGATCTATAATAACTTCATGATACAAATTAAAATGCTCAGAAATTAAATACCTTTTCTTTCTTGCTCATCTACGCTGCTCTGTCAGGGCCTGTAGTTCCATGTCACTGTAAATATTTTTCAAAGCAGAAGGAACAAAAGTCTAGTTTTATTTGCATAGGAAATCTTCCTGACCCTAAAGAATTTTGAAATGGGACAATCTTACAAAAACACAGCACAATCTATTTTCTTATTTGTTTTCCTTGTGTTTATGGTAAATATGTTTTTAAATAGAACTGTCTCCAACTTTTTCTATGAGTATAATGAATAATATTCTTTTATATTTTTGAGATTAAGAATGCCAGAAATACTTCCCTCCCTTGAACTGTTAACTGCCAATGAGATGTTTCATTCCCTGAGACTTGTCATTATACATTAAATCGAAGCATAAGCCATAAATAATTTGTAAAATGTACAAGCTCTTTAAGATGCTTAACAGGTTAGAACGTGATCTAAGACTGCGTCTGAGGGGTTTCCAGGCTTGCCGTTACAGCTGTCTGAGGAGTGTCCCTTTGTCAGAGTCTCCCAGACAGATGGAAGGCAAAGGTTGTGGAGCTGTTCATTCCATTCAGGAATGCCAGCAGGCGTGTAATGGACATCTCTAGAAGAGAGGAGAGAGCATACTTATTTTCAAATATAAGTAATTGTTACCGTCTGTAGTGCTGCTCCAGCTTAGACATGTCATGTCAAAAATAAAACAAGATTTTTGTGTGTTATTTATACAAGATCTTAAATGTTTGGTAATTTGTTTTAAAAGCTCTATTTTCAGTGGTGTGTTGTTTTTTTCAACTTGGACTTAAGAGTTTTGGTTGTGCTGAAGAAGAGTGGGCAAAAATCCTCATATTCTTTGAGAATTTTAGTAAATAACATATATAGAAACTCATCTATGGTGGTGAGACTAGTAGATGTTGTTTTAAAAAATCTAATACATATTTTAATGGAAGTTAGATATATTTTTATGTAATTTCTCGGGTCTTCTCAAGGATGTGTGTATATGTTACAATTAATTTCAGTTCTATAGCATCTAAGATAAAAGTAGTGTATCATGCAATACAATTGATCTGAGATTTTTATACTAAAATTTAACATTTTTCATAAAAGACTAGTATTTTACTTATTTTAAAAAATTGTGATATAAACTACATTTGTTAGGCTTTTAAAAATATTTGAATTTTACTTTTAAAGAATTTCACATACACATTAAGATTGTAGAATAAGATGACAGTCTAACTGTAAGATTCAAAGTTGTGAAGAGATTTGCTTTTTATTGAGAGTTTATCTTTTTAATTTTGGCTTGAGCAGTACACGTAAAGAAATTACTCCCATGGCTAACTTGGTTCCACATGAGAAGCAGGCATCAATCAGATGTTTCTTCAAGCTAATATTTCTAGAAATTAAGACCCTGTTTTTAAGAATTTTATAATTATGTAAATATTAGATGGTGTTATTCTATAATCATTAGATAATCCCATACTATTGTGGGTACCTGGCTTTAGAACAGTGGTTCTCAGCCTTCCTAATGTTATGACCCTTTAATACAGTTCCTCATGTTGTAGTGACCCCCAACCATGAAATTATCTTCATTGCTACTTCATAACTGTAATTCTTCTGCTATGAATAATGTAAACATCTGTGCTTTCTGATGGTCTTAAGAGACCCCTGTGAGACAGTCATTCTTCTTCCAAAGGGGCCATGACCCACAGGTTGAGAACCACTCCTTTAGAAAATATTTTTTTTTCATGATATTTATATATATTGCTGGTAACACTGCAAAATTTACTCTAGAACAGTGCCTTCTTACAGCCCTAGTTTTCCTCTTTAAAGTGAAAATTTTTACAGTTGTAACTAATAGTATATATTTAAGTTTTACCTAAACAATTTTATTACATATGAGGAAATAACTACATTTATACATCTGGGGAGCCACTACCCCTCAACTGGGGTGGACCATGTGCTCCGTGTTTTGTCATAGTAACCGCCTCATTGGACCTTTAGAATATTCTCACAAGATTGGAAAGTTGCTGTATAGTGTTATAAGTTACTTTCCTTTATGGAGTCGTCCAGGCCATCACTTTTTTTTTTTTTTACTTTTTACTGGGCAGTGGTGTGTCTCAGTGATGAAGTTCTGTAGTTTTGAACTGCATTACCCTTATGACTTAAGGTGTTGAATCTTTTCCAGTGTATATGTTGACCATTTGCACTTTATGTTATGAGAACTCTCTGTTGGGTTCATTTTCCTGGATCATGGAGTCTGTACACAAGTCTTTATTTTATTGCTATCATTTTATTCTATTTCTTGCTTTATTGCTCTGGTCAAGGATTTAATCTTGAGTAAGGGTAGAAATTGATGCCCTTGTTGTAACGGCCCATTCTGCTGCTCCGGTCAGAGGGTCAGGGCCTAGCAAGAGAAGAGAGTGGGGATGGAGACGTGAAGAATGGAGATGAGACAGAGTCTGGTCTAGTCTCGCCTCAAGTCTCTCCTCAAGTCTCACCTCAAGTCTCGCCTCAAGTGAAAGGAAATCATTGGTATATATAAGCACAAGCAGGGGAACACAGCTGAAGACACTTTTCCATGTGCACCCTGCAACTGGGGGCAATAAACAACAAAACAAGATATGTAAGAAAAGCAAGATAACTATCAGAGTGTGCTCAGCTATTGTAGGCTGTTGAAAACAAGTCTCTTGTCAGGGTATATGGCTCGAGATGGCTGCAAAGATGATAGCCGCTTTCTGCTCAGAGTCGGCTCCCAACAGGTCCCCCTTTTTAAATTTGTTTTCAAAAGGGAAGGCTGGGAAAACTTACAGAAACCGTGCCTGTCTTAGGTTGGAACAAAGGACTCCAGCCTCCCTTTCTCATCTCTGGATACTCAACAGCCATTGGTTGAGCTCCTGTCTTAGGATGGTAAGGTCTCCCAGTTTGGGGCAAGGGTCTTGAAGTGTTCTCTTACCTGTCATTGACTATCCGGCTTAGCGTGTAAGTTAGGGGTTAATCCTCGTCAGTCTTGATGACAGAGGTTTTGTAGTCCCCTACTTCCAGCCTGTAATAACAGACCTCTATGGGTTTCATTTGAATAGCGTCTATCTATTATTGTACAAAATTCATCAGTTTGTTGAACAGTGTGAACCCCAAAGACAAGAGACTTAGCAATGCCTGAATGGTTAGTGCAAAAGCAACACTCTTTTTAGGGTGACACATAACTCCCTCTGTTGGAGGAGTAAAAAGTATAAGCCTCTTCTATTCTGTACCACTATTTCAGCTAAGAAGGATAATGAATTTTACAAATGCATTATAGCAGATTCCATTCTTTCTAAATCTATAGAAGTACAGAACTGATCATAGCTTTGATCTTAACAAATAAAGAAAATCCCCATTCTTGTCCCAGTCAATCCTAAACCCAAAAAAACAATTATAGTAACTGTGGTAATGGGTTTTCTCCTGAGTCTAAACAATGTACCCCACTAAATCATAAATCAGGGAACCAAAAGTCCAATAGAGCCACCCTGGAGGTGTGGGTGGTGATGTCTTCTTCTGCACTGAGAACTTCCCAAGTCCAGTATGCTGGTTGATCTCCTTTTTGAAGAGAATTGTGAAACATTTTCATGTTTCCTGTAAAGAAAAAATACGCTTCTCAGGGGGTTTCTCCTCCCTGGATTTGTTATTGTTGTCTATTTGTTTGATCAGTCTCTCTGGCAGCCAGCGTGCGGCATTTGCTGTTTGGGAATATATGCAGACAGAACCTCTTCCTTAGTTAAGCACTGGATCTGGCCCATTCCAGGTTCCAGTTAATGGGTCTTTCCAGAGGACTGTTGCAAAATTCTTTTTGGTATCAGGATGTCAGAATCTATCTGGAGCAGATTTTCCTTCAGAATCCAAAGTTAAAAAATTTAAAATAAAGAGCGTGTGATGAAGGATATTTCTGGGGGATCCCTTAGTAGGTTACCATTCCCTATTTTTATTTTTTTTGAATTGACATTTAATGGTTTGATGTGCCCTTTCTACCATACCTTGGCCCTGTGGATTATATGGAATACCCGTTTTATGTAGTATTCCCAATTATTCACAAAATTGGTGGAAACTGGAGCTTATATAACCTGGGCCATTGTCAGTCTTGATCTGTTTTGGCACACCCAATACACCGATTGTAGCAAGCATATGATTGATCACATGTTTGCTTGCTTCTCCAGTTTGTAATGTCGCATAAATGAAACCATTGTATGTATCTACACATACATGTATATATTTTTGATTTCCAAATTCATTATAATGGGTAACATCCATTTGCCAGAGACTGTTTGGTATCAATCCCTTTGGATTCACACCTAAATGAGGAACTGGTAAAAGTTTAACACATGATTGACATTGTTTGACAATTTGTCTAGCTTGTTCTCTGGTAATTTTAAACATGACCTTTAAAGTTTTAGAATTAAGGTGATATAACTCATGAGCCTTTATGGCCTGTTCTAAGTTAGATGGCAGATCTGATAAAGTCACTGCGGCTATATGAGTGGCTAGATCTGTCTTGGTGTTTCTTTCAGCGAGAGGACCTGGTAGCCCAGTGTGGGCTCTCAGGTGTCCTATAAAGAATTTACACTTTCTCCTCAAAATTAATTGTTGGCACTGTAAAAACAAATTGGCTGCTTCTGAGGAGTGCTTTATTTGCACAGCAGTTTCTAGCAGAGGGATAGATTGAGCTATATATGAACTATCTGTGTAAATATTAATGGTTTGATTTGGAAATGCTTGAAACAGAGCAACAACAGCATGTAATTCAACCAATTGAGCTGACACAGCTGATGTAGCAAAGGAAACTACCTGAACTTTAAAGGCATAAGCAGCTGTTCCTGATGAGGACCCATCAGTGAAAACTAGCAATGCTTCCTTTATAGGTGCATGTGCAGTACAAGATGGAAAAACAAATGCATAGTGATTACAAGATTGAACTAATTTTTCTGGCGGATAATGGTTATCTAGTTGACCACCAAATGAAGCACATGCTATAGGTCAAACTTCAGAACTCTGCATAAGCCAATTAACCTGATGTCTTGTATATGGTTGTACTATGACATCAGGATCTTTTCCAAAATATTTTTGGCTGTTATCTCTGCCTAACATAATCATATCTGCTACAGCTACATAGTATGGATAAAGAATCTTTTTAGGGAATGAGGGAAGATGAACCCATAATATGGGTGCAGTTTGCCAAAAAACTGCAGTAGGAGTTAGTTTAGTGTTAAAAATAAGAAAATATAATGGCTTAGAATAATTAATATGAGTTACAAATTGGGATGAAATAGCATTCTCAACCTTCTGTAAGGCTTTTCTACCCTCCTCTGTTAGAGCCCTGCCAGACTTAGGGTCAGGATCTCCTTTGAGAATGTCAAACAAAGGTTTCAACTCTCCTGTCATAAGTTTCAAATATTGTCGTAGCCAATAAATGTCTCCCAACAGTTTTTGAAAATCATTAAGTGTCTTAAGGGAATCAGTCCTCAAGGTGGCCTTACTGTTAATAATACGTGGACCATTAATCTGAAATCCTAAATAAGTATATGGATCTTGTAATTGTACCTTTTCTGGTGCTATTTGTAACCCTGCAGTCTGTAAAGCTGTTTTAAGATCATCAGAGCACTGGAGTACCTGTTTTTCCATCTTTTCCTGCTATTAAAATATCCATGAAATGAATGATGTAAATTTGCTTCCACCTGGTTCTAACACTCTCTATGGCGGAAGCCACAAACTTTTGGCACAAGGTAGTACTGTTAGCCATACCCTGAGGCAAGACCTTCCATTGATATCTTTTCATAGGTTCTCTAAAGTTTATAGCAGGAACACTAAAAGCAAAGCGCTTTCTATCGTTAGGGTGCAAAGGGATAGTAAAGAAACAGTCTTTTAAATCTATAACTATTTTATAATAGCCTAAAGGTATGGCCACTGGTGTGGGCAGCCCAGGTTGGAAGGCTCCCATCAGAATCATGGTCACGTTAACAGCCCTCAAGTCTTGCAACAATCTCCACTTTCCTGACTTTTTCCTAATGACAAATATTGGGGTATTCTAGGGAGAGTTACTCTCTTCTAAATGACCTGCCTATAATTGCTCCTGCACTAGCAATTGAACAGCTTGTAATTTTTCGGTGGTTAGGGACCACTGATCCACCCAGACAGGTGATGGGATCGGCACAACGCCCTAGGGGTGCAGCTGAATCAATAGCCCCCATCAAAAATACCCCAAGCCTCTTCTTCCAGAGTTACCATGGACCTCAATAGGATGAGTAATCCCATTTTCACTTTTTCCTAATTCTTTCCCTGGAGAAAATCCAGAGTTTATCATTTGAGCCGTGATTACTTCATTAGGGCTGCACATAATCAATCCCAACTGGGATAATAGATCTCTGCTCCAGAGATTAATGGGAAGGCCCAGGATGACGTAGGGTTGTATATTCTCTGTATTCCCTTCTTTATCTTTCTATGTCAGCACCTTAGAGCTTTGCTGTGGATTTTGGCTTTGGCCAATACCCCTTAAATTCGTTAAAGTTGGGGTCAGAGGCCAGGTGGCAGGCCAATCACTTTGTTTGATAATCGTCACATCAGCTCCTGTATCAACCAAACCTTGGAATGCCTTCTCATCAAGCAATATTGTCATCATAGGTTTTTGTTTAACTATAGGTTGTACCCAATATGCATCAGAGGAACCAAAGCCTTGATCCCCTCTCTTAAGACTCTTATATTTGTGATTAGTAGGAATCAATGGAAGTAACAATAGTTGAGCTATCCTCCTTCCTGTAGGAATAGTGACTATATTCTGTATTGCCTTGGCCATTACCTTAATCTCACCTTGATAATCATTGTCTATAACTCCAGGAAAAAAATTGTAGTCCCTGCATAGTAGCACTGCTTCTTCCCACTATCAGGCCAAACACATTTGGACAGAGTGGTCAAACACTCCAGTGGGTAAGGCCTGAGGTCTCATTTCTGGGATTAATACTGTGTGGGTGGCAGAACTGAGGTCTAGTCCTGCGCTTCCTGGGGTTGCTTGACTAAGTTCTGAAAGGGGTTGTTGTTTGCTGGTATGATACTGACTGCTCCATAAGCCTGTTTTGGCTTGTGTTGGCTCGGGGCCTGGGGCTGGCCCCGTTTCCGTTTCCCTGATATGTGAAAAGGTGTTTCCTTGTGCACCTGTCCTGGACCTACATTCATTAGCCCAATGCCTTCCACGTTTGCAACGTGGGCATAGGCCAGGCTGTTTTCTAGGCTGTCTCTGGGTTAACTTATTTTCTGCCTTGCAATCTTTTGCAAAGTGTCCAGGCTTGCCACATTTAAAACAGGCCTTTTTGTCTCTACTTGCCAAAAAAACTCTTACTGATTGTCCTTGCATGGCAGCCGCCATAGCTAAGCCCTGTTGGTAGGAGGGCCCTGTGTCAGAACAGAGTCTGATATACCCAGTAAGGTCTGTCTTTTTCCTATAGGGTCTAATGGCCGCTTGGCAGGCAGAATTTGCATATGCAAGCGGTTTCACATAATCTACACCTGCCTCTGCATTACCAAAAATCCTTCCTTCTGTTGTCATTAATCGATGAACAAAATCAGAAAATCTTTCGTCAGGCCCTTGTCTGAGGTCAAAGATGCACCAGGGTCTCCCTTTACCGGGAGTTTGCGCCAAGCCTTCATGGTCACATTTTGAATTTGAGCAAATAAGCCTGGGTCATATTGCATCTGGTTATCACTAGAAGCAAATTGCCCTTCTCCTACTAAGGCATCAAAGGACCAACCATTGCCTGCCTGAATGTTTCTCCTGTCTCTTTACAATTCTCATAATATTCTGATTTCCAAATAAGATGGTCACCACCGCTAAGAACTGCTCTCACTAGAGTATTCCAATCACCAGGAGTCAGCCACTCCTCTGCAACAGATTCTAAGATTGCAAGAGTAAAGGGAACAGTGGCACCGTATTGTGACACTAAATTTTTTAATTCTTTAATAATTTGAAAATTAAACCCTGTGTGATGTCTCCACGCAACTCCTTGAGCATCTCTAGTCTCTCATACAGGGAAAACCTCAGCCTCTCCCTTCTCTGGCTGATCTGTGCTAAAACCAGAGGACAGGGGCTGCCTTTGGACTCTGGGTTGAGGAACTTGAGGACCTGAGGAATTTTCCTTGCCCTCTCAAGACCTCTTCCCTGTCTTTAATTTTTGTAGCTGATTAATTAAGTCCTGATACTCTTCCTCTAACTCTATTTGTTGTTTAAGAAGAGAAATTTGTTGTTTAAGAAAAGAAATTTTGTCCTGCAACTCCTTTCTGTTGTCTACAACCACCATCTCCATAGCAGGAGCATCTGGAGGTGGAGGAGCATAGGGAGGGGGCCTTCGGGAAGAAGGCCATTCAGGGTAATTTTTGGCTGCCTCGTCCTCTGGTCAGCACAATCTGGCTCTGACAAATGGATTACTTCAACCTTTGGTCGTATTTTGGATTCTATGCTTTTCTTTTTCTTTTGAACATGAAAGACAGCATTTAAACAGCAAAACAGAAGCAAACAATTAACACATGTAAGCAGCAAACAACAAAACAAAAACAGAGAGTTGAATTCAGGCTGACTTATTTCTTGCCCTATTATCATTACTATGACCTACTGGTCTCCACACAGCAGGTTCCCACTGCAATCACCTCTGTTTCACTTCTGAATTTTCAGTCGACCCTTCTTCTGGTAACGTCCCTCACTGGGTCCCTCATTCTTGCTGCCTCTCGTTGAGTGCCACTTTGTAACGGCCGTTCTGCTGCTCTGGTCAGGGCCTAGCAAGAGAGAGAGTGGGGACGGAGACACAAAGAATGGAGACGAGATAGAGTCTGGTCTAGAGTCTGGTCTAGTCTCTCCTCAAGTCTCTCCTCAAGTCTCTCCTCAAGTCTCTCCTCAAGTCTCTCCTCAAGTCTCTCCTCAAGTCTCTCCTCAAGTCTCTCCTCAAGTCTCTCCTCAAGTCTCTCCTCAAGTCTCTCCTCAAGTCTCTCCTCAAGTTTCGCCTTTATTGAAAGGAAATCCTGGGTATATATAAGCACAAGCAGGGGAACACAGCTGAAGACACTTTACCACGTGCACCCTGCAGCTGGGGGCAATAAACAACAAAACAAGATATGTAAGAAAAGCAAGATAATTATCAGAGTGTGTTCAGCTGTTGTAGGCTGTTGAAAACAAGTCTCTTGTCAGGGTATATAGCTCAAGATGGCTGCAAAGATGATAGCCGCTTTCTGCTCAGAGTCGGCTCCCAAGACCTTGTCTTATTTATGATTTTACAGGAAACACTCTCAGTCTTCCCCTGTTCAGTATAAATAGGGATGTATTGCCTTTAATATTAAGGCATGATTGCTCTGTTGCAGGTTTCTTCGGGGACTTTTTCAAAGATGTTGAATTTTGTCAGACTTTTTATCCACTTATTATGTTATTTTAAAGGTTTTTATTTTTATATATATTTGCATATATGTGTGTGTGTGTCTATGTGTGTGTACACGCATGTATGCCATATGTCCCTGGTGAACCCAGGGGCTAGAAGAGGGTGTCATATCTTCTAGAACTAGAGTTGCATGCCAACATGTGGGAACTGGGTACTGAACCTGGATTCTCTGTAAGAGCAGCAAGTAGTCTTAACTACTGAGCCATCTCTCCAGACCCTATATTGTGATTTAAAATATTCTATTAATTATTTGAGATTTATATGCAATATATTTTGATCACATTCTCCCTTATGTCTCACTTTACCACCCTCACCTCCTTTCTCCTCTCCCAAGTCCAAGTGTTTTGCCAACTACACTTGAGAATGGGAGCTTCCCTAGAGTGTGGTTAACCTACCTGGGGCTACATCATTATAGAAAGCTCTTCCTCTTTCAATAGCTATCCAGTGCTAATAGCTCCTCAGCTAGTAGTAGAAATACCATGCCCACCTCCATGCTAGGATTTTATCTGGCTTGAGCTTGTGCAAGTCTTGTGTATGTGTTGATAATCCCTGTAAGTTCGCATGTGCATTTGCCCTGTTGTGTTGGGAGAACACTTTTTTCGAAATCATCCTCCATCTCTGGCTATTATAATCTTTCCTCTCCTCTTCCTGAGCCTTGAGAGCAGGAGTGTGATATGTACACTCGGGTTGGGCATTCAACATCCTCTTAGTGTGTATTGGCCAGTTAAGGTTTTCTGTATTAACTGTCATCTGAAAGAAGAAACCTCTCTTAGGAGGTTTGAGAGATGTACTGATTTATGTACATAGCAATAAGTTATTAGAAGTCATTTTAATACTATGCTCATTTAGCAGAATAGCAGTGGTAGGTTCTCCTCTAGGGCCTAAGGCCTGTCTAAGCTGAGTCTTCTTGGCCCCATTAACAGTACAACTAATGGATTCTGTCTCATGGAATGGATCTTAGATCCAACCAAAGGGTGGTTGGTTGCTCCTGTAACAATTTTGCCATTATTGCACCAGTGAGTTTATCTTGTCAGGACAGTTATTTTTGTAGGAGTCGCAGCATGATGAGTCCGATGATTGTTTTTCTTCTGGTAGCATGGATATCACCTTCCAGAACCATGAAACTTAGTAGAGATGAAGCCTCCAATTAAGTACCTGCTTGGTGTCTCAATGTTCACAGTTCAGTACATAGAGTCTTCAGCAATAAGGTCTTACTGTCCAGTCATGGAGGGTTACAGAGAGTAGTGGCTATAGCCTGTAATGCTGAGCAGTGGGGTGGGGTATATATGGGATCACACTTGCCAATAACTTTACAAAAATAGTAATCTACTTGTGGTACTGGGTTTCTTATTTGCTAGAATGGTGTCTAGTTTGGGGTAGTGTCTTTGTACTGTAGTTCCAGTAAAACTTTTATGTATTTATTTAAGAAGCTTCTACAGTAGGTTTTCATAAAGCTTTTTCAAAGGGCTTTTCTTTCTGCATATTTCTTCCTCCAACCTCCCCTTTAATTGTGTGTGTGTGTGTGTGTGTGTGTGTGTGTGTTTCCCTGCCTTGTAGTCTACCTGTCTACATTTTATCTGGTTTTGGTGTTAGAGTAGTCATGGATTCTTAGAATGCATTTGGAAGGATTTCTTCTCTTCCTGGGTTTAAAAAATCTCATTGTCTAGTCCTGACTGGCTTAGAGCTGGCCTGTAGATCAAGCTGGCCTCAAATTCTTGGAGATCTGCCTGCCTTTGCCCACCAAATGCTGGGATTAAAGACATGTGCCACCACACCTGGTCCCTCCGTGCCATCATGTGCTCATGGAGTTCAGAGGACAATTTGTAGGAATCAGTTCTCTCCTTCTACCACATGGGCTGCAGGAATCAAACTCAGATAGTCAGGCTTAATAAAAGTACCCTTAACCATGGAGCCAACTCACCATCCCTCCAATCCTTCCCTTTCTGTTTGTGATACAGTTCAGGAAGCATTGGTATTAATTCGGGTAAGTCTACAGTTTCCAATGGGTATGCCCTCTGCTTTCCTCTTTAGTGAAACCCATATTCCCCACCTTTTAGTCCTATATCCCCAGGACATACCAAGTAAAAAGTAACAACCAGCTTCCTACACAGATTCTTGGGTAGCTGCTTTGAAACAGAGAAGGGAATCCTTTGTCGGATATGTGAAATGCAGAGTTGGACTTTGCATCCTAAGGTGAGGACTGGTACATGTGAACCTTAAGAAGTACCACTCACAGAGGCAGAACTATAGACGCACAGAAGGAGCTGGGCTGCAGTGAGCACCCAGAGGTGTCTTATTGATCACCATCAGTTATAGCCATCAGCAGAGTGTTCACACATGCCAAAAGAGCTAGTGCAATAGTCTATGCTGGAGAAAAGCACAGAGACCAGACTCCAGCAAGATGGGTATTAAAGTGAGGATTGATGGCAGCTTTGAGATACAAATCAGAAAGGTAAACATTAAATAGTCTCTATTTGCTTATGACATTATACTATACTTAAAAGAATTTATGGTCTCTATTCGTAAAAGCTTCACAAAATAATTCTATCCATGAATAAATCTAATGCAAGGGATTAAAGATCTCTGCAATAAAATATTTAAGACACAAAAATGGGATTTGAAGAAGAAACTATCTTCTCTGCTTTGAGACTAGCAGAATTAATATTGTGAAGGTAGATACAGTATCAAAAGTAATCACAGATTCAATACAATTACCATCAAAATCTCAAAACATTACTCACAGAGCTTGGAAGAAAACTCCTGACATTCATATGGAAACACAAAGCAAAAAGAACACTGTTGGATAGCATGGTGCCTAACCTCAAATTATACTACAGAGCAATAGTGACAAAGATAGCAGGGCCCAGACACAGAACCAGATGTGTGTACCAAGGGACAGAGAAAAGAACCCACACAGCTGTAAGCACCGCTTATAACAAAGGAAAAACAATTAAACACTGAGGTTGGGGGGAACCACACCTCTGAACAAATGGTGCGGGAGAAACTGACATTGCTATGCAGGAGAATGAGCCTAGATCCATATCTCTCACTCTACACAAATACCAAGTCAAAATGGATCAAGGACCTAACTATAAAACCTTAGTCACTGCACTACCAGAGAAAACACATCAAGATGCAGGCACAGGCAAAAGAGTTGTGGTAGCACAGTGAATACCCCAAACTCTATAATTGGGAAATTAAAATCGTTACATAGCAAACAAGACTAGCAACATAGCAAAAGGACAGCATACACAGTTGGAAGGAATGTTTGCTAGGTGAACTATCCAAGACACACAAACTGCAATGATTAAGCAACATCAACTGAAATTTTATTGGATCAATGAATAGGCTAATGAACTGAATAGACAGGTCTCAAGAGAAGAAAGAAACAAAGCAGACAATAAATAGTTTTTAAAGGCATACTATACTGAGATATTGTCTCATCCATACCTGAATGGCTAATGTCACAAAAGCATTGCCAATGAATGAACACTGGCAAGGCTGTGGGGAAGGAGGGATCCTTGGTCACTGTAAGTGGTGAAATGGATGCAGCAAATGTGGACATCAACATGGTTTCTCAAAAAACTAAAAAAGGATCTACCAATGGGCATGGTAGTGCATGCCTTTAATCCCAGCACTGGAGAGGCAGAGGCAGGTGGATCTCAATGAGTTTGAGGCCAGCCTGGTCTACATAGTGAGACCCTGTTGGAAAAAAAAAAAGAACTACAATATGACCTGATAATATCACTGCAAGGTATACCTAATGGACTCTGAGTCAACACACCAAAGATGCTTCACATCCGTGCTTATTTCTGCACTATTCACAAAGGCTAGGAAACAGAAGTAGCCTAGAGGTGTTCATGGACAGATATAAGAATAAGTAAATGTGGTATATATACACAATGGAATTATATCCAACTGTGAGGAAAAATAGAGTTATAACACTTCCAGGAAGACATATAAAACTGTCAATTGTTATATTAAACAATGTAACCCAGACTTAGAAATACAAATGCTATGTGTGGTGCTTTGAATATTCTTGGCCCATCGAGTGGCACATTGGGAGGTGTGGTCTTGTTGGATGAAGTATGTCACTGTTGGGGTGGGCAATGAGACCCTCCTCCTAACCACTTGGGAGCCAGTCTTCTAGCAGCCTTCAGATGAAGATGTAGAACTCTCAGCTTCTCCTGCACCATGCCTGCCTGGACGCTGCCATACTCCACCTTGATGATAATGGACTGAACCTCTGAACCTGTAAAGCAGCCTTAATTAAATATCGTCCTTACAAGAGTTGCCTCGGTCCTGGTGTCCCTTCACAGCAGTAAACCCCTAACTAAGACAGAAGTTGGTACCAGGGACTGGGGTATTGTTGTGATAGGCCTGGCCATGCTTTTGTTTGAGCAATGTGGATTTGGGGACTTTGTAAAGCAGTGGAATGGTTTAAGTGTGACTTAATGGGACATACTACCAGAAGCATAGAAGACACTGTTCCCCAGTGTGTTTTGAAAGGCACAAGACCTAGCACAAGAGGTTTCAGAAGAGTAGACTTTTAGTATGTGGCCTACAGACTATTTTTGTAATATTTTGGTGAAGGATGTGGTTACTTTTTGCCATTGTCCCAAGAGTCTGTCTGAGGCTAAGGTAAAGGGATTTAGACTAATTCCTTTGACAAAGGAAGTCTCAAAACAACCTGGTATAAATTCTCTTGTGTGGTTACTAAAGTTCACCCTTATGAAGAGCATTTTAATGAGAAGTAGCAAGCATAGAAAGGAAAAATACAAAATGTATGGTTCAAAGAAAGAGTAAAGGAGCACCAGGAAATGGAATTCAGCCAAATCCTGTGTTCAAGAATATTAAGTGGGATTAAGGGAGTAGAGACCCTGGGGCAAGATCCCACCCAGCTAAGCTTATGCTTTTGCAATTGAAAAAGGGATCGTTATATTTAAACATTATTATGACATGGTTATTGTTTTCATTTGGACTTTTAATCTGGAATGAGCTAAAATCCAGAAATGGAGGGCACACTTGTGACCCAGATCTTGAGGCTGGAAGACACAGACTTCTGATCCAGATCTTGGGGAATAGTGTCCTTGAAAAGTTTTGGCTCAGGCATGGTAGTATACACCTTTAATTCCAGGAGACAATGGCAAGCAGATCTCTGAGTTCAAGGCCAGCCTGGAACAGAACAAGCTCTAGGTGAAGGAAAGCTTAAGTCCAGATGTGGTGGTATACATCTTTAATCCCAGCATTCAGGAGACACATCCATGCAGATCTGTGTTCAAGTTACAAAGAAAATTCTAGGGTAGCCAAGCTTAAGCAGTGAAGGAGTTGGAAAACAGAAAGCTGGTGATACTGTAATAGAACAAGGGGACCATATTCTAGCTCCAACAAGCACATGGCAGCTTCTGCCATGTGGCTCTCTCTGGCTTTAGAGTCCAAAATAGAAGGGACTATTGGGACAATTGATGCTGGTTATCTGGAGCCAAGACATTAGTCTTGATTAGAAAGACACCAGCATCACTGAGGTAAAATCTTCTGGGATGTGTTTTCTGAGAGCACAAAGAAGCCGTGTTCCAGAGATAGTCAAGATTGTATCTCATGCTGTAGCTGGATTTGATAATATGTAAGAATTTGATGGCAGAAGGACCGAATCACCCCCACTTGGTCTTCCTTCTTTATGGGCTTCATGTGGCCTGTGAGTTGCATCTTGGGCATTTCAAGGTTCTGGGCTAATATCCAATAATCAGTGAGTGAATACCATGTGTGTTCGTGATTGGCTTACCTCACTCAGGATGATAATTTCTAGTTCCATCCATTTACCTAGGAACCTCTCGAATTCATTGTTTTTAATAGCTGCGTAATACTCCATTGTGTAAATATACCACATTTTTTGAATCCATTCCTCAGTTGAAAGACATCTGGGTTCTTTCCAGCTCCTGGCTATTATAAGCAAGGCTGCTATGAACATAGTTGAGCATATGTCCTTGTTATATGTTCGAGCATCTTCTGGGTATATGCCTAGGAGTGGTATAGCTGGATCCTCAGGTAATGCTATGTCCAATTTTCTGAGGAACCGCCAGACTGATTTCCAAAGTGGTTGCACCATCTTGCAGAGCAACAAAATACTCAAGGGAGAAAATATGGAGACAAAGTGAGGGACAGAAACTGAAGGAGGGGCAGTTTCAAGACCACTCCACCTGAGTATCTATCCCATGTGCAATCACCAAAGGTAGAGGCTGATGTGGAAGTCAGGAAGTGCATGCTGATAAGAGCCTGATATGGATATCTCCTCAGAGGTCTTCAAGAGTCTGACATACTCAGAGGCAGATGCTCACAACTAGCCATTGAACTGATCATGGGGTTCTCAATAGAGGAGTTAGAGTGAAGACTGAAGGAGAGCTGAAAGGGTTTGTGGCACCATGAGGAGAGCAACAATACCAACCAACCATAGCTCCCTGGGTCTAAACCACCAGCCTGGGAGCACTTAGGGAGGGATCCAGCACTTCATTTGAATATGTAAGAGTGGAGGGCCCTGCTGGGCATAGGTGGAAGAAGAGAACCTTGACCGCATGAAGGCTGGATGCCCCAGGGGGTGGGAATTTTGAGGGTGGGGAGGTGGGAGTGGGGGGAGTAGATAGAGGTTACATCCACAGAGAAGAAGGAGGAGGGGTGAGGGGATTGGGGGTTCCTGGGTGGGTGGGGGATGGGGTAAGGGGACAACATAGGAAATGTAAATAAAACATCCAATAAAAAAAAAAAGAATTTGATGGCAGGAAGGGGTCATGGAGAGCAGCTGAGACTTGGCACTGTGAAAGGCCAGGAAAGGCCATTGGTGAAGATGCAGCCTTAGTTGTAGTTGGCAGGCTGAGACTGAAGGAGTTCTGCAAAGAAGTTAGGTTTGGCATCATAAAGAGAACCTATGAGAGGCTACTGATAATGCCTAGTTGTAGCAGAAAACCCCAGCATATTGGAAATGCCTGTACCATGAGATGACCACCAAGAATAGCAGCAGCAGTGGAGTAGACTCAACCAGAGCCTCGAGTGCTACAGAGGGCAGAGCTGGAGATGTTACCCAGGCCCTTTGGAGAAGCCTAGAAGATCATGTGTGGAGCCCAGATATTGAAACAAGAAGCCATGAAGTTGAAGTTTTCTTGGAGACCTCAAGATGTTAGAGATGTCAGAGCCGTGGGATACCTGCCGAGGAAAGCTGCTAATGGGGAGTGGAACCAACCCAGGAGAAAAAAGTTTGCTGCAGTCAACAAAGATGAAAAAGGATTTGGAGATCTGAAGACCACTTTGTCATCAGACATGGAGATACAGAGTCTGAACTTTGCCCAGCTGGTTTCCTGTCTTGCTTTGGGGATTACAGTTACCTGAGTGGATGAATCTAAGAAGAGACTTTGAACTTTTATCATTGTTGAAACTGCCATAGAATATGAGACTTTGGAAGTTGGACTAAATGTATTTTGCATTATGTTATGAGTAGGTACGGCTCCTATAGACTCATGTGTTTGAACAAACCTATGGGCACCAGGGAGTGGAATGTGGTGGTTTGAATATGCTTGGCTGAAGGAGTGGCACTATTATGAGGTGTGGCCTTATTGGAGAAAGTGTGTCACTGTCAGGGTGGACAATGAGACCCTCCTTCTAACCACTTGAAAGCCAATCTTCTCCTGGCAGTCTTCAAAGGAAGATGTAGAATTCTCAGCTCCTCCTGCACCATGCTGCCTAGACACAGCCATGCTCCCACCTTGATTATAATGGACTGAACCTCTGAACTTGTAAACCAACCCCAATTAAATGTTGTCTTTATAATGGTTGCTTTGGTTATGGTATCTGTTCACAGCAGTAAAATCCTAAGACACGAGATTTCTTCTCATGATCATAGATTTTAAGTGATACATATGTAGGCATAACTGGGGCAGGGACCGAGAGTAGGGCTTAAGGAACGGGGAGAATAACGGAATGTATGCGTCATGGGAGTCTACTGCGGTGCTCCTGTAGAGAACGGCGTGTGTAGGGCAGGGGAGCAGTGGGATGGGAGAGCAGAACCCCAGGAGGATTAAGAAAACAAAATGTGCATAAAGGTGCGATAATGAGAGGGATCTCTCTCTCTCTCTCTCTCTCTCTCTCTCTCTCTCTCTCTCTCTCTCTGAAGCTTAGTCTTGTCAATTTAACTGGTCTGCATTCAACTATGAGAAAAACGTTTGGGCACAACTGTGAGGGATTTTCCTAAATTAAGTGGGAAGATCTACCCTAAATGTGTGTAACACCTTCTAGTGGCAACCCAGATATAAAGAGGTCTAAGGGAAAAGCTTTTGGCTTTTGTCCCTTTACCTTCTGTCTGACCAGTTCTACCTTGTTTGTGAGTTCACCTATGCTGCTGCTGCTGCTGCTGCTATATTCCTGTCCTGATATCAGAACCCAGCTTCTTCAAGCTTCCAGGGTAGACTAGTTTTGAATGAAGACCAGTGTCTCTCTAGGAATCCTCTCAGCCTTCAGTACCAGACTGGGGCTGCTGAGGCATTGGTCTCAGCTCTCCCATGTAAAGACAGCCATTGTTGGACTACTCTCACCAAACTCTGTAAGCCAATCTAATAAATCTTTAACATATATTTATTCTATTGGTTCTGTCCCTCTACAGAACCACAACCATATGTTTTGAATGTTAATTTTAAAAATAAAAAACACTTTTTTAAATTACTGCACGGACTTCTGCTTCCTCCAGCTAAAGACTTGACTAAAAGATCTCTTTTAAACTGATTCTTTGGGCTGTAGAGATGGCTCAGTGGTTAAGAGCACTGACTCCTCTGACCAATTGTCCTGAGTTCAATTCTTAGCAACCACATGGTGGCTCACAGTCGCCCTCTTCTGGAGTGTCTGAAGGGAGTAGCTATTAGGTGTCCTCATCCATTAGGTATATCATATATATAAAATAAAAAATAAATGTTAAAAAAAAATGATTCCTCACCCAGCACCAATAGGCTAGGAATAGGCTAGGAAGAGCAGAGAGCCTTCTCCAGTATCTGCTTGCAATGTGGACCAAAGACATTCCTTCTTTAACTTTTAGCCAGCGCCAGATTGTGTCCTTCAGCAGTTTGGTGAGCCTTTTTTTGTTTGTTTGTTTGTTTTTTTATACTTTTTTGCTTAAAGCTTTGCTGTGGTTGGGGGCTGCTCTTTGTCCTTTCTTACCGTAATGCCTAGATCTGACGTTAGAGTTACATTTCCTTAACAGAGCTAAAGTTTTGTCCGTAGTAAAGGTACATTTTCATCTAAAGCCTGTGGACCTATTCAACCATGACATTACATAAATTTGTTTAAAAAAAAACAAACAAACAACAACTTCTCTCTATTTACAAAGGTTAATGTGAAGGGTGAAATTTGAAAGCAGTAGAAAAACAAAGCATTTTACAAATGCACCAGAAATGTAGATTTGTGCAGAAAGGGAGTTTTGTCCTAAGACATAATGCAGCTGAAGAGGAACAGAAATATGTTATACTGAGCAGGGATTACAGGGCGTACCTGGGAAGGAAACAAGAAAGAGCTTCTGAATGATTCGACTTTGGAACCTTCAAGTTTTGCTCAGCTTTGTAGCATTAAAATTATTTCACACAGGGCTGGTGAGATGGCTCGGTAGGGAAATGGTACATGGATGAAACTCAAGGCCCTAAAAAACTGTGTCTACTATTACAGTACAATAGCTTGTGCGAGGGGCATAGTTAGCTGCTTTAAGATCCTGAGACAAATTAGCTGGATGAGATGAGCCCGTAGTTACGGACATGCGTCTTTTTTTTAAATCATCTAGACAGAATAATGCATAACATTCTGTATTCCATTCAAACCCAACTTAAGAGCTTTCAACCATGACAAAACCTGAGTAGGTAATTTTCAACACCTACATGGATTATGGCACTTCTACATCTTCCTTAAAAATATACGACAAAATGGGAGTCACTAAACACTTAAGATTCTCGTTATTACCACAAAACACTGCAAACCACTTGCGGATATTCTCTAGTGTAGCTCAGTCCTGCCCCTCCAAGCAGAGCTCCGAGGACAAATAAGTAATAAATTAGATTTAGTAAGCTTTTATTAAGTGAGCATAGTTTCTACGACAGTTTGTACAGTGATGTTTGTTTATTCGTTAAGGCTTAAAAATCAACAAATGGGAGACACGCAACGGCCAGTTCTTCTTTGGTGCATCCCATAACACAGCATTTATCTGCGAAACCTCTGCGTTTCCTTTGGGGATGATTCCCCCAGTGTAAACTGCTGAAGGTATTCATTTTGTTTGTGCTTCTCTTCTGAAGTTTTACACTCTTAGCATAGGGCTTGCCCCTGTGGTATGAGAACACTCTTGTCTTAGGAAGCAACTCCGCCTTCTCAAACTGATAGTCGGGCAGTGGCTGAGGTTCCCAAGTGTGTGTTGCTTTCTCCTGGGAGGCACCTGCAGGGACTGTCGAGAGACAATGGGGAGAAAAGTCCTATTTATCCAAATCTTCTATTAGATATGAATGTAATATTACAATACTAAAATCAGGTAATAATTAAAAATCATTTTAAATAAAAGTTGAGAAGTACAACTATTCAGAGGCAATGTGTTTTAAAGTAAAACAGTTGTGGTGCTCTCCTATGAGAAGGCTTATCAACCTTTGAATATTTTGTAATAACATTTTTTTTTTTACCGTGATACCGCTCATGTGCTGTTAAATTCAGCATTTTACAACAGTAATCAACACTGAAATCAGTGGCTCCTACTGGGTCTTCAAGATTGTACGGCCCCGTATCACTTTCTAATTCCAGAGCATTTTTCTCACCTCTCAAAAACAATAAAAACCAGAACAAACAAACGGAAAGCTTAGCAGCCACTGCTAACAGTCTCGCCCACCATCTCTCCCTCTAACGCTAGACTACCCGTCATCTAACCTCGTCTCCATGGATTCGTCTATTCGGTACATCTCACACACATGGTAGCTTTTGGTAGGTGGTCATTTTTGTCTGTCTTTCAATTAGCATAGTATTTTCCATGTTTAACTATGTTTAGCCATATGTGCCCTTCCTTTATTCCTTTCATGGCTAAACAACTTCCAAGTGTGTGGCTTTCCCACAATGCATTTCACTCATCCATCTGTCAGCTTGTTCCTTGGTGGTCTTCACTTCTTGGCTATTATGAATGGCACTTGCCCTGGCTATTCACACCCACATTTTTGTGTGTTGGCGTTTTCAGTCCTTTGGGTATAATAACCCTAGGGGTGAAGTTGCTGGATCCTATGAACATCATCTCATGGCTTCATATGTCACCTTTGTTGAAATACCCATTAAACCCTGTGTTCATTTATTTACAGTGTTTGCCTTTGATTATTTCCAATCAGTAGCTCTTTTTGTGTGTATGTTATAACTAAGTGGCTAATAGAAGCACTTCATTCTTCAATAAAATATAAAGAAGTATGCAGTGGAGTTGTACTCCACGTACAGATTTACTGTTACATTGTTCTTATTGGATACCGCATGATAGAAGCTAAAATAATTCCTGGATGCAATTATTCAGAGACATTATGGATGTCTACCATGGCCATATTTAGTACTGCCTAGAAGGATAATTTTTTTCCAAGGCTTTAACCACAGATTCAGCTCTGTGAGCTGCACTCTGCATCCTTAACCCACTATAAGCTCAAAGGAAGAAATCTATTATGGGGGATGATGATCCATGGTGTGTGGGGGAAACTAATCGGTTCAGTGATATTTCTGCAGTTTGAAATTAGAAGAGAAGGGCTGGAGAAATGGCTCAATGGTTAGAGCACTGACTGCTCTTCCAGAGGTCCTGAGTTCAATTCCCAGCAACCACATGGTGGCGCACAACCATCTGTAATGGGATCTGATGCTCTCTTCTGTTGTATCTGTTGACAGCTGCAGTGTACTTATAAATAAATAAACCTTAAAAAATAAAATAGAAAAAAATTATTTAAAAAAGAAATTAGAAGAGAAGAAAAAGGAAGAGGAGGAGGAGGAAAAGGCAGAGAAAGAGGAGGAGGATGAGGAAGAGAAGGAGGAGGAGGAAGAAGAGGAAGAGAAGGAGGAGGATACAGAGGAGGAGAAGGCAGAGAAGAAAGAGGAGGAGGATGAGGAAGAGAAGGAGGAGGAGGAAGAGGAGGAGGAGGAGGAAGAGAAGGAGGAGGAGGAGGAGGAGCTGGAGGAGGGGGAGTAGAAGAAGGAGAAGGTGGCGGAGGAGGAGAAAGAGAAGGTGGAGAATGGAGGGGAGGAGGAAGAGGAGTCAGTGAGTTTCAAGACTGAAAAGATTCCATGAGGCTTGTCATAGAATAAAGGAATGCAAATAACATAAGAGCAAAAAGAAAGAGGGATGAAGAGAAAGAAGAAAAGAGAAAGAAAGGAGATAGAGGGATCTAGAGTCTGCATGGATTCTTGGCTTTTCTGAGTCCATTACTGGATCTTTCTTCCCACCACCCTCTTTCATTGGGACGTTTTGCTAGGGATGCTATGTCCCCCTGAAGCTAGAGGATGCAGCTTACTGCCCTTTTCTGCTATTGCGATTAATAAGACAGAATTATAACTAAACAAGAAAACAAAGATTAAAGGGGACAAAATCAG
The DNA here is from genome assembly GCF_004785775.1 of Grammomys surdaster. Lineage (NCBI taxonomy): Eukaryota > Metazoa > Chordata > Mammalia > Rodentia > Muridae > Grammomys > Grammomys surdaster. The sequence continues at coordinate 3,327,138 of NW_021604599.1, read as the reverse complement.
TAAGAAAAGAGGATATAGTATAGATACTAGATGATTATTAATTCTCTAACATTTGAGATCAGATTGAAATGAATTCCTATGAAAACCTTAAAAGACACAGACATACGAAACTTAAGCACATCGATGACAAAGAAATCAAAAGCAAAACTAATCACACATAGATGGTTTTAGAGGTGACGTCCACCTATTTTTAAAGGAAAGTGGTTTACAAGCAGGTTCCATTTTATTTTATGACTCTCACTAATTCCCTATTTCCAAATCAAGTGAGAACACTGAAGTGTTTTTTATTTCTTTATTTTTTTGATTTATCTATTTATATGAGTACACACTGCAGCTATCTTCAGACATACATTAGAAGAGTGCATCAAATCACATTACAGATGGTTATGAGCCACCATGTGGTTGCTGGGAATTGAATTCAGGACCTCTGGCAGAGCAGTCAGTGCTCTTAACCACTGAGCCATCTCTCCAGCCCTGAAATTTTTTTTAAAGTTCTGCTAAGTCATTTCACTTACAAACACTGCCTTGAAAAAAAAAACTATAAAATTCGTTAAGTGAATCTATAAACACATTTTACAACATAGGAGAAAGGCTTATACCAGAAAGGTAAGGGTAGGTCAAGATCACGAAATCTATCTATGCAATTCATCATACTAATTCACCTTCAGCACTGCTGCAAACCAGAGTATTTTCATCTGCCCCGATGTAGTCTCCCTTTCTACCTATTTGCATAGATGAACTATCCATGCCCAAATGCATCTCATCCGCCCTTGTCCTTCCCTGTGTCCTTTACTAAGTTTTACTTCACATGAATTGTTCTGTTGATTTTGCTTTCCTACCTCTATCAGCCCTTCTAGACGAACCTTACTGCCCTACTCTGCTGCTTCTTCCCCTTCCTGTTCCAGACATCCTGACCTCCTTGCTCTTCCCCGGTATAATTCAGATAGCAGTGTCTTTCCCCCTGCCGTTTTCTCTAAATAAACTCCCCCACCCCACCCGCCCATCTATGTGGCTGACTAGTCCCTCACCACCTAATATCCATTTTCTGACAATGCCTGACAGTGGTTAATTTCAAATGAACAAGAATTTATTTGATTCATGAATTTGGGAGATGCTACAAAGTCCAAGGACTTTTCCTGTAGCATCATTCCATAGTGGAGGTGCAGGAAAAGGAAGATGAAGTTGATTTTGCAATAGATTCACTCAAGACAATCCACGTCTGTGGTCATGGCCTGAATCTATTTCAAGGGCATTTAATTTCCTCACTTTACCTCCTAACACTGTCCCGGAAATTAAACTTATAACACATGGAATTTGGGGTATACATGAAACCATAGCAACATCTTTTGCCAAAGGTCATCTTTTTAATAAGGCCTACTATGAGCAAAGTATTTCTTCTAAGTCTAAAATAGACTTCATATTAGTTTGTATGGTATTTTTTTAAAAATTGTATTTACAGGTACACTAGGCACAAATTCTATTTCCTATAGAAATCCACTGGCAGACCAAAGTAGAGGATAAGAGGAGTTTGCACACTGATAAGCTAACAAGCCTTCCCTTCAGAGTTTTACCTGGGTTTGTGAATCTTCCCCAGGCAGAGGAAGAGCGGTGAGGGTTAAAGGTTTTGACCTTCCTTGAGTACTGGGGAGCGAACTGTGTCATAGGAGTTTGCTCCTCCATCTCGAACCGGCTCCAGTCACTTTGGCCACAGAGTTTTATAACTTCTATCAGCAGGTGCCTGCCGCACAGCTTCCTGGGTATGGAGACCTCTTGTTCCAGGGAGAAAGGAGCCAGTAGGAGTCCAAGCCACAACAGACAGGAACAGCACAGTTGCTTCATCCCTGGGCTCCACCACAGGGCCGGGCGCGCTTTAACGGCCGTCGCCCCCCCCCCCCCCCCCCTTCTCCACACACCACGCCCCAGCCACGCCCCTCTCCGCTCCGCTCTCGGGCTGCTCTCCCGCCCAGACAATCTTCTCCAGAACACTAAGGTTAGGTGCAGGGTGTTCCAGGCTTGCTTGGACTTCCGGCTTGCAGAAAGTTGAAATTAGCAGACTCTTTCCTGCTCAGAAATGAAAGTTTTAAAATGTCTTCTTTGCCTGACTTTTATTCATTCATTTTCCTTGTCATCCTCTCCAAGAAACTGCCTCATGAAATATGAGAATAAAGGACTCTGAGAGGCAGTATCCTCTACCTGGAATGTGATCTCCTTTTTGCCAAATGTTTACATGAACCATCTCTTCCCTTCGGAGAAACTTCTCATCTTCTTCATGGATTATATTTTTTAACTTTTAAAAATTGGTGATGGAGCTAAAGAGATGTCTTGGCAGTTAGGAAAACTTGCTCTTGCAAAGGATCTGGGGTCACTGACCTGTACCAACAAAGCAGCACACGATAGTCTGTAACGCCAATTCAGTTCATACTTGTGGCACATATGCAGACATACAAGCAAACACTCATACATATCAAATAAAATAAACAAATCTTTAAAAAAATATCCATTTTTCAGGCTAGCATGCAAAGTAACGGGCTTCATCGCGGCATCTTCTCACATCTGAAGCATTATACTTCAGTCTCGCTTATTCGCCTCCCCTAACTGCCTACAGTTTCTGCCTTCAGTAATTCCCCTTTCTGCTTTTTTATTACATGTGTTCTATCAATTACTTGATTTCCTCCTACCTTCTTTAAGCATTCATCCCTCTCCAGATCCCTTTTGTAGTTTCATGACCTATAAACACACACATTTAAGCAAATACACATATAAACACACAAATACATAGTTTTAAATCTATTCTATGTGTAAGTAAAAACATCATTTAGTATCCTGTTCCTAGTAAAGTTTGCCTTAATTATTGGGATTATTTCCTGTGCTATTGGAGTTCTTTTCAGAACATCTCTGGCTATGGTGCATCTTGAAGTGTTTGCCCTATATTATCCTCTTGAAGTTTTACAGTTTCAAGTTTTAAGGTCTTTGAGTAATTTTCAATTAAAAAAATACAACATGGAAAATAAAAATCTAACTTCATTCTTTGTGTGAAAATCTGGTTCTCTCAGCACTGCTGTTAAAGAGGCTATCTTTTCTCCTGCCTTCGTTAAAAACCAGGTGGCTATATATGTGTAGCTTTATTTGGGGTCTGCTATACTGTTCCATTGGTTCATGTATCTGTCTTTGTGCCAGTACCCACTGCTTTTTCTTCTGGGACTCTGATGTAATTTGCTCTTAGGTGCTGTAATACTTCCAGTATTGCTCGTTCTGTAAGCATTTCTTTAGCTGTTCAGGGTCTTTTGAGCTTCCAAGTGAAATCTAGGGTTATCATTTCTAGTGCTGCCAAGAACGGCACTGGGAGTTGGAAGAGTATTGTACTAAATCTGTAGACATCTTTTGCTGATAGCAGTCAATTTTGCCACATTAACTCTGTCTGTTCGTGAGCATGGGAAGCCATTCTATTTTCTATATTATCTTTCCAATTTATTCAGTGTCTTAAAGCTTTCACTGTAGAAGTTTTTCACCTCTGGCTTTTGGAAGTTATTGAGAATGTCCCCCTGCTTTTTCCCCCGATTATCTCATTACTAATCTACGTTAAGGGTACTGCTCTTTCTGTGTTGGTTTTATGTTCTGCTCCACTGCTGAAGATATTCATCGGTTCCTACAGTTTCTGACAGCATCTTCTTCCATGATCTCATTTAGTATTTTCTCACTTACTGTAAATAATTTTGTTTCCATAATATATTCTACAGTCATTTTCACTTTCAGTTTTATAATCATTTGTGATATATTAATAGAATGTATGATTAGATGCTCTTGCTGATACGGAAATTTAGTGTTTCGGTTTTTCTTCTTCGCAAAGCGATGTTGGAGATTTAGCCTCCAAGAGTAGGCTGTTCAATGAGAGTATACGAAGAGGTATTCAAATCAAAAGATTGTAACGTAGAAATGCAAAGAACATGAAAAAGCAAAGCAATGTCACTCTTCCGTAAGGTTATGATTCTTCAACGATGGAACCCAAAGATCCTGAAATAGGTCAAATGCCAGATAAAGAACTTCAAATGTTTCTGGTAAAAAAAGGACCCATGACATAAAAGAGGCTATGAACAACCAGATGACTTCAAGCAAGAATCTTGAACAGGCATCGGTAGGTTACTTAACTGTAGTGTGGGCAACTTGCCAATAACTACATCACGGAAAAAATCAACACCTCCTGGGGGTTGGGGTAAGACATCATAATCAATACACCTCCATTCCCTGGCCCATGATGGAATGCTGAAGGGTCCAAGTTTGTGCAGGTCCATGTCCAGAAGATAGCACTTCAGAGCACTCTTCCCATTCTCTAGAGCTTTCCAGTTCCCCACTTCCTTCTTCCATGACAGACACTCCATGGGCCTTGATGGGGGTGAGTGATGTCAGTGTCCTGTTAAGGCTAAGCACTCAATACTCACTTGTTCTTGGTACTTTGACCCATTATGAGTCTCTGAGTTAATAATTGCTTCCTTTGTTATAAGACACCCCCCCCCCAGGCGGAGGACCCCACTCGGTTAGCCGGGAAATACAAACACAGCACCAAATCACTCCTGAGAGGCACGGCTTGATGCAAACAGCAAGAGGCATTTATTCAGAATCAGCACGCTGGGGCTTACTCGTATCCCACACAGGGGTAGAGAAGATCAGCCCCGAGTCACCAAATCACACAACTTGCAAACCAAGGCGGGGGAGAGGGGAGGGGAAGGAGGGAACACACATCATTGGGGTATTCAAATGGTATCTGGGGTAAAGCATAGAGGGTCACTCTATGATTGGCTAATTTAATTTGACAAGTTCTATTTCTCGCAAGCACAGGGTTCAAGGTACGGTCAGGCTCTATCTAGGGTACAAGGGATCCTGTTCCTGCTTTTGTCATAACTGTTTATCAAGACCATCTCTTCTTGTGGTCAGCCAAGTTCTTGGTAGTGGGGACAGTCTGTCTCAACAGAACATGTTTGTGCTGACATTATGGCTTTTAAGCGGACCAAGTTCAGCTAGAGGCCAAGTGAAAAATTTCCATTCCTTCATCCTCCACTTTTTCTTTTTGTAAGTTCTAATCTTAGAAACTTAGGTGGCCATGTCATCATAATCATCTAGATTCTGATGATGGAGGGACTGATATTGTTGTCTAAGCATCAAAATCTGGACAGCACTGACCCTTTCTCTAACAAAAGCAACTAAATTGTTTAACACACAAGGCCCCAGAGTCAAAAGCAAAAGTAAAATCAAAAGGGGCCCTAATAAAGAAGAAATAAGAGTGGTCATTCAGGGGGATCTGCCAAACCAGCTTTCAAGCCATCCTTGTTGTGCTTCACGGTCTCTTTGCCTCTTACCTAATCTCTCTCTAAGTTTATTCACTGAATCCCTGATAACCCCAGAATTATCTACATAAAAACAGCATTCTTTGAGCCAAGTGGCACACAGACCTCTATCTTTTAAAAAACAACAAATCTAACCTTCTCCTATTCTGTAATACTACCTCAGAAAGGGATGTCAAGGATTCTTCTAATTTTGGTATAAACTGTTCTAATGCCCGCAGGTCTTCATCCATGGCAGCCCTGAGCATTTGAAAATGTTGGGGTCCCTATATGAGGGTGGCAGTCCCTGTTCCAACTCCAGCAACCACTCCCAGGCCCAAAATTACGGCCAAGGTCAAAGAAATGGGCTCGTGTTTAAATCAGGGATTCTTTGGGACAGTCTTTTTCCTGGCCTCAATAAGCTACCTCTGCTCTCCTTTCAGAGTGTAGCCTAAGTAAGTGACTTCCTTTCTGCAGAGCTGGGCCTTTTTTGCAGAGGCTTTATAGCCTAACTTAGTCAGTTCTTGGAGAAGTCGTTTAGTTCCAACCAGGCACTCATCTAGGTTTTCTCCTGTCAGCAAGAAATCATCTACATACTGTAGGAGAGTCACCTGAAGGTTTTCAGCTCTGAAGGGGGCCAGGTCTCTATGGGGAGCCTCATCAAACAGAGTGGGTGAATTCTTGAACCCTTGGGGCAGCCAGGTCCAAGTCAGTTGGCCCGTCTGTCCACTTTCTGGGTCCCTCCACTAAAAGGCAAAAATAGGCTGGCTGGACAGGTATAGCCTCAGACAGAAGAAGGCATCCTTCAAGTCCAAAACACTATGACATTTTCTCTCAGGTGGGAGGGAGCTTAGCAGATTGTAAGGGTTAGGCACTGCTGGATGAATATCCTGTACCCTTTTGTTTACTTCTCTTAGGTCTTATACTGGCTTGTACTCTCTTGTGCCTGGTTTCTTAACAGGCAAGAGTGGGCTGTTCCAGTGAGAATGGCATGGAACCAAAATCCTTTGTTTTACCAGCCTTTGAATATGGGGTTGGATCCCTGACCTCGCTTCTTGGCTCATGGGATATTGGTGAACTGCCACAGGAGTGGCACTGGCCTTGAGCTCCACAATCACAGGAGAGACCTGTTGAGCCAGTCCCATGCCTCCAATTTTGTCCCAAGCCTGGGATTATTGGGCTATCTACTCCTGCATGTCCTCAGGTCTCGGTCCCTGAGAAAACAGCCTATATTCTTCCTCTAATTTTAGAGATAATATGAGTGTAAAATCTTTGAAAAGGGTGACTTCTGGTCCCTCGGGGGAGAAAACAATCTGGGCCCCCATCTTAGTGAGGAGGTCCCTTCCCAGCAGGGGCATGGGACACTCAAGAATTACCAGGAATGAGTGGGTTACCTGTCCCACTCCCAAGTCCACAGTTCTTCGGGTAGTCCATGGGAATTGTCTCCGACCTGTGGCTCCCAGGACTGGAGACTTTTTATCTTTCAGCTTGCCCAGAGGCTCAAGTAGCACGGAATGTTGAGCCCCAGTGTGAACCAGGAAGTCCACTGGTTGCTCCTCCACCTTCAAGCTTACCCTAGGCTTGGGGAGGGGATCCGAGCCCTGTCCCCTCTAGTCATCATCTTCCAGGGCCAAGACCTTGGGAGTCCGGCCCCTCTTCTTTGGGCACTCTCTGGCCCAGTGTCTTTTTTTTTTTTTTTTTCTTTACAATAAGCACATTGGTCTTTCTCCAGGGAGCTCTTGGTAGGGTTTTGGTTAGGTCCTGGACCGTGATTGCCCAGGTTCCCTGACTGTCTAGGCCTGTCTCTATAAGATCCTCTCTCCTTATGCCCTATCACTGTGGCCAAAATCCTGATCAGATTCTTTTCCTGTTTTCTATCTCTCCTGTCTTCTCTTCTTTCTCTCTCCCTTTCTTTTCTCTGCTCTTTCTCTTCTTCAGTCTTTCTCTTATGAAACACTTTCTCAGCCTTTCACTAGATCCTGTAAAGTATAGTCCTGGAGACCCTCAATCCATTGTAACTTCTTCTTAATATCTGGGGCTGATTGCTCAATGAAGGCCATGGCTACCGCAGCCTTATGTCCATCCGAGGTAAGGTCAAATGGGGTATACCTCCTATATGCTTCCATGAGGCGCTCTAAGAACACCGAGGGTGGCTCAGTAAGACCCTGTGTCACCTCTCTTACCTTAGCCAGATTGGTGGGCCTCCTCATGGCCCCTCTGAGACCTGCCACCAGAGCCCGGCAGTAGATGGCCAATCTCTCCCTACCTTGTGCCATGTTGAAATCCCAGTCAGGTTGAGTCAACAGGAACCCTTCATCTATAAGATTAGGGAGCTGGGTTGGGCACCCATTGTCTCCAGGGACATCCTTCCTAGCATCTAGGAGAATCCTCTCCCTCTCCTCGGTGGTGAACAGAGTCTGAAGCAGTTGCTGACAATCATCCCAGGTGGGCTGATGGGAAAACATAAGAGACTCGACCAAACCCATGGCTGGGTTATCTGAAAAAGAGGGATGATTAGTCTTCCAATTATATAAATCAGAGGTGGAAAAGGACCAATATTGGAGGGGCTGTAAGCAGCAGCAGCAGCAGCAGCAGCAGCAGCAGGGAGTTGGGGTTGTGGGTATGGAGGGGGAGGCAAGGGTTCCTGCCATGCTGAGGGTTCCTTGATCTTGGGGTAAATACAAGGAACGGAGGAGGGTGGACGCACCTGTTCTTCTTCCTTTGGTCGGCCAGGTGGTCTTCACTTCTCGCTTTCACCCTTCAAGGCCAGGACTCGGGAGTCTGACTTTTTAGGTCTCCTGACCCAGGGTTTGACCCACAGTGGGGGGTCTTCTACCAGATCTTGCCACACTGCGATGTACCCTGCTGGTCAGAGTGAGGCCCCGAACTGGTCTGGAAGACAATATCTTTAACTGCAAGAATGGTTTCCATGTTAAAAGTGCCTTTGGAGGGCCATCTGACGTCAAAGGTTGGCCACTCCGAGGCACAGAAAGTCTGTCAGGTCCTTTCCTAATTTCTACTGATAAATTGTGGGCCCTAGTCTTAACTTCAGTTTAGTGGTCCAGAACCAAACTAAGGGGAGTCGTCACAGTCTGACCCATCATCTCAAACCACACGAGCAACAGAAAAGAGAAAAGACAAACAGAAATCAAGCAACCCAAAACACACCATCCCCTCAAGGACTTCCAGAACCAGACAAAAGACTCAGACGGCAGGGGCTTGTGAGGATTCTCCTCCAGGAGAATCACACAGTCCCCGTGCTTCAGATAGGAGAGTCCCAGGCGTCCCTGGGGCTCCCTACCTCCCGGGGCATCCCCCAGGGCGGCAGCCTGTGGTCTTCCAGGCACATCTATGGACCACTGTCTCCCAGCTCTCTCAGCTAGGGAAGTGGCTGCAAAACTTCTCCCTCAGACACAAAGCATTCACAGACTCGCTGGCCTGCACAGACACACTTCCAGGGGATCCCCCTTACCTCCAAGGATAACTTCGAGAGTGAGAGGTGGTCACAAATCTAGGACAAGCCCCTAAATGTAAGACATCCTCCCTCAGGTGGAGGACCCCACTCAGCTGGGAAATACAAATGCAGCACCAAATCACTCCTGAGAGGCACGGCTTGATGCAAACAGCAAGAGGCGTTTATTCAGAATCAGCACACTGGGGCTTCACTTCAGTCCCGAGTCACCAATCACACAACTTTTAAAGGTCAAATCCGCAGACCAAGGTGGGAGGCAAGGGGAGGGGAAGGAGAGAACACACATCATTGGGGTATTCAAATTGTATCTGGAGTAAAGCATTAGAGGGTCACTCTATGATTGGCTAATTTAATTTGACAAGTTCTATTTCTCGCAAGCACAGGGTTCAAGGTACGGTCAGGCTCTATCTAGGGTACAAGGGATCCTGTTCCTGCTTTTGTCATAACTGTTTATCAAGACCATCTCTTCTTGTGGTCAGCCAAGTTCTTGGTAGTGGGGACAGTCTGTCTCAACAGAACATGTTTGTGCTGACATTATGGCTTTTAAGCGGGCCAAGTTCAGCTAGAGGCCAACTGAAAATTTTCTATTCCTTTGTGCCCTTCCCCCTGCCTTGAGCAGGCCTGAGAGACCTTGTTTACCACAATAGATCAAATAATAGGATATAGGTGGAATCACCCACCTTGGCTGCATGACAATAGACACCTAGGTGGAGTTACCCACCTTGGCTCTTGGCTGCAAGTACAGCCTGCTACAGGAACTTAGAAGAATAACTGCCTGCTGAGCTTGCCTTGAGACATCTCCAGCCGTGACCTGTGACCAAGAACGGATTATACCACCCATCTCTCCTGGCTGAAACTAGGAAGGGTTCAGGCAGGGCCTCCCCCTTTAAATTGAAAAGCCAAACATTAAAGCATTGAGCCTTGATCAAAGAACTTTGTCTTGGCTTCATCTCTTTTCACCCACCATCTTCCTTTCGTTCCTAGCCCCCTTTCAGGTGAACCTAGTTGACTAGTCGGCTACAGGTGGCACCCGAAACGAGGGACCTGAAAATGGGGGAGCAACTGATGAACAGCTGTCTTGGTGGAGCTCCACAGAAAATAGAAAAAGAAGGAGAGTGTCCCGCGCACTTGGAAAGTAGCAAACTATATTGATACTAGCACTAGTGGTAGTTAATTTTGGAGGCCGTGTTTGCAGGAAGTGAGTTTAAAGGGATACGGTCTAAGCCAAAAAGGTGTTGACCTGACCCCTTTCTCGCCTAGGAGGTGACAGCAATTATGGGACAGGAGAATTTCCAGATAGGCATTTGCCGCAGCCTAAGAGCTGCTTCAGGCAAGAAGAACAGGGTTAGAAGGAATTGGAAAACTAAGAAAGCAGGGCACTAAATTGTAAATATCAACAGCCGCCCGCTACATCTCCTAAAGAACTAGATGAAAAGTTAGATCTTGAATATGAGAGAGAGAGAGAGAGAGAGAGAGAGAGAGAGAGAGAGAGAAGGGGTTTCAGAAAAGCAAAAGCAGTTGTCCTCTCTTTGAGCTGTGTCAGCAAAAAAGAATGAAAAGGCTGTTTCAGAACTCTCCTAGGAACAGGAGGAAAGTCAGGAGACGTCCTGAGTTTCTCTTTGGCTCCTAGACATCCTTGTCTGTTGCCTGTCCTTGGCGCGCCAATGTCCACATGTGTTAATTGTTTGGTTTTTTGTTTTGTTGTCTAAATGTTTGTTCTATGTTTCATGGTCAAAAGACAAAAACAGTTAAAGCTGCTACGTATCCACCCCTTGATCTGGTTTAACTTGGTTTTAAAGGCAGTCTTAATATGCACAGCAGAGGCTGATAATTTACCCTACACCTGTAGCTAAGAACCAAGCTGAGCTGAAAAAGCCTTTCCAGGAATTGATTGTCAGCATAAGCTACTTTTAAAAGGGAACAGCAGCTTTTTGGATTCTATAAGGAAGCTAACAGTTGCTTGTCCTAGAAAAATCTCTGTGACAAGGTGCTTTTCTCTTGAAATTACAGCTAGAAAAAGCAAGAAAATTTGGTTTGGTCTAAATATATAAGATATGTAGCCACTTCATTTTTGTTTCTGATTGGTTTTAAAAGTGTAAATATGTTCTACATGTCTTGGTTATAGATTATTGGCTTATAAGTTATTGGGTTTGATTAGAAATTTGCAACTTTGGTGACACAAAGTTGGCTTCAAACTGGTAACTCAGGGTTGGAGTCATTCAGAAACCAGATGTATAAAAAATTTAAAACAATGTCTCTTTAATGAGATATTAAAAGCTGCACTATCATGCATTCATATGTAAGAACTGGCAGCAAGACTTTGTAACATGAAAGTACTACACTTGATGTTGATTTTAGAGAAAACGGATTGTTTACATTGTTAAAAATTGGTTTTGCTTAAGAAACTTAAAAAATATAGTTAAACTGCCACTTTTCCATTGGCTGCAGTTGGCAGTTCAATCATGAGTTTGGAATTTTTTTGACTCATCCATGTTTATGGTTGAGAAGAGGATAGAGCAGGTAGGGTTGAATAGTAAGGCTATTTTGTCAGGACAAGATTGCTTGCTTTGGAGCTCAGAATGGTGGGATACTAGTTAGAGAACCGCCATGATGAATGCTCAGGCAGACAATGTAGATTGGGATCTTAGCATGCTTCTAAGAGAAGGTCAATGTGAAGGTAACACTAATCAGGTTGAACTGCCTGCACAGCTATCAGACCATACAAAGCAAAGACAGACTTACATAGGTACATTCGTCTTTGTGCTGAAATTGGGCCCTCTTAAAATGATTGTCTGGCCATAGCTGCTGCCTTACAAGGGACCACTGTACAAGCAATGCTTGCACAGAACCGTAAAGATAAAAGATGTTTTAAATGTGGAGAATTAGGTCATTTTTAAAATGACTGTTCCAGGAACAAAGGCAACAATCAGGTCACTAAGGTTGTGAGCCAGAAATTTGTCCTTGGTGCATATAGGATATCCTCTGGGCCAGGCCTCAGGATATAGGCTGAGATTAAAGACGTTCACATTTGTGGTGGCTCACGCCTTTAATCCCAGCACTTGGGAGGCAGAGACAGGCGGATTTCTGAGTTCGAGGCCAGCCTGGTCTACAGAGTGAGTTCCAGGACAGCCAGGACTACACAGAAAAACCAACCTGTCTCGAAAAACAAAAACAAACAAACAAAAAAATTCACACATTTAAATTAAGACTATGCACAGAGTGGGTGCAGCAGAAACTTGTGTGACAGTCCTTTTGTCTTGGTCATCACGACTAACCCCTAGAAGGGTATTTTCTAGAGTTTGTTTATTGCCTTGCTTGTTCCTTGAGGGGGAGGCGTCAGCCTCAGACCCAAAGACATTTAAAACAGCTTACAGGCCAGGAGTTAGAGATAATGATTATGCTAGAGGAATTAAAATTATGCCTGCTTCCCTCCATGGCATTATAGCTGTGCCTGTTAACAGAGTAAGAGAGGACAAGATTGGCCTTTATCTGATACTCTCACTCAGCTACAAAAAATTGGTTATTCAATTAATCCAAAACAAAGTTCAAACTTAAGATTTATAAAACTAATGGGGCACTACAGCTGTACTTGCCTACTCCAGCTGCCATTCCAGTAAATGCATATAGAATTATTATAGATTTAGAAGATTGTTTTATACCGTTCCTTTACATCCTGGTAAAGGTGAGAGGTTTATACTAAGTGAATTTGCTTGTAATTTTTGAGAGCCCATGAAAGATATCATTAGAAAGGTTTGCCTCAAGGAATGGTTACATTATATAAAAAATTTTGTTGTTGCTTTAATACAAGAAGTTAAGCATTTGAATCTCTCAACGTATATTATTCATTGTATATTTTATTGGCTGATCTCTCTGAAGGAGTTTTTCTGCAAGCTTTTGCTCTCATATAACGAGCTTTAAAATTTTGGAGTGCTTGTTGCTCCAGAAAAGATTCAAAGGCAATATCTTTTCAATATTTGGGACCTCAGTTATATCTTAAGCAGGTTGTGACACAGAAAATTCCAGTAAGAATGGATAGTTGAGGCTGGAGAGATGGTTCAGCTGTTAAAGGCTAGGCTCACAATTAAAATATTAGAGTTCAATTTCCAGCAACCACATGGTGGCTCACAACCATCTGTAATGGGATCTAGTGCCCTCTTCTGGCTTCCAGATGTACTTACAAAAAAAAGGGTTTACTTCTAATGATTTCCAAGTTATTAAGAGGTATTAATTGACTAAAACCTCATCTTAAGCTTACCATAGGAGAACTTGAACTTCTGTTTGATATTCTCAAGGGCGATGCAAGTCCTAATTCCCTTTGACAATTAACTGATGAAGGACCAACAGCTTTGCTGAAAGTAGAGTAAGCTGTTAGTTATCAACAGATAAATTATATAGAATATGATCAATTGTTGGCTGTTTGCATTATTGCTACTCATGTGCTCACAGCAGTCCTTTGGCAGAAGAAACCATTAATGTGGATTCATCCTTCTTCATCTACAAGTAAAGTGTGAACATCCTATTATGAAACTATTGCTGTGTTAACACAGGATTGTAAGATAGAATCCTGAAAGTATTTTGGATGAAATGTTTATTCCTTATTCCAAATAGAAATTAAACTGGTTATTGGAAAACAATGATATTTGACTTATTGCATAGCAAACTTTTAGGCAAATTAGATAATCATTATCCACAGGACAAGTTGTTACAGTTTTCCTCTATGCATGCTTTTGTATTTCTTGGAAATTTGCATGCAGTCCATAGAAAAGATGTTTACTGTGTTCATATGTAATTAAATCACATGCTCATTTTCTTGAGTTTCCCCCTGCTTCAGCACAAATAATTGAATTACATGCTGTAGCCACTGTTTGAAATGCTGAAAAATCAAACTTTCAATTTGTATACTCATAGCCAGTATATGGCTCATGGCTTGTAATTGCTTAAAATTGTTCCCTTTTTAGATATTGCTAATTCTCAAATTTTACAATTATTTATACAAATACAGCTTAATTTAAGAAACAGGTACTGTTTCTTAACTTTATAAGACATTTAAGAGCTTATACTGGATTGCCTGGACCCCAGGACAATGCCAGAGCAGATTTGTATACCAGGGAGATTATAGACCTTACAGAAACAATTGGCCATACAATCTTATTCTTTACATCATCAAAATAGTAATAGCTTGAGATGATAATTTGGCATTTCTAGAAAGTGTGCAAGTTAAATTGCAAAAACTTGTTTTCAGTGTCCTCAAAATTTTTCATAATGGTGTTAAGCCTTGAGGACTTACATGTAATCAATTATGGCAAATGGTTGTTACTCATTTTTGATTTTGGAAAATTAAAATATGTACGTGTGACTGGACACTCTCTTAGACTTTCTAGTTGCAACTGCTTTAACAAGAGTAGCAACTAAAAATTATAATTAGTTATTACCTACATTATTTTTCTATGCTTGGTATTTCATGTCAGATTATAGACAATGGAACTGGCTATTGCAGTTAAACATTTAAGAAGTTTTGTTCACAATTTAATATTAGTCATATTACTGAGATTTTTTATAACCCAATGGGACAAGGAACTATTGAAAGTACACACGACACTCAAAAAAATTGGCTTCTTAAAACTAAAAGGGGGGGTGGCGGGGAGAATTATACCCTCTAAGGCCACCAAAAGCACATCTTGCTTTTGTGTTATTTGTTTTAAATTTTCTGCAAACTGATGCTAAATGTCAATCTGCAGCGGATTGCCACTGGCATCCAGTCACTTCCAGCTCATTTGCCAGGGTCATATGGAGAGACCCCCCAACTAATACATGGAATGGTCCCGACCCTGTTTTAATTTGGAATCGTGGCTCGGTCTGCATTTTCTCAGAAAAAGAAAATGGAGCCCAATGGCTGCCTGAACTTGGTCTGTCAAGTGGACACAGATCTTGAGCCTAATAATCATGATTCTGATGATGAAGATGGCTCGAAATCCTTATCTGCCAGCTGATTTAACCTGACATGTAGTCTCCATCAATACTTAAAGCCACCCACTATATACCTGGTGGCCAGACTTGTGTCTGATCCCTGTCAACCAGCAGTTGGATTAGACACTGGAACATTTCTGCTTCCATCCTTTATTTTCTACATTGCTTGGATAAATCATGTTGCTTTTAACCTTTTGAACTTTGTGTCTCAAGCAGATAGGTTGCCTTCACACAGGATCACTCTCAGCAAGCCAGCTATTCATCATGGCAGTTATCCATCATTATGAAGAATTGCATCAAGTGCATGCTCACAGGTCCTTTGGTCTGAATGTGGCTTTGGTCTATTTGGAAAAGAGTGTGCCAATGATGGCCAGTTAGTCAAAGACAGGTAAGAGCGTCTTGAGTTCCTATAAACCTAAGGCAGAGGTGTACATCAATATGCTATGTATTACCTCAAAGACAGGTAATATAGGAGAAATATAGGTGCCAACCTAAGCCAGGCATGATCGCCCAGCCACTCTGTACCCTAGATGGGATGAAATATCGTACCCCATCCAGCTGCTGGCACTGCTCATATTTTATAAAACTAAAAGGGAGGAATTGTGCCCTTCCCCCTGCCTTGAGCAGGCCTGAGAGACCTTGTTTACCACAATAGATCAAATAATAGGATATAGGTTGGATCACCCACCTTGACTGCATGACAATAGACACCTAGGTGGAGTTACCCACCTTGGCTCTTGGCTGCAAGTACAGCCTGCTACAGGAACTTAGAAGAATAACTGCCTGCTGAGCTTGCCTTGAGACATCTCCAGCTGTGACCTGTGACCAAGAACGGATTATACCACCCATCTCTTTTGGCTGAAACTAGGAAGGGTTCAGGCAGGGCCTTCCCCTTTAAATTGAAAAGCCAAACATTAAAGCATTGAGCCTTGATCAGAGAACTTTGTCTTGGCTTCATCTCTTTTCACCCACCATCTTCCTTTCGTTCCTAATCCCCTTTCGGGTGAACCCAGTTGACTAGTGGCTGCTGGTGGCTACATTCCTTCATTTTAATTTCCAATGATATTTTATTATCTGGAAGTAATTTTATCAACTTCAGAATGCCAGCCAGAGGGAAGCACGAATTTAATAAGTTAATATTCTCAGTACTTTCATTCATAATTTATTTCTCTTTTTGTTTTCTGCCTTCTAATTCTATTTTTTTGTTCCTCTAGCTTTGTCCTGAGTTCTAGTGGCATCCATGGATACTTTTAAATCAACTATCAGCTGACAATAATATAATATAATATAATAATATAATATGCAATATATTCTTAATATATAATATGATACATAATATAACATATGCCTTATATAATATAATATAGATAAGAACAATCTCATCACTTTCCTTCATGGAGATTTAAATGCTCAAGCTTTATGTGCCAAACTAGCTGATTTACAGGCTATTCTGTGCTTTCGACACCTGTGCTGGCTAGTTTTATATCAACATGACACAAGCTAGAGTCATTGGAGAGGAGAGAGCCTCAACTGAGAAAATGACTCAATAAGATTGGGCTGGGGGCAAGCCTGTTGGACGTTTACTTAATTGGTGGTGAAGGAGAACCCAGCCCACCATGAGAGGTGCCATCCTTAAGTTGTTGGTCATGGGTTCTAAGAAATCAGGCTGACAACCATCATACTGAACTTAGGAACCCCGGTGGGGGATCTGGGGGAAGGACTGAAGAAGCTGAGGAGGATTGCAACCCCATAGGAAGAACAATGTTGGCTGGCTGGACCACCCAGAGCTCCCAGGGACTAGACCAGCAACCAAGGAGTGTACATGGAGGGATACGTGACTCCAGATACATATATAGCAGAGGATGGCCTTGTCCGACATCAACGGAGGGGGAAGCCCTTGGTCTTGTGGAGGTCTGACACCCTAGCATAGGGGGATACTGGAGCGGTGGGTGGGGAGTGGGTGGGTAGGGGAGCACCCTCATAGAGGCAAAGGGGAGGAGGAAGAGGGCAGATGGGATGGGTGTATGTGGAGGGGTAAATGGGAAGGGGGATCTCATTTGAGATGTAAACAAATGGAGTGGTTAATGAAAGAAAGAAAGAAAGAGAGAGAGAGAGAGAGAGAGAGAGAGAGAGAGAGAGAGAAAGCAAGCAGGCTGAGCAAGCTATGAGGAGGAAACTAGTAAGCAGCATCCCTCCATGGCTTCTGCATCAGCTCCTGCCTCCAGGTTCCTATCCTGTTTGAGTTCCTGCCCTGACTTTCTTTAATGAGTGATGTGGAAGTGTAAGACAAATCAAACATTTCCCCTCCTAGTTGCTTTGGTCGTGGTGTTTCATCATAACAACAGTAACCTCAATTAAGATTTGTCATTGTCCTGCTTTGTGTTCTCCCCTGCCACCATCAACAACTGACACGGCATTGGTTTCTCTTCTTGATCTGTGTTCTCTCTTCCTATCAGAATGTGTTCACCATGGAGGTAAGAATCTTCAGTTGATTTATTTACCATGTTATCTTCCTTTCTTTAGACAGAGTCAGGAAATACAGTGGATTCTTAACAACTTAGACTAATAGATACAATAAATAATGCTATCAACAAATAATAAATTAAGTGCTAATAGGTATATAATATTTGATAAATTAATGAATAAGTGATTAAATGAGAATTTATGAGTTATTTATACTGTTTCCCCACCTCTGCCATTGTTCTAGCTTAGTATTGCACTGTTTAATGTTTCAAATCCTTTTTAAAAAGCTCATTAGGGAGTGGAGTCATCTTTTGTTCATATTTATAACCTCGTGTCTCCTAAATTGATTCTTAATGAGTATCTGTTATGTGAAGGAAAACATTTAACTAGTATTTATTATTAGTACAGTTTAATGGATTTATTAAATTGTTTAAATGTATTTCATTTAATCATTACTTTTTAATTTTATGTGTATGGCTGTTCTGCCTGCATGTATATTGTGTGCCACTTGCATGTGTGGTGCCGGCAGAGGCCAGAAGAGCCCATAGGATTTCTTAAGAGGGCGTTGTATTAGGGTGAGCTATTATGTGTGATGACGAGGTAAGAATTTATAATCATTTTAAATTAATATTATTCAAAAGCCATAAGACCATCAAAAAGGCAAAATGAGTTTTGCATAAAAATGTTATTTATTAACAGAACTACAATAGTGCAAAGAACATTTCTTTCATATCCAAGGACAAACTCAAATGTAAATTATGGTTTCTCAGATCCCAATAAATAAGTAAAAGGGAACAGAAAGAGGCATCAACCAGGCAGCGAGAATGCATGCTCAGGTTGTACACACGTAGCTCCATATCAGCAGAATTTAGCAATAGACCTTCTGGTACAACCAATGTGGCAACATTGCTCGCTCAGAAATCCACCAGACTCCCTCTTTTTCCGTGAACGAGTATCTGAGCGTAAGTATTTAAGTCCTAGAGGACTGTCGTCTTCTGCTTCACCCAGTTTATCATGGAAAGTTTTCTTAACTCCTTCCAAGCTAACAGGATCGCTCAGCACAGGCGCGTGTTGTTGCTCTGGCACCTCAGACTGTGCTCCCCTCAGCTCCTCTGACAAATTTGGAAGGCATTTCAACCTCATATCGAAAGGCTCTGAATCTTTGTTGATGAAGGATGGTACAACTTCTGTTAAGTTTAAAAAAGAAAAGTGAGTGTGTGGTGGGGGGCAATATTCATGTCAAGAAGCATTTGGGAAACTACAGACATCTGTATAGAAAAAAACATTTTGCCTGAATATAATTAAACACAGAAACAGGGTCAGCGAATACTGACTATCTCATGGCTGGCTGGGCAGTCAGAGTGCTATTATCTTACCAAGGTTCTGTTTACTCCACATGGCTTCTTTCTTCATCATCCTCTTCTTGCTTTAAACACTGTAATTTTCACCCCTTGACACTGAACTTTTATTTCTCTGAAATCACCCTGGCCATCGAAAACACTATTTTTCATGTTTTCTAGCCTGGTGTAGTGCCACACACCTTTATTTGGAGAGCAGAGGCACGTGAACCTCCATGAGTTCAAAGCCAGCAGGTTTACAGAGTGAGTCCAGATTACCCAGGACTATGTTAGAAAGACCCCTCTCAAAAATAAATAAATAAATAAATAAACAAACAAGACAAAACCCACTCATTTACACGTTTTCTAACCTGAATAATTTTGTTTGTTGCCTTTGAGCCATGAAAAAGTAATCCTTGAAACATAGTTTCTTGATTTTAGGAGTCCCAGAGTGTCAAGTAGGATAAAGTTTAAAAGGCAGAATTTCCAGCAGTTCAGCTCTGACTAGAGGATGGTTGTCTCGGAACCATCTTTCTTCCCCAGTGTTTGCTGGTCAATGGTATTGTAGACTCAAGAAATAAATAGCCTAAAAGAACGCTTCCCAAACCATGTGCTTCCCCAAAGTGCCTGGACCAATGTGGTATTTGCTCCAGTGTTGTGGGAAACCCTCTAGAACTACCTGACCCCTTCCTTCAACATTCTACATATCTACATTCATCATTCACTGTTTCCACCAGCGGTGTAAGTTAGGAGATTAAGAGGAAAACTTTTTTTTTTTCCTACAAACTCTCGCCCTGCCCTTACCTATTCC
This sequence comes from Grammomys surdaster, assembly GCF_004785775.1. Classification (NCBI taxonomy): domain Eukaryota; kingdom Metazoa; phylum Chordata; class Mammalia; order Rodentia; family Muridae; genus Grammomys; species Grammomys surdaster. Next base: position 3,307,773 of record NW_021604599.1, on the reverse strand, counting down.
AAATGCACAAATTTAGATTATTAGCAAAGAAACTGGCAACACCGATTAAGTTTAAATTATAGTGCGATTTCTCAGTTCTTGCTGCTAGTCTTCGTGTACAGCAGAACAGTGTGTCGGTTTACCAGTAAGTCATTCTCTCTGGAAATAATACAACCAAGGAATCCAAAAGGCACAGCCTAAGTGTGGAAGGGAGATGCCTGGTTAGCCGTGGAGGTTCCCCCTCTAGAGAAAGCCAAACCGTTCCCCTATACAGAGGCGTCCTGGGACAGAGATCCTTTCTAAGAGTTTCGTTATCCTTTTAGCCAACAACCAGCTTCAGGGGTTGGAATTTGGCAGAGAGAAAGGACTCTGTTCCACGTGCTCATTCTAAGTCTAAACCAGCGATGGCCGGCGACATTCTGTACCGTGTTGTGTGTATCAGAAGTTCTGGCTTTTTTCTTCAGGAAGACATTCTAACTTTAACTCATCTTATTGATCCCTCCTTGCTCTAAAATTTTGTCCCAGTAGAGTTTTATCGGCTGTTAAGCAAAGTTGATGATTTCCTTTTATGTATTTAAAACCAGTAAGCAGAAGCCAGCTGTACTTTGGGTCAGAATTAACTTTCTAGCTCCTGTGCCTTGAAATTCTTTACTTAAAACTATTTTTAAATTATTTTGAAATCCGTGTTTTTGGTTTATAGACAATAGACGCAAATATTACATTTTAATCTAACTGAACTCATACAGGGATACACTTTTTAATTACTGGATTTTTGGACTCAAATATTATTTATATGGGACTAATGAGTTTTTCGCCACGATGGTCTGTGAGCTAGCCCCTTTTGTTTTTCTTACATTCCCTCACCCTCTCAAAGGAACTGCAAGACCCAGTTTAAAAAGATGCTCAGCAAAGCTCCCTTGGTGATGTGCCTTAAAAACAGAGAGCAGCAGTTCTCCCAGGCATGTTCCACAGCCAGGATTTTGGCTTCTGGTAGGACCTAGCGCCATCCCTAGTGCAAATAAAGCCCTTGGTTGAAACTTATCTAACTCCCTCTGATAGGTTCTCACTGAAACTCTAACCCAAGCACATTAAACCTGAAGCTGGGGATCTCAACCCCCCTACCCCACTCCCTCCCCACCCCCATACCCCACCTTATCACATCCTCCCACCCCCATACCCCCTGGGGCGAGATCGGAGGGCACTCACCATTGGTTTGTCTGGCAAGCAGGGCTGGCTCCTCCTGGCTCAAAGCCAGTCTTCCCGCGGAGGTCCCGCAGATTTGGAACCATGCACGGGCATATTCACGGCCACACACCTGAATAACTTGATCCATCCACTCCTTCGAGACTCGCGCCCTGCAAGGCTGGCTCAGCAATAGCCAGAACCCCAGGAGCTGGAGCAAGAATCTGCTTGACATTTCGGTCTGGGCTACTTCTGGGAGGTTCAGCCTTGGCGGGACTGGGCTCCTGCTGCGTTCCTAGTGCTCAATCCCGCTTTTATATCCCTTGGGAGCTCTCAGCACCAGTGTTGGTGGTTCCAGCTCCACCCACTTCCCACCTACGCGTGCACCGTATTATCTTCTTGGGTCTTGTTCCCCTTACCCACCTTTCGTTCATCACACCACCCTTCTGTCTTCTCTATTCTTGCCCCCAAACCACCTTGTATCCCAGAATTACTCTGAATTTGAAGCTTTTCCTTAGTTACAGAATAAGGCATGTCCCCCGCACTAAGTCACATCAGCAGTAAAGTCGAGACCATCAACTCTTGAGAGTGAAACTGACTTTTCACCTAGAATGTGTTTTTTTTTTTTTTTTTGGTTTAGTTGGTTTTTGTTGTTGTTGTTGTTGTTTTGTTTTTGCTGTCTTGTTTTTGTTTGTTTTTGCTGGTGTGAACCTGGTTGCTTTTGTGATTTCTTTTCAGTAAACTCAATACTGTTGTTTTAAAATGCTGTTGAGTTTTGTATGTTGCTTTTAGATCCTACAGTGGCTATTCTGTTGATCATATTGGAGTGTGAGGTTTTTCTATAGATAGAATCATAGTATCTGCGCCATTTGACTTCCTTTCTGGCTACTTGCTTTCTGCACACTCTGTTGCCTTATTGTTCATCCTAAAGTCTTTATGACTATTTTGAACGAGAGCAGTAAGAGCCAATGCCTTTGTCTTGTTCTAAGTATCAGAGTAAATGCTTCCGGATTCTCCGCATCCGACATGATGTAGGCTGTGGCTTGTCATATACTCTTGATTATGTTAGATAGCAACTTTCTGTAACTTGTTTTAAATAATGGTGCAGTGTTGAATTTTATCCAATGCTTTCCCTACTTATATGGAGATAACTTTTACGATTTTTGCAATTCATTCTGGTGATGTGTTACATGTATTGATTTGCATATGGTAAACTATCCTTGCCTCTCTCGATGCATTCACCTTGATCACCATGAATGATCTTTTTGATGGTTTAATATTTTGTTGAGTGTTTTTGTGTCTATCTTTATCAATGACATTGGTCTATAGTTTTATTTGTTGTGTCTCTGTCTCTTTTTGATATGGGGTGGTGCTGAACTGATAGGATAAACTTTGATTCTTTAGAATACTTTGAAAATCTGGTAATATTCAACCACAGGGCCATCTGGGGCTGAACTTTTCTTTGTTGAGAGACTTCTTGGTTACACAGTCTCATTACTTGAGTTAGTCTCTTCTTGTTTTCTGTGTCCTCATGGTTCAATCTTGATAAGTTATCTATATCCAGTAATTTATCCACTTTTACTTTTTAATTCTTTTAAATTAAATTGATTTACTAGATTGTACATAGCATGAGACTTTTTTTTACACTGTCCTCAATGAAGCAATTATAGTATTTTGTAGCAAATATAATTTAAAAACCAAACCCAAAGTTTCCTGAGTTGTGGTACTTTAGCCATGAGTTCTAACCAGACTAAAGACTCCAAAACCTACAACATATTTTTCAAATACAAGCCTGGAAATTAAGCAAACATCCTTGACTCTAACTGGAGGATATCTTAGTTAAAATATCTAAAATACAAAACATAATTGTCATGTATTATTTTTTCTCTGTCTTTGTCTGTAATTTTAATCAGTTGTACCTTCTCCTTTGTCTCAGCTATTCTAACTAAAATTTTCTCAATTTTGTCTGTCTTCTCCAGAACCAGGTCCTCATTTTACCCATCTTTTCAATTATAATTTAGTCTCTATATACTTTTTAATATTTGTTATTTTGGATTTGGCCTGTCCTTGTCTTTTGATCTTTGAAATACACAATTTGGCTGTTATTTGAAATCTCACCATTTTTCTTATTGCTATAAATTTCCTTTTGCTATTGGCTTTTAAAAGAATTCCTTAACCTTTGTTGTCTTGTTTACAGCTCCATAAGTTTTAAGAATTTTCTTCTTTTAGACTCAAAGTTATTCTTTTACATTACATTGTTTAAAGAGGTACAAGAAAAGAGAGATACATTATGGCTTTTTGACCAATCATCAAACCAATATAACATAGTCTAATTTTTAAAAATTACTTATTGTGGTAGGAGTCTATAGACATAATTGAAAACAATTTTAATTCTTCAATGACTTAGTATTTACATGGGATCAGTTGTTCAGTCTGTATAGGTTAATATAATTTCTGAAGTTTCTTTTATTCTCAATTTCTAAGTTTTATTTCATATGACCAATAAGATATATATGATACAATTTTGATGTTTTAAAATTTGCTATTTTGCTTTGCTAAGGTCTATTGTAGAGAATGTGGGGCGTGCTGATGAAAGGAGTGTATATTTAGCAGCTGTTGGGTTGAAAGGTTCCTCTAATATCTTCAGTGTGGGTCAATTCTGGTGCTCCTTTGTATCTACATGCATGTCCAGTGTTGAAAGGATGCTGAAGTCTCCCACTCTTGCTGTACTGGAGATCATCTCTCCCTTTGTGTCTAATGTTTTATAGTGAATTGCATGCTTTAACATGAGTGACTCTGCATCTATAGTTGTTATGTCTTCTTGCTGAATGGTCTCTTTGTCTCCTTTTAACAGTTTATCTCAAAGTCAATATTATCCTGTGTACGTATAGGTGCTTCCGTCTGCCGCTGCTTTTCCTTAGTGTGGAATGCCTTTTTTTCTCTACTCAGTGTGTGCATACTGGTGAAGGGAACTTCCTGTGAGCAGCATACTGTTGCTTTGGGTAATTTACTGTGTTATTTATTTCTAAGATCATTGGACCTTCATGGTTTTTTTTGTTTTTGTTTTAGTCCATTTAGCCTGTATCTTATTAGTTTTTGAAGTAAATATTTTTCTTTTTATTTTGACAACTTATTAATTTTATGTATTCTTGTGGCTCAGTGTGATATTTCAGTTCATGTGTACAGCGTGTACTGGGGATACCCAACCTTCCTTTGTCCATCCTTCTCCACCTCCCCACACTCTAGGTTTCTACACACATATCTAGTTTTGTTTTGGGGGGGAGTTGTTTTGTTTTACAATCTTTTATGCTACTTGGTGAGAAATAGTATAGAAGTAACCAAAATATCTAAAAATATGATGGTATATAAATATATTTCTGATTTCTAAGTCTTATTACACTGAGATTTGGGAAGGAAGGATGAAGTTAACTCACTTCTGGATATGTATCCCAGGGCAATAGAATTACCATACCAAAGAAATGTCTGTGCACCCAATGTGTACAATTCACAATAGTCGAGATACAGAATCAATAGATTCTATATAGATACTCAGTGGAATATTATTTAGCCAACAAGAAAATAAAATATTATCATTTCATAGCACAGTGGATAGACCTGGAAGGAATAACATTAAATGAAATAGGCACAGAAAAAGAACAGCCATCTTTTCTTTTTCCTGTACAGAAGTCAAATTTCCTTTATTAGTAATTAAAGATGTACTCCTGTTATTTTGCTTCATTTTCTGCTTGTGTCTTCTATTTTATTCTGTTGCTTTGCTCTAATACATTGCTAAAGTGGACTTCACCCTACTGTTGTGTTTCAAATGGGTCTTATTCTTTCAGTATCATGGTGCTAGCTTGCTTGCTTTCATTTCTGGTTTAGGACTCCACTAAGGATCTGATGGAAATTGCTCTAGTGACCAATTCCTGATTTTGTTTCTCTGGGGTCTTCATTGCTTTTCTCCTGCATTTCTGAATGGCAGCTTTGACATGAATGATTTTTTTTTGGTTGTCAAGTGTTTCCTTTCAGAACATAAAATCAACCACTCCCTTCCCCCCTGGTATGAAGACGTCTCTTTATAAGCAGAGAGACTGATAGAGGCCGTGATGTGACTTCTTACTTTCCTCTCGCAGGGATCAAAGTTCTTTCTTTTTTAGACATTTTTTAAAGTTTTTTTTTAATTACTTGTACATGGGGGTAGGTGGGCATGTGTGTGTGAACACAGATGCCTGTGGAGGCCAGAAGAATGTGTCAGGTCCCCTGGAGCTAGGATTATCTTGTGTTTTTCACAGTGTGACTATGTATGCCATAGGACAGTTCTGACAGTTCTATTTGGAGTTCTACGTGCCTTCGATACCCACATGTCTATCTTCGAGGCTGTGGGATTTTTCCAACTGTTAGTTTATTTAATAGATTTTTGTTTGTTTGTTTGTCTTAATACTTTTCTTCATTTCTTTGAGCTTCTGATGCTCAAAATGTGAGTACTTACTTCTTAACCACGTCTCAGTGGCGAGCTCTTCATGTCTAAGATTTCTGTTTGGGTCTTCTGAATGTCTCCAGCAGCACACTTATGGTTTTCTAGCTGTTTTCCTGTTTCCCTGTGTTGTTGCTGATGCGGTTCAGTTTCCTTGTGCTCGTTCTCTGGAGTTAGACCCTTGTTGAATGCTTCGTAACATCTGTGTATTGAGCTCTGTTGTTTGTGTGTCCCTTCAGAGGCCCTGTGGTTTTCATATTTCTTGTGACCCTGAGCTGATATTTTCATACTGATGATGCCCACTGTGGCTTTTGTAGCACCTTTTGTGGGGTGTCAGTTTGCTAAGGCACGTTGCCTTTTGTTCCAGTTGGGTCCTGTGGTACATGGGCTCTATAGCTTCAGCTGTGATTGACAGCTTTGGGTATGCTGAGTATGATTACAAGGGTTGGGGAGCCTGTCTGTCTCCAGCATCATGACGAGTTAAGCGATACTCCAATGACCCAGCGGATTTGTGTGTGGCCACTCTGACAGTGGGAATGGTGGCACTGAAAGGTAACTTCCCTGGCTCCCCAGAAACAGCTTAGCTATGCATAGCAGCAGGTTTGGGGGTGGGAAGCATAGAATTCATGTCTGGGCTTAGAGGTAACTCAGGCTAACTATGTAGCATGAGCCAATTATGGTGTTTACATCAGCAACTATGTGCTGTCAGACCCAGCACCAGTGCAGGAATTGTCAGAAGTCCCCGTCTGCTGGATCCCCTCACTCACCCTTTCTCCCATAGTGTGGTACCGCCCTCCCCCCCCAACCAGGGAAATTGAGATCATGTTTTCTCACACTCTGTTCCTCTCTCTCTAATCTTTGTGTCTCCCAGAGTTCCTGTTTCTCCTTTGCTATGTCCAGCTCCATCCACTTCAAAACACAGCTACGTATTTGCCATTCTGTTTCTTCCTATTGGAGCAGGATCCTAGTACTACGCAACCGTCAACCGCCTTGCTCCTGCTCCAAATACATTTTTAAAATAAAAGCATTAAACTGAGCACACAATCATCAGTGTCTCACAAGCACTTTAGGCACACTTAAGCAGGGCATGCATTAGCTATGACAATACTCTGAAGATTGAAGTAATTGTTTGGCTGTTTATTCTAAATGGTTTACCATGGGTTTTCTTGACAGCATGTAAAACCTAGACTTATAAGTCAGTATAGGTGGGACTAGGTCTGCAAGGCTGCTTCTGTATTCAAATGTCATCTCTGTCCCATTGTCCTGGCTCTTCCGTGCTGACATTACCACTTCAAAGAGCACAGGTCCTGTCTGTCAGGTGGTCAAGCACCTCTGAGTTCCCACAGCCTGTTGTTGAATTCCTCTGCTCACGGCCTTCTACCTGCGCTAGCTCCTGACCGCCATGACACCCAGTCAGGCTTGGCCAGTGACTCAAAGAGAAAAGGGAAACTCAGTTTTTAAAAGATGGGCTACCCATTCTTCTAAAGCTGGCCACCAGTAACTTCCTGGTGCTTTGCGTTTTCTGATCAGTCTGCCAACTGCAGACAGTCTGTTCCTGGGCCCAGTTCCTGGGCCCAGTGATGATCCGTGCAGCACTGTACCTCTGTTTCTTGCCTTGTATTCTACCATTTCATTGAGATTCTGGACTTGAGGAATAAGGTGAAGGCGTGCATTTTCAAGCATTCTAGGTAAAACATGGTGATAACTCTCCAGTTCCCGGCTGTCTCTGCAATTATTCATCCAGTGTGTTGCCTACCTGCTACCTTACTGAGAATGAAATGTAACAGTGGGGACTCGATCTCCAAAGTCTTCTTGCTGGGAAATTATTGGAAATTTTTCAATTAAGAGAGAGAGCCTTTTCTTATCGCTTATTGCTCAGCTCAGATAGTAGCACACGTGCTCAGGGAAGCTCGGCAGCGCCTCAGCCACACCCACGGCTCTAGGCCTCACTCTGCAGATGCCAAATAGGTTTTCGGTTTGGGTTTGGTTTTTAGATTTATTTTATTTTACGTGTATGAGTATTTTGCTCAAAGGTATGTCTGTGCATGTCTGATGCCCGTGCAGATGAGAAGAGGGTTTGAATACCTGTGGAGTTGGAGTTAAGGGTGGCTGTGAGCTGGCATCTGCGAACGTGGGTCCTCTGAAAGAAGGAGTATTCTTAACTTCTGAGCCATCTCTCTAGCTCATTTAAAAACAAAACAGTTGGTCACTGAAGTATGCCTTTATTGTGGTCTGTGGCTTTCATGTTATACCAGGCACTGACGCTGTGGCACAATTTGATTTCTGGCTATATAACTCAGCCTTTACCACAAACATTCTTGAAACATCACAATCACAACCTGTCACAGAACCTAGAACTCATACTTAGTTTTGGGAAGTTCTATTGCTAGTAACTAATTGAAAGATGGTGAGTGCCTATAATTAGGACCCCAGACAAGATGCCATACTTCTGATGACATAATTCCCACACATCCTCCTCAGATCTCACACATAAAACTCTCAGAAGCCATATCGAGATACCACTGATGTAGTATTAAGTACCACTGACTGATAACCAGCCATACACATAAAACGTGCCAACCAAAAACCTCGTGAGTTTGCGCCTCAATGCTCTAAGGTGAATGATAAGAGACAAACCATCCAGCCTTTGGATGCACTGATTAGCCACTGAGATGTAGTTCTGAAGAACTACTTATTGTGCTTCGGTCAAGAGTCTTGGGCAAGGACAACAGCATTTCAGTTAAATAAAAACATATTTTATACTGAGAATCCTGGAAACCACAGATGTTTTTCTCTTGGCTGTGCCAGAGCAAATGGAGCCAACAGTTCTCCACAGGTTTGTAAACCCCAGAAAGTCGTCATAACAATTGTGGTCCTCTCCTCCCATGTATCAAACTCCTATTTCCCTTCCTGCTGAAGCAATAGCATCAACTTAGTTCTAAGGCCTCAAATGAATGGCAGGATCTCATGTGCTGCCGTGATACCAGCTAAAACTGGACGGGCCTCTGATGGCCTGCCCACAGGCTACTGTCCCTCCCTGTTATGGCAGATGATGTCTCCCAGTGAAACACCCTTCTTTGTGAAGAGAACGCAGCACTACTCTTGCTTGTCCCAGAGGAGTGAACTTCAACTCTCTGTCAGACTGCTCGAGTATTCAAATAAGCCAATCACATACTCTTGTGCGGGAACCAGGGCTCCCATCACCCTCTCCACACTACAAACGCCTGTCTCACACAGGGTTTTGCCTATTCAGTCTATTCACACCTGCCACTCTTGTGTGACCCTGTACAGCATGCAAGCCCCATGCCCCAATCCTGTAACCACATGCTTAATAGCTGCTATGTCTCTTATGTGCTCACCACCAGTGGGTGGGTGTTTAGTCACCTCCATAATTCAAGTGGGGGAACCCCCTCTCTCTCTGGCAAAATGACTTGATTCAAACTGACAACCACTAGAACTTACCCATCTTCTTCTCTCTCCCCCCTCTCCTTTTTCCTGTGGGGCATAGGTCTTACTTTATACTTTCTACCGTATTCTGAGATTTCTACAATCTTTCCTGTGACTCTTGTATCCCTTCCCAGAAGAGAACTGCCCACCTATCTTCCAAAACGGCTGCATCCCTTCCTGCTGGGGACCAGGGTTCCAGCTGCCAGACTCCCCACCAGAGCGTTCCTCTCTCTTCTTTTCTTCTTTCTTTTAGTTAAAGCCTTTCTAACTAAAATATTGAACCCTGGTTTTGATTTGTAGCCAGCACTTCTGGTGCTTAGGTTGATATCTGAGGCTTCCAACTGCTATGTCCACGTTGTCTGCACTCAGGGATCTGGCCATCAAAATCTGGAACTTCCCCGCAACAGAGATTCCGTGGCTGGTGGGGTTGCACTGCTGTAGCAGAGCACTTTTTGTTGTGGAGGCTTGAGTTTTCCACTGCCAGAGAGCCCTGCAACAGGCTGCAAGCTCCACATTGGGCAACCTTCCCACTCTATCAGTTGTAGGGCCTTTGGGCATGGAGCTCTGCTGGCAGATATAGGGTCATAGAAACAGACCTTAGAGTTATAGGCCAGTTCCCCTTCCAGATGGAGCTTTCAACTGAAACACCAAGATCGAGGTGTCCCAGCCACATGACCTCACCACTGTCATAGCTGCTGTGCCTTCCCTGCTATGATGGACTATACTCTATCAGACCATGAGTCAAAATATCTTCCTCCCTTAAGCTGCTTCTTGTCAGGTACCCATAAGTGGCTGTCACGCTTACGTTTGCTGTGGGCTTGTTGTATATGGACTTGAATGCTTGATTAGTAGAGAATTCTCACCATGGGCATCAAATTTCACTAAATGCCTTTCCTTTCCAGTTGAAATGATTGTGTGTTTTGTCTTTTATACTATCAATGTGGTGCCATGATTCAGTGCCCCCCAATCATTGTTGTTCAGCTTTCCTGTGTCTTCATGACTATTTACAGGTTGTAGGTACTTAGGAATCTACCTGTTCCTTCTAGGTTATCCAATTTATTGGTTTTAGTTATTCACAGTAGTCTCTCTTTTTTAAATTTTTATTTTATTTTAAATTATGCATATATGTGTGTGAGGGGAGGTACGTACACCTGAGTTCAGGAGTCCAAGCCAGGAGAAGGTGTAAGATCGTCTGCAATGGGCAGCTGGGAGCCATTTTATGTGGGTGTTGGAAACCGAACTGTGGTAAGACATCTACTACGATAAACTTCTCTCTCGTAAATACTTTTGCAACTACCTATACATTTTGGAACACTGTATTTCTATTTAAATCTTTAAAATTTAAAAAAATTTCTTTTCAGATATAATTGTCAGTCAGGAACATATTGTTTAATTTTTACAAGTTTGTTAATTTTCCATGATTTATCTTTATTGTTTTCTAGTTTCAAACTCTTGTGATCAGAAAGGATATTTGATATGACTTCAATCTTCTGAAAAATTTAAGCTGTGTTCTGAGACTTAACACGTGCTCCATCATGCAGAACAGCCCTTGAACAGTTGTTAGGAATGGGTATTCAGCAGCTGACCAAGGAATGTTAGGTCTGTGTACTCTGAAATGTAACTCAACTCCCTTGTTTCTTATTTAGGTTTTCTGTCACCTCACAGATGATGAGTTCAGTGCTGGCCATTCTCAGTATCCTATGCTGAGAATGTTCACCGTCATGGTAGGGGTTCAGTGACTATGTCCTCAACATTCTCCCAATTGATATACTGAAGAAGTTATGGCTAAAGGCATTCTTCTTGGTGGTGTCTGGCTTGCAGACCATTTGCTAGTGATGGTGGCATCGTGGAATGTCTGTAGATCTTAGTCCTCAAGCACTCATGAAAAGACTGCTGCTCTGGGTCTGGGTCAGTGATGGCACTGGTACCCATCAAAATCCTGACATCAGTATCGGTGTATGACATATAACTGGTGAGCCAAGGACTCAGGAGCATAAACATAGGTGAACACCAAGTTCGAGGCTCAGTGGCTCCAGCATCAGTGTAGAAACATTGATGCCAAGAGCATGGGCGTGCCCAGAGAAACACCGGGAGTGCAAGTATAAGTTAGCAATGAATGGGTCTGGTGTCTGAGATGTGAGCCAGGCAATGTAGCCACAGGGCGTCGGCCTAGAGTGTGGGCATTTCTGGAGCAGCATGGGTGGGGATCAGGGCACAAAAGGCTGGGAGAGGTGGGGAACGTGCAGCCAGGTCTCTCTCTATGGTTTCCAGGAAGGAACGGCTATTGAGTACTCTGTGGCAAAAGATACTGGCATCCTTTGAGGAGCAAGCTTCTTGGAAACACTGTGATTCTACCATACTGTATACAGCTGATATGACAGGGCCCCCAGCCTTTCTGTTTTGTTATTAGCCATCTGAGTGTCTCAGACAGGCATCAGCTGGCCTGTCCACATAGACGCTCCATTTTATTCTGCTCTGCTGTACTGTGGAATTTTAATGGTCCGTCTCAAGGGTATTTTGTTTAATAAATAACTAGGATTTTGTTGTTGTTGTTGTTGTTGTTTTCTTTTTGTGGGAGGATGAAGGTTTCTATCTCCAACTCCATCATCTTGATAATGTCACCTCTTTGACCTGGGTTGTGTTTCAAGAATGTTTTTACCATGTTGAATGAATACCTTTGAATATTATGGTTTTTTTTCATTCAACATTTTACTTTTGTTATTTATGTTTCTAATACATGTAGTTTCAGAAGTCTAGAAAAATCAAGTTTGTTGATCAGACAGATTTAAGAAATACGTTAGTTTTTAAAGATTATTTATAATGAAAATATGTGTCATATGAAATACATGTGTCACATAAAGGATACCTACTTACTATTTTCCACGACTATTGTTCTACCATTCTTATTTCACCTGTATCTACAAGTGCCTTTCTCTCTGTATGCAGAGACACACACACAGAGTACACACACACACACACATATACATGCACACACACCACTCACACACACATGCATACACACACCACACACATACACACACACCACACTTATACACATACCACACACACATGAATGCACACACAGACGCATGCACACACACCACACACATATACACAGACCACTCATACATACCACACACACACAGAGGCACATATATATACACACACACCACACATACACACACACACCAAACATACATATGCACACACACACATACACAGGTACACACATACACCACACGTACACACCACATATACATACTCACACACTACACTCATACACACACTCACACACACATATACATACACATACACTAACACACACACTAACACACATACTCACACCACACACACACAGAGGCACATATATATACACACACACATACACAGGTACACACACACCACACATACACACACTACACACACACATACTCACACGCTACACTCATACACACACACACACACACATATACATACACATACACTAACACACACACTAACATACATACTCACACCACACACACACAGAGGCACATATATATACACACACACATATACAGGTACACACACACCACACATACACACACTACACACACACATACTCACACGCTACACTCACACACACTCACACACACATACTCACACACTACCACACTCATACACACACATACACCACACACACACACACACCACACACTATAGTCTCCCACTCATCCAATTATGACAATGAAAACTATGATGGTTATTATAATTTTAAATAATATACTTTGCAATGCACACATAATAGGCATGCAATTTGACAAATGAGGACACTGGTGTATGCCGTATCTTTGTCATGACACAGACAGTCCTATTTCCCCTCAGTTCTTTCTAGTCAACATTCTACTTTCCAGGAAAATGCTGTTATGGTCAGCTGAGGTCAGTGTTGCCAAAGATTTCATACGTGGAATCACAATGAAATAGCTTTTTAATTTAAAGGAGACTTGGCCAGAATGGGTCTCTCATTAAAAAATAATAACAAAAAATGACACAGAAGAATGGAAATTATGCAGTGAATAGTAATTGAAGCAATTCCAGTAATGGGTACCAAATGTACTCAGAAAAAGCTGGTCTAACTGAAGTTATCCCTGCCTTATCCTTCTAAACAGAAAAAAAGTGGATGTGACTGACAGTGCTGAGTCAGCAGCTGAGACTTCTGGCAGCATTCCATGTTTGATTACAAGAGCAGAATCCAGCAGAAATTTTATACTTTTGACATTCTTCTTTGACCTTAGAAGAGTGGTTCTCAACCTGTGGGTCACAACCCTTCAGGGGTCGAATGACCTTTTCATAGAGGTTGCATGCCAGATATCCTGCATATCAAATATTTACCTTATGATTCATAATATTAGCAATATTGCAGTTATGAAATGGCAACAAAATAATTTTATAATTGGGGGGTCACCACGACATGAGAAACTGTATTAAAGGGTTGCAGTGTTAGGAAGGTTGAGAACCTCTGATTTAGTTGCTATCTTATACTGATGGAAGGTATAAAAACATTCAGATTTTCAGAAGTACATACAGTTCTGCTATTTAGGTGGTGTTTATGCTTAGAGCAACAAAGTCACAGCAGTGGGAATACATGTCTGTTTGCTTCAGAAGAAATCACATCTTTATTAGCTATATAAAGATGAACTGGCTTGTGAGAGGACCCCACTGTGGCCACTGGCAGTCATGCATGGTCTGTCTACGCAGTGGAAGCATTTGAGTGAGCACCTCCCCTCACAAAGACTGCTCCCCCTCAGCCCCCTTCTTGACTTTTAGACCTTTCAGGTTGTCCATGCGCACCCCTTTCTGGGCCTCGCGTTCTGCCTGTCTATAACCCAGGAACTTCTCTAGTCTTCATATAGGTCACGAGACTGACCAAAGTAGGTATCTAAAAAATCAGTGGAGATGCTGAAAGTGCTGGAAACTGCTTTCTGAAGTATGTACTGTCTTCCTGAAGTCTCCTGCGGGTACCCACAAGGCTAAAGCCAAGGGAACATTTCCAATCCTCTTGCAGAATAGACACACCCCCAAGGGCAGGAAACACCACAATGTTTGAGAAACAGGCTGTATTTAATAATGATTTCTCAGCAAGAGCCTATTCCTTTCTCAGAATGGCAGAACTGAAAAAAAAAATAAAAAGACAAGGTTCTGGCGAGAGTCTCTAGAATGTCCATTCACGTTTGGACACTCATATGTTGGAATTGCTGAAATCTATATAACACAGCGATTAGATCGCATGCATTCGAATCATATCGGTTGCAGAGGTTTTGAAATTTGATGTCTGTGAGTGTATACACATTATATGTACTATATATAATATTATATGAAACCTGTTTCTATATCTGTCTGTCTCTCCTCTCTCTCTCTCTCTCTCTCTCTCTCTCTCTCTCTCTCTCTCTCTCTCTCTTTATGTGTGTGTGTGTGTCTTTCTAGTGCTAGGACTTGAACTCTGGGCCTCATGCATACTAGCCAAACACTCTCTCACCAAACTACATGCCCAGCCCGATTTTGACAATCCGAGTCTGTCCCTTGTCTGTTCTCTTCTAACCCACGTACTCTTTTGTTTAGTTTTTTGTTTTGTTTTGAGATAGCCTCATGTAGTCCAGGCTGGTCTTGAACTCACTATGTAATTGAAGGTAATGGGCTAATCCATGCACTTTTGATCCATTTTCCATACACTTTGTATGGCCCTAAGATGTGGCAAAGGTGACTTTTTAAAACGTATATTATTTGTGACGTTTTTGGAGTTTCGTTTGTGAGTCTAAGGGTAGAGCCTACGGCTCATACACACTAGATAAGAACTCTATTACTTAGCTACAAACCAAGTCAGTCACTGGATTTAAAACTTGATTTAGATACTACTCGGATATAGCTAACACACTATGTTGAAGAGGAGCCTGTCACAGATTCTGGCCACCAGCGTTTAGTGCAAAACTACTCATTTTAGATGTAAAACTTCATAAAAGTTTTGGAGAGGCACAATGCTCTCCCTTAAGTGTGAATTTAAAACATTCAAAATGCTTAGAAGGGGCCTGGAAAGATGGCTCAGTGGTTAAGAGCACTGGCTGCTCTTCCAAAGGACCAAGTTCAAGTCTCTGTTCCCACATGGCAGCTCACACCCTCTATAACTCCTGTTCCAGAGGATCTGACAGCCTCCTCTGGCCTCTCTGGGACTGCACACATGTGCAAGCAAAACATCCATCCACATAAAATACAAATAAATCTTACTAAGGCTTCAGTATTAAAATCTCATAAACTAAGTTTTAATTATTACAAAATTATTCACTGTTCTTTCTGCTCCATCAGTCTACTGAATGCTCACGGAAGCCCTTCAACCCCGAGGGAGACTTCTCACATAGGTAGCTTTGCTTTGCTCTGCCAGCATGTCTCCGGAAGTGGAAAGCCACGTGGTAAGTGTCCCGCCCCAGCTTTGGCAGAGCCATTGAGTGTGGTTACCATGAATCTCTAAATGTTTGTTCGTAAGGTGACTTCAGCTTCCTCTCGTCTTTAATGTGTTTTCTCATGTTTTATTACCTCATTTTTCTTGAAGCCCCACAAAAGGCCGTGATAATAAGCTAGCCAAGAGACCATAGCTGATTCAGTATTAGGAATTGAATAAAAGTTGTAATTAAGATGCACTAAATATTTAATTAATGCAAATGACTAAGATAACACAAGAGTTACAGATGGAATGCTTGTCAATTCGGTAAAAGGATGTTGTAATAGGAAGAAGGGAAGCTTTGGATAACCAGTTCTCAGGCCAGTTGAACTAAGTTTTAACAGCTGTGCTTAAAAGCAGTTGTTTAGACCACTTTGGTTTTTGTCTCTCTGTGCATATGGGGAAGACTCTTGTAGGAGGAGATGTTTGAATATGAGTTATCAATGAACTCTACTTCAAGACAAGGAGCCAGAAGGAAGGGCCTGGCTGGACTGCCCAGCAGCTCAGTCTTCTGTAAGGTCTTTAGCTAGCACAGCTTTGAAGGGGCCTGAAATTCCACCTGCTGAACACTGGTGTCCGAAAAACTTGCATTGCAGAATAATTCTAAATTTAAAACTCTTGACGATATATTTTGGGCACCAATAACATATCAGTTTTATGAGATTGTGTGTGCGTGCGCATGTGTGCGTATGTATGACAGAGTCTTGTTACATTGCTCAGCCTGGTCTCAAGCAAGAACCTCCTGCCCTAGCCTCCTGATTAGTTGATATTATGGTAGATTCCACTGTGCCTGGATCCATCAGATGAAATCATCGTCTCTTTCCTCTATAATTTCTTCTATTTATTTACTTATTGGTTGATTGATTGATTGACTGAGACTATCATATATGTATACAATGAAATAAGATCAACCCATTTCCTTCCTCACATGCCCTACCATTTATATCTCTCAACTTCACCATCATCATCTCCTCCTCCTCTTCCTTCCTCTCTTCCTCCTCCTCCTCCAAACAGTGAACGTCGTACGTCACTGTGAGCGGGTCAACATTCTTTTGTAGGGGACAGGACACAACAGCAGATGCCTGTGGAAGCTGAATACCAAGTGGAAAGTCTGTCTGATAGGACCTCAAACAGCAGGACATTGGTGTCAAATTCAGAACGACATCATTTATTAAGTTTGCACTCGGATACTTGTAAAACACACATACACACAAGAAATTTGAATATTATTAGAATACTTCCATGATTTGGTTGGGTGTTAGAAATTTTATTTTAAAATAGTTCAACAAATTCACTTTGAATTTTAATATCCTAAAATAAAAATGCATTGTATCAAAATCTTGATCATTTAAAAAACTGTAAACACCATGATTCAAGCCAACAATTTTGTGCTTTTGAGGCGCAATATGTGCTTTGAGGATAGCTGTGACGTCATTTGTCTGAGAAGAATTTACTCTGCTCCCTTCTGGCTTTCTCGAGGCTTTCAAAGGTGATCAGTCCTTTTGGCGGCTCCAACTTCGTCCTTTCTGTTTCCAATATGTCTTCAGCTTCACCTTAAATAAAATGCAGAAATGTGTAAGCTGATGAAGGGGGTCATACACGTTTCGTAAGAGGATTGTTGTTCCAGGGACACACTGTGAGTAACGATCCATGACCTTAAATCTCACCCATCTGACTCAGGAGAAGGAATACACCACTCAAGGGAAACATGATGGACTCTGAAAACCCAGCTAGAGCTGGGTGCAGTGTTACTTGCTTCTATTCTATTACTCCAGAGGTAAGTCAAGAGGATCATGAGTTCAAGGTCAGCCTAGGCCACACAGGGAGACTGTGTCTCAGAAATAGTACACAAAAGAAATGATAAGTGCACGAGGAGAGAGTTATAATTACCTTGATCTGACCAATATACAACAGACACAAACAACTGTGAATTGACACTAAAAAATGAGTAAGTTGTCTGCAAAATGAAGAATACTTATAGAAGTCATTAGAATCCTTTGCCAAGGGTTTAAAATGTCAACATTTTTCAATCCCTGGCCTAGATGATCAACGGAATAGAAGGTTAAGGCTTGACTTGGTGTTTCGCCAGTTTCCACCATGTAAATACTCCTTGTTAGGAGCAATCACAAGCCACCAGTGTGTGCAGCCTGCGGTCAAAGCCGTGGCCGCTCTCTGTTGCATCTGTATGCTGCTTCTACATCTGCACAATGCAGACACACAGGTAATCTATGATTATACAGAATAGAAAAACAATTGGAAACAGATGAGTTCTGAGAATTTAATACCTTTGCTTTAAATGCAATTTAGTATTTATTATAATTTAATTATAAGTCTGTATACTCCTATTTTATTTGATTTTTAATAAACAAGGGTGCCTCATATTCATCATGCAAAATTTCTAAGCATTTAGCAGTCAGTTCTTATGAGCTGGTAAAAGATGACTCATGCCACTGTGTTAGAAGAAGCAGAGGTGCTAGTCCTCTGAATCGTAGGAGAATGGTCCTTTCAGAATCCACCTAAGTCAGAGATTTATTAGAGGGAGATGTGTGTGTGCGTGCACATGTATGTGTTCATGTGTGTACACTTGCGTGAGGTGGCCCGAGGTTAACCGCCAGTATCCTCTGGCATTGTCTGTGTTTGTTTTTGTGCTTGACACAAGGTCTCAGACTAGCCTGGAGCTTGCCAAGGAGGCTAGTCTGGCTAGCCGGGAGCGTAGAGATCTGCCCGTCTCTGCCTTCCCGGTATGGAGATTACAAACTTGTCCCATCACACCTGGCTTTTTCACATGGGTACTGGGGATTGAACTCAGGGCCTCCTGCTTGCAGAGTGAGCACGTTACCAACTGAGCCATCTCTCAGCCCCAATCCTGAACCACAGATTAATTATGACACAGAAACTCTAGTTTAGGAAGACTTACTTTTCATTCTTTGTAGAAGAGTTCCATAGCCCAGGTCATACTGGTAAGTGAAGATAAAGCTTAGTGGAACTATTGGAACAAGAAAGGCTGGCCTCTTCCTCTTTATTGCTCTGTTTCAAAAATAGAACAATGAATGTCAAATATAACATGCAAATATACAACTTATCCTTGTAAGAAAAAAACCACTATGGGAAGAATGTATTCTATCTCGTAAGCTACTGAATTCATCTGAGTCTTACATAGAAATTGAATAATTGAATTTCCTTATCCAACACACTTTGCCAGATTCTTTGGTTCTCAAGGGGAGGGTCTATGACTTGCTAATCTTCCTTTGACTTCAAGGCTTAGGTTCCTCCTTTTAAAGCAGACAAGGATTGCGAGCTACTATTCAGGACCTCTGGGATAAGCATGGAGGTCATTCATCTTGGTGTCAAGTGAGCCCTCTTTAACTTACAGACTAGAGAAATAGACAAAACAAAACAAAAACATAAGGAACTAAAGGCAAGATGAACTGTTCCTACTCTTGTTCTACAGACAGGTAAGCTAAGGGAGCTTTCCTTGTTTACATAAATACTCAAGGTTCAAAACTCACAGTCCGACTCCAGCCAACTTAACGGTACTATGGCCATGGCAAAGACTGCTGTTTCAGAAACTCTTCAAGTAAATTGTAAACATACCCAGCTGTTAAAGAGATGGTTGCAATGCCAAAAAACGTTCCAAAATATTTGAGGAATTCCCGGGACCAGGCGATCTGCATAGCCATTTGCCTTTCTCTCATCTCATTCTGCATGGTCAGCTGCCTTTCCAGCTAAGCACAGAAGACAAAAGGGCGGTTACTCACCTGCCATCTTGAAACAGTGTTACGATCTGCTTTTCCTCCTTCCTTCCTTCCTTCTGAGGCAGTTTTATTTTGTTTAAATCACAATAGACTGTGGCTAAGTTGCTCTGAACAGCTCTGTGCAACTGTCCCTTTGGCAGTGACAATCCCTTTGAATGTATACAGGACAGTGCCCTGCTCCCTGAGGTCCTGACTGTATCTTTGTGGATCCAAGCCACAGGTATGTTTCCAAGCTTTCCTGTTTCGTATGAAGCAAGTTACTAAACACGCTCCTTGCTGGTCTTTCTTGTTAATACTTTCATGGAAATTATTTTGCCTTCCTCTAATGTTGCCTTCCAAATTCACCCAACCTGAAATGCCAGGTCTTCATATAGTGATGGAGGGATGTCTCTTTGGGATGTCAATAGAGATTTTTATTTGTCTCATGTATTGTCTTGTGCCACTTCAATCAGTTCCTTTCTTGGCTTCGAACAGCCTGAAGCACAAGACACAGTATCTGATTGGATTGTTTAAAAAAAATCCACGGAACAGCAGCAAAATAAAAACTTAAGCCCATGCTTTGAAAAGAGCCCAACTCTTTAGTAATGCGACTCCGTTTTTTTGTTTGTTTGTTTGTTTGTTTTGTTTTCGAGACAGGGTTTCTCTTTGTAGCCCTGGCTGTCCTGGAACTCACTCTGTAGACCAGGCTGGCCTCGAACTCTCGAACATCAGAAATCCGCCTGCCTCTGCCTCCCAAGTGCTGGGATTAAAGGCATGCGCCACCACCACCCGGCATGACTCCGTTTCTTGTGGTGTCATTGTTCTACAATGGCAGGAACTGAGAGAGGAATATGAGTTTTGGTGGTAAGATAAGGCTTGGCCACTTGGCCTCTCCTGGGAGTTGTAGTACAGGAATATACTAAGTAAACTCCAGGTAGGCCTGGGGAAATCCCTAAACAGAGAGGATTCTGGGAAGGGGAACCGAAGTGGAGAGACAATGGTTGTGAGGCCAGATCTGGGTTGTGAGACAGTTGGGTTAATCTCAGCTACCTAAGTGTCTGCATGGTTCTCTTTTCCATGAAAAGGTTTCCAGGAGATAGCTAAAAATTAGAAGCAGGTTGTATACCTGAAGGTCACTAATCCTAGGTCCAGGAGAACTTATAGCAGACACTTGGGTAGAGAGCATGAGCCAGAGGTGGTTAGAGAAGGTAGCTGGGTCTCAAGGATCCACATCACTGAAGAGTGCAGAAGTCACGGCCAGACTCCCCCTGGAGCATATCAGTGTCCTCAAAACAAATCACCTCATGTTTCCTAGGTGGCTGCAGCAGAGACACTCCCCTCAGTCAGAGATGCCTGTGCCACCTGCGGTCACCTAGGTCAAACCAAGATTGTTCCAAGGAAAATTGAACAGAGAAGGAGAAAGGGCAAGAAGTAATTAAGCCACTTTGTCTTGCCTTTATCAGGAGAAGCTGAGGTTCATTTTGAGTTCTGTTAAAGATACATAATATGACTTTGTATACATGAATCCTGAGTGTGGAATACCCATCCTTGCTAGACCACGTATTTTCCAAACTCACCTAATACTACATATCTTCCAAAGTGATATAAATGTAGAAATTAATAATTTGTGTCCATATGAAAAGGCATCTAAATCAAAACAAGACACAGAAAAGTTCAACATCAAGGTCCTGAGCTATAAACATCTGTGGAGTTCTTCAAAGGCCCAGCCCATACTAACACACCTAAAAGAGTTATTCCAAATGTTAATTGGAGGTTAGGTCAGCATAAGTTTAGTTTAGTTTAGTTTAGTTTTTTGAAGGGCCTCTAGGTAGTTCCAGTATGCAGCCTGGATTAAGAACTACTGTCTAAATGAGCTATCACAGGATAGATTTTTTTTTTTTTTTTTTGCCCCCAGTAAACATCAAGTAGATATCAGTCTAAAACTGATGGCTGGGAACTATCAAAGGCAGAAAGCTTTATAAAGATTGTGAGACTAAACAGTGTGATGCTGTGGTGAACACAGAGCATGCTGTCCTTGTCACATGAATAAACTTTATGGTAAAGAGTGAACTCGGTGTATCAAAATTTATAAGTCAGTCAAGAACTCAGAGGAGGCCCCGAGTGAGATGAGACCATGACAAGATCCCGGGACTGCATGACATGACAAACACATGGTATTCGGAAGGGGAAAGGAGCCATCTGACTATGTAGACCTAGTTGTCAAAGATAAAAGGACTGGATTCAAACACTGGCTCTAGTTGTAAAGTGCTCTCTCTCT
Source organism: Grammomys surdaster (assembly GCF_004785775.1). NCBI lineage: Eukaryota > Metazoa > Chordata > Mammalia > Rodentia > Muridae > Grammomys > Grammomys surdaster. The sequence goes on along the minus strand of NW_021604599.1, from coordinate 3,286,210 downwards.
CTGTCTCTCTGTCTCTCTGTCTCTCTGTCTCTCTGTCTCTCTCTCTCTGTCTCTCTCTCTCTCTCTCTCTCTCTCTCTCTCTCTCTGGAT